>NW_022145607.1:16040371-16482255 GCF_000002235.5 Strongylocentrotus purpuratus | reverse complement strand
GCCCCCCCCCCCCGCAAAAAAAAAAAAAAAAAAAAAAGAGAGAAAAAAGGAAAAGAGCGAAAGGGAAAGAGGAGAGAAAGTGAAAGAAAGAAGAGGAAGAGGAAAAGAAAAGGGGAAGAAGGAGATCGGGGGGCCGAAAGGGCTTTCCTCCCAGGCTGTTGACCCCCCCCCCCCCCCCCCTAACCAATAATAGAGAAGGAGAAGGAAAAAGGAAAGGTAAAGGAAAAGAGGAGATACTGGCGTACTGAAAGGGGGGGGGGGCTTAGTGGAAATCAAATTCAACGTGGTTTATTTCTAATTCCACAACGGTGATTACAAATAATGCTGAAAAGACATCATTTCCGAGATTTTTCCTCACTTTTTAGTAAATTATACGTTTGTATGTGTTTGTTGGAAAATGACAAATTCCTAAATTTGCAGAGTCAGGCAAGAAATATGATTCTTGATATTCCTACATGTCAGGGCCCGAGGTACGGCGGGGATCGGGAGCCTCGAGCTCCCCCCCCCCCCCTCCCCCCCCCCACACTTTTGTTGAAAAAGTATATTAAAGAGAAAAAAAAATAAATGAGAGCAAGAAAGAAAGAATAGTTAACTGCCAGCGTTAACAAATAATGAGGCATCAAATATGCTCATCTGACCGTGATTAAATGCCTAAAACCCTAAGCTTCCGTGGGCTCTGCCCCCTGGATCCCGCCAAGGGCCCTACGGCGGGCCCTTAGATGCTCATCTGACGGTAATTTAATGCCTAAAACCCCTGAATTTTGGGGGCTCCGCCCCCTGGACCAACGCCAAATAGTTGCCTGCCAGTGTCACGAAATAATAAGGTATACAAAGAAAAATATGCTCATATGACCTTAATTAAACGCCTAAACCTCCGACCTTCCGGGGCCGGCTTCGCCGCCGCCCCAGACAAGGATTAACAATCGAGAACGGTACTGCGAATCGTCTTCTTTGTCTCATAATCTTATGAAACGTGAAGCTTCCGCGCTTTGCGCGGGAGGGGGAACCTGAATTCAGACAAGGATTCAGAGGCGAAAACGGTAATACCAATCTTTTATGATTTAATAAAACGTAAAAGCTTCCGCGCTTCGCGTGGGATGGAGGGGGGGGACTAATTCCGACGAGGATTATTTCGACGAGCGGTACAACGATCGTCTTCTTTCTCTAATGATTTATTGAAAATAAAAGCTTCCGCGCTTCGCGGGGGGGGGGGGAACCTGAATTCAGACGAGGATTAAGAGTCGAGAACTGAACAGCAAATCGTCTTGTTTCTCTAATGATTTAATGAAAAGTAAAAGCTTCCGCGCTTCGCGCGGGTGGGGGGAGAATCTAAATTCAGACGAGGATTATTTTCGAAAACAGTACAACGAATCGTCTTTTTTCCTAATGATTTTAGGAAACTTAAAAGCTTCCGCGCTTCGCGCGGGAGGGGGGGATCCTGAATTCAGACGAGGATTAAGATTCGAGAACGGTACAACGAATCGCCTTCTTTCTTTTATAGTTTAATGAAACGTCAGAGCTTCCGCGCTTCGCCCAGGAGGGGAGAGGGGGGGGGGGAACTGAATCTAGACAAGGATTAAGAGTCGAGAACGGTACAACGAATCGTCTTCTTTCTCTAATGATTTAATGAATCGTAAATGCTTCTACGCTTCGCGCGGAAGGGGTAAACTGAATTCAGACGAGGATTAAGAGTCGAGAACTGTACAACGAATCGTTTTGTTTCTCTAATGATTTAATGAAACGTAAAAGCTTCCGCGCTTCGCGCGGGAGGGGGGGGGAGAATCTAAATTCAGACGAGGATTATTTTCGAAATCGGTACAACGAATCGTCTTTTTTCTCTAATGATTTAAGGAAACTTAAAAGCTTCCGGGGGGGAACCTTAATAAGACGAGAATTTAGAGTCGAGAACTCTACAACGAATCGTCTTCTTTCTCTAATAATTTATAATCCTAAAATTTTCCGCGCTTCGCGCAAGAGGGGAAAACTAAATTCAGCCGAGATTTATTTTCAAGACGGTACAACGAACGAACCGTCTTCTTTTTCTAATAATTAAATGAAACGTCAAAGCTTCCGCGTTTCGCGGAGGAGGGAGGGGGAAATTCGCCCCTCCCTGCACCGACCCCCCCCCCCGCATCACGTCACTGTTGGTCACCATTACGTACCAATATTTGGCTCGCATAATTTCAAATTTGGGCCCCCCCCCCTAAGAAATCCTGGATCCGCGCCTGAATAAGCACAAGTAGACTGCCAGCACCGGTGTCTGAGGATTGTATGCTGTATCTATACTCTTTCTAAATAAAATTGACGTAATTCCAAACTATTAATATTATTTCCTTGTTTACTCGCGATGCACCTTGATAACGGCCGGTTAAAATCAGAGTATTTACTGTAAAATCGCTAATAGCATATCATTTTCCGAATCAGACGACACCCCCTCCCCCCCTCCCCCGCTCGTGCGATGATGTCCGTGCCACTTCGCCACTTATCAAGCACAAGGATCATTAATTTTATTACTCTTTCGCGAATATGAAGAACGGATGTAAAATAATCAGCGCGCCATGATTGGACACTTGACGGTAATTGGGCTCTCTCTCTTTTCTGAACACAATCACAACGACTTCGAAGAAATTTCAATGCAATTACCCTATTGACAATGTAATTTGTTTACCTCGTAAAAATATGATCGAAACAAAAGGACTACTTTACAACAACAAAAACATGTTGAAAGAAAATGATTTAAAATATCTCGCTTTGCCATTCCATCCCACAGAACGATCGAAATTTGTAAGAGCAAGACGCGTTGTTGTTATCAAAGCCATCGTGAATCACGAATACATTCAACAGCTTTATTGATTCAACGTGTTTTAAATGTTCCTCGCTGTATAAATCTACAATTATTTATAGAGGAGGCAACTGGCATACACAATCCTGTTAAGCATAATCAAATGTTTATGAAACAAGTCTCTTTGTTCAACCACGACCTCAATTCAGGATGAATGCTTTCCAACTGACAAATATCGCAGTCGCCTCCTGTGCCGGTGCAATCGGCATTCCAGGTAACATTTTCATTGTATTCGTCTTCAGTCGAAGAAAAAATAAAAACCCAACTGATGTTGCGGTGATCGCCCTTGCCCTCCTCGACCTCTTTCTATGCTTGCTTTTGATTGAAGGCAGTGCGACATCCAAAACTGTTCGTTGGCTGTGCGTCGTCGAAAACATGTTAAAGGATGGCATCTCTATTGCAGGTCTGTTTATAACTTTATTCATAGCTGTGTGTCGTTATTTCGCGGTCTGCCGCCCGTTTTCAACCCGGTTTTCGTCGCCTCTAGCTTGGACAGTGTCAGCGGCATCTGTTGTTATCTCGATCTTGATTTACCTGCCGATCGCATTTCATACTAGACCAGCGAAAAATTCCCAAGGCATCGCTATCTGCAACGCCTTCGGGAATGATGATCTGCTTCGTAAGATATACGTTGCGCTCCCTTCTGTCCTGGCTGGCTCTTCGTTGTCTATCATCGTAGTGCTGTACGTGAAGATCTACAGCGTAATTCGTCACCACCAGGCTCTTCGAGAGAGGATGACAAATGGCCTAGGAGCCAGTGATGCTAAAGGGCGCATCTCCTCGATATCAGCTACCGTCTCGAAGACGAAGTCCACCGCCAACATTTCTACCCTACTGACCGCCAGCCGTCAGTTCAATCATCAAGTGCACCTACCGCTGGCGACGATGTCAGCAGTAATGCTGATACAAAAGCAAATGATGCCTCTGGTTTAGGTGACGTCAACGTTTCAATCAACCACAAGAAGCCTCGATGCAGTGGTACTGAAGAGCCGCACAAGAAGCGTACAACAGGAAAGAAGCAACAGGCGGACCACAAGACAACCAAAATGCTCGTCATCGCGACTATTTTCTTTTTCGTCTTGTTGATCCCTGAGTTGGCCATTAAGCTCTTGACAACCGAACAGAAGTTCCGCTTGGCTCAGACCCTCCCTAAAGGCGTTGCCATCCTTACTTTTCTTTACAACCTGCACTACATCAACCAGTTCATCAATATTTTCATCTATCTCATCGCTAATAAGAAGTTTCGAGGAGAATGCGTTCAAATTTTCAAGTCCTAGTAATGATTACAGAAAATATCGTAAATTACACAAATGATTCATTTTCATTATATGAATTCATTTTTTTTGAAAATATTTCGGAATTCCGTTTGATATCATTATCATCAAATGTAAAGGTAAAAGAATCGTGAACTACAGAATAAAATAAAAACTATGAACGAGCAAAAGAAATTTTGTTCTAGAAAAAAGATACCGAGAATTACCGATGTTTTATCACAAGTTAATCACAATTCATTTCGTCTTCTTTGTGCATGGCTGATCGTCAATGAGACGGAGTTCAGTCTTTTATCAACTCTGTTTGTTGCTACAGCAGGCAGCCAGTGAAAACGAATTCGTTTAATCAAATTATGGAAATGCAAGCATTACTTTAAACAAACAGAACTTTGTTATTCCTGGCTCATTTTTTTCCTGATTGAGGTGTCATATGAAAGAGCAGAAAATGAAGTTTCTAGAAATGATACCGCCCGCCAAATTACTTTTTGGTTTCCTCTCTTCAAATTTGTTTTAATCACTCATGCGTGAAATATGATATGACATCATATGAGTTGCAGCAAATAAAAGAGAAGGATCTAAGCTTTACATTGTGATTAAGTTATGATAAAACATCGATAACTCTCGGTTTCGTATTTTCGCACTGTATATGACTGGTGAATGTAAGTGTTCCATAAAAACCCTTTGTTCAGATAAATATGGATGTATATGAGGAGGAGAAAGAAAGAAGGAATGGCTGAGAAAGAGAGCATAAAGGATAGATTAAGGTGGAGAGGGTGAGAAAGATAGAAAGAAACAGCTGTAGGATAACATGAGAATACGATATCGCAATATCCTCGTACAAGCAGGGAAAGAACAGAATATAAAGAGAGGAAACAGTTTAAAGTTGGTCATTTCATTATATCTCGTGTATTTATTTGTACAACATAAGTTTGACATGGATATTTTAGATGCTTACATGTATTATATTTCTGATGTTTGTAAACTATGACAAACATTATAATTTACATAGTATTGATTTTCATTTAGTTATATAGCTCGTTTCGGATTGCTATATAACTTAGCTGTCTTCATGCATATTTATATATCTATATAGAGAAATGATTCAACATTACGCTGTTTAAAACGCAGGTCTTAGACTGCAATGAAGTAAATCGGAATAAATCTAATAACCTGGACAAAATACTTAATTATTTTGGCAAATGATAACCGTGTTAATGATTATGAAATACTCTCACCTAATTTCATTGAATAATCTTTCCAATTCTCCATCTTGGCGATTTCCTTAGTATTGAGAATCCTTAGTAACGAAATAGTTACCGATTTCTCTCAATTTGAGTAGTAATAATGTTTATCATGTATACATTACCGCTATCAATCACCCAACTCACCCGAAAATAAACATGTATGCTGATGATGCAAATATTTTATTCGAAGGAACCTTTAAGATATGTTGAGAAACATGCAATCCCAATAAACAAAATCACGTGAAAATCACGTCAATATTAAGGTATCGACTTGAGGAGAGTTACGTTCTTCAAACACCTGACATTTACGTAAATGTGTTAATACGTTTAGTGCACTAGGTCACTTAAAACACACGTACACTAAATCACGCAATTGTCACTGCAATATCACCATTATAATAGCGTGATTATCCCTTGGAGACCATGGTTGGTAAACCTAATACTCCCGTGTTTGTTTGGTTATGAAATTAGTTTTAGTCAGTTTTAGTTTTAGTCAAAATATCTGCGTGAAATTCACGTGAATATTACGAGGCTGACTTGAGATGAATCATGTTTTTCATTCACGTGAAATTTACGTCGAAGAGGAAATATGTTACTATAACCCGCGTTCAACCCAATAATTACGCAAATGTTACACAATACATGAACCAAAATAATGACGTTCTCATCCCGTTTCTGAACATCGTGTTTTGGATCTTCCATAATTACGTCCAAGTGCGCCGGAAGCAGTTTGGGATTAGAGGGGGTGGGGGGGGGATGGGGGTGGGGATGGGGGTGGGTGCAAACATCCCAGAAGAGAAAGCTAGTTGCAACTGGTCCAGTTGATGAACCAGTTAATGCCACTGGTTACCCTGGAAATTGAAATGATCCAGATGATCCAGACCAGTTAGAATTCAACTGGTCTAGCTGAGCCATTAGAACCATTTGGTAAAACTTCCAACCAGTTGAACGACAAAAACACTTCAATACTTGTACGTCTGTATTTCCAATGTAAAGGCATTGGTAATAAGTAGACTTACATAATTTAATTAATCGAAATTTGTTCATATACTTGTATTTTATTCAAATTATTTTAGTTCATAGTTCATGTTTCCCTTATTCACGTTTAATTAAATGTAATTTATACGAAATAGCGAAATTTCCTAATAACTGGTAATTTATATTTGTAGTATTTTCGAAATGAATTGCATATTACTAAATCATTAGTAATTAAGCAATATGCTGTAAATTCAGATAAATTGTTTTAATAACATAGATCTGCACGCACCCCATATTGAATATGCAAATTAATTGGTGTCAGCTGGTTCAACTGGAAATATGCCAACAGTCAGTCATCAACTGGTGCAACTGGAAATATGCACACAGACCAGTTATCAACTGGTGAAAATAGAAATATGCCGACAGTCACGGGATTATCACCACGGAACTTAAATGGTAACTGTGAAACCATCAAAATACCCAAGAATAACTCATTTTTCACACCTGGAAGTCACGGAATACCCAGCTTATATTAATAATCCGTTTGAGTCACGAGATCATCACCGCGGAACTGCTGGCAACTTTGACTACCATTTAAATAGGTGTTTTAAGACACCTAATAATTACAAATTTTTCACACCTAAACATCACGGATTCACAGCTTAGATTAGTAAGCCACGTGATCATAACCAAGAAAGTTATGGTAACTTTGAAACCATTTAAAGAGGTGTGTAAGACACCTCAGAATTACTATTTTAATATAACCAGAGATTCACGGACAAAACAATAAGATGATTGGCCGGTGTAAGTAACGTGATTATTACCATCAACCTTGAATAACCTGTGAAACCAATCGATAAAGGTGCTTACAAGACCAAATAATTACTTATTTATCACCACCATCGGTTAACGGAAAAAATCTCGTTGCTTGGTCAAGTGGTTATTTGGTCATAAACACTTGATTTACAGAGGTAAGTGGAATCACGTTACTCCAGTCGCGTGATAAATTGGTGGTTTTTAGGTTAGATGAAAACGTGAACAGGAGTACCTTTTTTGTTTAAATGAAGGCACGTTTCGATACATTTAAATCTAGTTCAAAAGGCACCATACTTTAAAATCACTTAAAATACACTCCCAAAAGAGGTTACTTTTTAGTGTTTTGTTTATTGGGATGTGGTATTAACGATGTCTTGTTATGGTTGAAAGACTTCAATTTTACACTCAATGTAAAGCAAACTAAGTTCATGATATTTAGTACAAGTCAACGTCTTAGTGCCTTCACTAACCTGCACCCAGGGGCGGCGATTTCTTTTCATGACCGGGGGGACGAAATGCGAGGGACGAGGGAGCAGTGGCGTAGTGAAGAAAAAACGTTCTGGGGGCAGAAAAAAATCCACATCACCACCACTCTTACATGTTACGCAGTCCCTGGGAACGTTTTTCTTTTTTGGGGGGGGGGCGGGGCTAAAGTATTAATGATCAGGTAGAGCAAAGCAAAGCAAAGTGTGGCGTAAATTGGTGCGGGGTCCAGGGGCGAAGCCCCATGAAGCTCAGGGGTTTTAGGCATTTATTATGGTCAGATGAGTATATGTTGATACCTTATTTGTGACACTGGTATGCAGGTCACTAATTGGAGTGGGGTCCATGCAGGGGACGGAGCCCCCAGATGCTCAGGGTTTTAGGCATTAAATTACGTTCAGATGAGCATCCAGAGACGGCCTTAGGGCCCTTGGTGGGGTCCAAGGGGCAGAGCCCCCGGAAGCTCAGGCGTTTAAGGCATTTAATTACCGTGAGATGAGCAACCAGGGGCCCGCCTTCGAGCCCTTGGTGGGGTCCAGCGGGCAGAGCACCGGAAGCTTAGGGAAAAATCATGCCATTTCAGCAACATTTGTAAATCACTGGTCTCGAATTTGAATTTCATTTTGGGGGAAACTGCCCCAAAGGCCCACCCCCCCCCCCCCATCAGTACGCAAGTGCGAGGGAGCAATAGTAAATGAGAGGGGTGAAGGGGTGAAGGTGACGGAAGTGACTACCCCCTCACAGTTGTTTGAAGTTTTGTTGTATTACAAAATTACAGTCTTTAGCAAAACAACAGTATACTTTTTTTACACTTCACTTTTTTTGTATTTACTTGTACAGATATTGTGCGAGGTAGCGTACATACCGAGTGAAAAGATTTTTGAATTTTATTTGTCTTAACGCTGCACTCTTGGGCCCTCCAGAGCCCAAAAGTGTGTTACAGTGTTTAATCAATATTTTGGTAAACATTTTTTGGGCACTTCTTCAAATTTTGAGGGGGGGGGACGATCCCCCCTAAACAAAAAATTGAGGGGACGTGTCCCCCCCCCCCTGCCCTCGCCACCCCTGCCTGCACCTAATTATAAATTACGACTGTACGAGGAAATTGAAAGGATATAAGAATTTAAATATTTAGGTGTCTTTCTAATATAGTCACTGATATGAAAAGATGGATGTAACAGTCAATACACATTAAAAAGAAAGCTTTAGATGCACCGTAAATCATGCCTTCGATCGGTATCCTTGTCATTGTGTTGTGCATGCATTTATTGACATTTGTGTACGATTTACCTAAGAAAAGAAGAAAGGAAGTGTGTGAGAACGAAGACATGAGAGCAGGGGAATGGGATGAGATGCGGTACCCAGGTTCGCCCCTGTGATTCTACCCCCAACACAACTACACCCCCATTGTGTCACATTCTTGTCCATACAATTGGCAAACAAATCTCTCCAGTCCCGGGAAGACATCCTCTTCTACTATGAATGAGCTACCTAACTGCAGCTGGATCGTGACTTTGAACTGTGCACTTTCTGCCATCAACTTAAATAGGTTTGGACTTGGGTCAGATTTGGTTTGGACGGGTGTGTGCCGCTGAAACCTCGAACCCCTACCCGTTTTTAAGGGTCATTATGGGCGATTTTTCTCGAAGTAAAGCCCATTTTTAGCATTTTTCGGATGCTTGCCATCATATAAAAACCAAGCAGGCTCATCATTCCACAATCACAGGTCACCAGACCCAGCCAGGAATTACTATCAGTAGTCTTAATTATACTAAGCTTCTTCTTCTTTATTTTAAAACTTGACTGTTCACCTACAGTTTAAGGGGCAGGGCCCGGTAGACACATCATTCACAGGTCACCATCTCCGAGTCAGGAATTAAACAAAACTTGACTGGGCGTGCCGTTTACCTAGAGTTTAAGGGGCATGGCCCGGGAGGCTCATCATTCACCTACATTTACCTACATTACACAAAATAATCACCTCATTGAGCAAAGCCATATAGATCATAATGATATGTCATTCACCTGCAGTGTAAGGGGCAACCGCCCCCCCCCCCCGACTCAGGGGTCGGAATGACCGCATGCGTGTTGCCAAAATGTCCGGTAAAGGAGTACTTTTCGTGCGACAAAGTCCGGCCCGAGAATTGTAAAAAAAAGGGTGTATTTGACTTTTCACCAGGAGATTTCTTTAAAAAGGGGGTGTTTTCCTTTTTATCTCTCATCTCTTTGGACTCCTAAGAAGTTATTCCGAATTTAGGGGGGTACATTGAGCTTTTTTTCCTGATTTTTTCCTGAAAAGCCCGCGAAAGGGGGGTTCGGAAATGTTGGCAGTCCTCAGATAGGGGGTGCTTTCAAAAAGAGGGAACGAGCATATGCGTACCCTAAATAACACTGAGTGGGGGGGGGGGCGGGAAGGGGCACAGCACATGCAGTAGGCTCATTATTCACAGGTCAACATCCGTCCCAGCCAGAAATTACCTACACTTTAATATTATTATACTAAGCCTTACATTAAAAGGAATACTCCCTTCATTGAACAATGTCATATAGAAAATAATGATAACAAACAAATATTTTTAAACAAAACTAGAATGGGCGTGCCGTTCACCAACAGTTTAAGGGGCAGGGCCCGGTAGGCTCATCATTCACAGGTCACTATCTCCCAGCCAGTTTTAACCTACACTTATTATTGTACTAAAGTCTTACATGTACATTAAAAGAAATACTCCCTTCATTGAACAATGTCATATAGAAAATAAGATAACAAATAAATATACAAAAACTTAGACTGGGCGTGCCGTTCACCTACAGTTTAAGGGGCAGGGCCCGTTAGGCTCATCATTCACAGGTCACTATCTCCCAGCCAGTTTTAACCTACACTTATTATTATACTAAAGTCTTACATGTACATTAAAAGAAATACTCCCTTCTTTGAACAATGTCATATAGAAAATAAGATAACAAATAAATATACAAAAACTTAGACTGGGCGTGCCGTTCACCTACAGTTTAAGGGCAGGGCCCGGTAGGCTAATCATTCACAGGTCACCATCTCCCAGCTAGTTATTACTTACACATATTATTATACTAAAGCCTTACATTAAACAAAATATAAACCTCAATAAAATGCCATATAAAAAATAATGAAAACAAACAAATATTTCAAAAAACTAGACTGGGCGTGCCGTTCACCTACAGTTTGAGGGGCAGGGCCCGGTAGGCTCATTATTCACAGGTCACCATCTCCCAGCCAGTAATTACCTATACTTATTATTATACTAAAGCCTAATTATGTACATTAAAAGAAATACTCCCTTCATTGAACAATGCCATTTAAAAATTTATGATAACAAACAAATATTTAAAAAACTAGAATGGGCGTGCCGTTCACCTACAGTTTAAGGGGCAGGGCCCGGTAGGCTCACCATTCACAGGTCACCATCTCCCAGCCAGTAATTACCTACACTTATTATTATATTAAAGTCTTACATGTACATTAAAAGAAATACTCCCTTCTATGAACAATGCCATATAGAAAATAATGATAATGAATAAATATTTAAAAAACTAGAATGGGCGTGCCGTTCACCTACAGTTTAAAGGGCAGGGCCCGGTAGGCTCATCATTCACAGGTCACCATCTCCCAGCCAGTAATTACCTATACTTATTATTATACTAAGCCTTACATTAAAAGGAATACTCCCTTCATTGAACAATGTCATATAGAAAATAATGATAATAAATAAATATACAAAACTAGACTGGGCGTGCCGTTCACCTACAGTTTAAGGGGCAGGGCCAGGTAGGCTCATCATTCACAGGTCACCATCTCCCAGCCAGTAATTACCTATACTTATTATTATACTAAGCCTTACATTAAAAGGAATACTCCCTTCATTGAACAATGTCATATAGAAAATAATGATAATAAATAAATATACAAAAACTAGACTGGGCGTGCCGTTCACCTACAGTTTAAAGGGCAGGGCCCGGTAGGCTCATCATTCACAGGTCACCATCTCCCAGCTAGTTATTACTTACACATATTATTATACTAAAGCCTTACACTAAACAAAATATAAACCTCATTAAAATATGCCATATAAAAAATAATGATAACAAACAAATATTTTAAAAAACTAGAATGGGCGTGCCGTTCACCTACAGTTTAAGGGGCAGGGCCCGGTAGGCTCATCATTCACAGGTCACCATCTCCCAGCCAGTAATTACACTAAACCTTACATTAAACAAAATATAAACCTCATTAAAAATTGCCATATAAAAAATAATGATAACAAACAAATATTTAAAAAAACTAGACTGGGCGTGCCGTTCACCTATAGTTTAAGGGGCAGGGCCTGGTAGGCTCATCATTCACAGGTCACCATCTCCAAGCCAGTAATTACCTACACTTATTATTATACTAAGCCTTACATTAAAAGGAATAATCCCTTCATTGAACAATGTCATATGGAAAATAATGATGATGAATAAATATTTAAAACACTGGACTGGGCGTGCCGTTCACCTACAGTATAAGGGGCAGGGCCCGGTAGGCTCATCATTCACAGGTCACCATCTCCCAGCCAGTAATTACCTACACTTATTATTATACTAAGCCTTACATTAAACAAAATATAAACCTCAATAATAATTGCTAAATAAAAAATAATGATAACAAACAAATATTTAAAAAAATCTAGAATGGGCGTGCCGTTCACCTACAGTTTAAGGGGCAGGGCCCGGTAGGCTCATCATTCACAGGTCACCATCTCCCAGCCAGTAATTACACTAAGCCTTACATTAAACAAAATATAAACCTCATTAAAAATTGCCATATAAAAAATAATGATAACAAACAAATATTTTTAAAAAACTAGACTGGGCGTGCCGTTCACCTACAGTTTAAGGGCAGGGCCCGGTAGGCTCATCATTCACAGGTCACCATCTCCCAGCCAGTAATTAACTACACTTATTATTAGACTAAGCCTTACATTAAAAGGAATACTCCCTTCATTGAACAATGTCATATGGAAAATAATGATAATGAATAAATATTTAAAACACTGGACTAGGCGTGCCGTTCACCTACAGTTTAAAGGGCAGGGCCCGGTAGGCTCATCATTCACAGGTCACCATCTCCCAGCCAGTAATTACCTACACTTATTATTATACTAAGCCTTACATTAAACATAAACCTCATTAATAATTGCCATATAAAAAATAATGATGACAAACAAATATTTTTTAAAAAAAAAGACTGGGCGTGCCGTTTACCTACAGTTTAAGGGGCAGGGCCCGGTAGGCTCATCATTTACAGGTCACCATCTCCCAGCCAGTAATTACCTACACTTATTATTATACTAAGCCTTACATTAAACATAAACCTCATTAATAATTGCCATATAAAAAATAATGATAACAAACAAATATTTTTAAAAAAATAGAATGGGCGTGCCGTTCACCTACAGTTTAAGGGGCAGGACCCGTTCGGCTGATCATTCACAGGTCACCATCTCCCAGCCGGTAATAACCTACACTTATTATTATACTAAGCCTTACATTAAACAAAACATAAACCTCATTAAAAATTGCCATATAAAAAATAATGATAACAAACAAATATTTTAAAAAAACTAGAATGGGCGTGCCGTTCACTTACAATTTAAGGGGCAGGGCCAGGTAGGCTCATCATTCACAGGTCACCATCTCCCAGCCAGTAATTACCTACACTTATTATTATACTAAGCCTTACATTAAACAAAATATAAACCTCATTAAAAATTTCAATATAAAAAATAATGATAACAAACAAGTATTTAAAATAAAACTAGAATGGGCGTGCCGTTCACCTACAGTTTAAGGGCAGGGCCCGGTAGGCTCATCATTCACAGGTCACCATCTCCCAGTCAGTAATTACACTAAGCCTTACATTAAACAAAATATAAACTTCATTAAAAATTGCCATATAAAAGATAATGATAACAAACAAATATTTAAAAAATCTAGAATGGGCGTGCCGTTCACCTACAGTTTAAGGGGCAGGACCCGGTAGGCTCATCATTCACAGGTCACCATCTCCCAGCCAGTAATTACCTACACTTATTATTATACTAAGCCTTACATTAAACAAAACATAAACCTCATTAAAAATTGCCATATAAAAAATAATGATAACAAACAAATATTTTTAAAAAACTAGAATGGGCGTGCCGTTCACTTACAGTTTAAGGGGCAGGGCCAGGTAGGCTCATCATTCACAGGTCACCATCTCCCAGCCAGTAATTACCTACACTTATTATTATACTAAGCCTTACATTAAAAGGAATACTCCCTTCATTGAACAATGTCATATGGAAAATAATGATGATGAATAAATATTTAAAACACTGGACTGGGCGTGCCGTTCACCTACAGTTTAAGGGGCAGGGCCCGGTAGGCTCATCATTCACAGGTCACCATCTCCCAGCCAGTAATTACCTACACTTATTATTATACTAAGCCTTACATTAAACAAAATATAAACCTCATTAATAATTGCCATATAAAAAATAATGATAACAAACAAATATTTAAAAAATCTAGAATGGGCGTGCCGTTCACCTACAGTTTAAGGGGCAGGACCCGGTAGGCTCATCATTCACAGGTCACCATCTCCCAGCCAGTAATTACCTACACTTATTATTATACTAAGCCTTACATTAAACAAAACATAAACCTCATTAAAAATTGCCATATAAAAAATAATGATAACAAACAAATATTTTTAAAAAACTAGAATGGGCGTGCCGTTCACTTACAGTTTAAGGGGCAGGGCCAGGTCGGCTCATCATTCACAGGTCACCATCTCCCAGCCAGTAATTACCTACACTTATTATTATACTAAGCCTTACATTAAAAGGAATACTCCCTTCATTGAACAATGTCATATGGAAAATAATGATGATGAATAAATATTTAAAACACTGGACTGGGCGTGCCGTTCACCGACAGTTTAAGGGGCAGGGCCCGGTAGGCTCATCATTCACAGGTCACCATCTCCCAGCCAGTAATTACCTACACTTATTATTATACTAAGCCTTACATTAAACAAAATATAAACCTCATTAATAATTGCCATATAAAAAATAATGATAACAAACAAATATTTAAAAAATCTAGAATGGGCGTGCCGTTCACCTACAGTTTAAGGGGCAGGGCCCGGTAGGCTCATCATTCACAGGTCACCATCTCCCAGCCAGTAATTACCTACACTTATTATTATACTAAGCCTTACATTAAACAAAACATAAACCTCATTAAAATTGCCATATAAAAAATAATGATAACAAACAAATATTTTTAAAAAACTAGAATGGGCGTGCCGTTCACTTACAGTTTAAGGGGCAGGGCCAGGTCGGCTCATCATTCACAGGTCACCATCTCCCAGCCAGTAATTACCTACACTTATTATTATACTAAGCCTTACATTAAAAGGAATACTCCCTTCATTGAACAATGTCATATGGAAAATAATGATGATGAATAAATATTTAAAACACTGGACTGGGCGTGCCGTTTACCTACAGTTTAAGGGGCAGGGCCCGGTAGGCTCATCATTCACAGGTCACCATCTCCCAGCCAGTAATTACCTACACTTATTATTATACTAAGCCTTACATTAAACAAAATATAAACCTCATTAATAATTGCCATATAAAAAATAATGATAACAAACAAATATTTAAAAAATCTAGAATGGGCGTGCCGTTCACCTACAGTTTAAGGGGCAGGGCCCGGTAGGCTCATCATTCACAGGTCACCATCTCCCAGCCAGTAATTAACTACACTTATTATTAGACTAAGCCTTACATTAAAAGGAATACTCCCTTCATTGAACAATGTCATATGGAAAATAATGATAATGAATAAGTATTTAAAACACTGGACTAGGCGTGCCGTTCACCTACAGTTTAAGGGGCAGGGCCCGGTAGGCTCACCATTCACAGGTCACCATCTCCCAGCCAGTAATTACCTACACTTATTATTATACTAAGCCTTACATTAAACATAAACCTCATTAATAATTGCCATATAAAAAATAATGATGACAAACAAATATTTTGAAAAAAATAGAATGGGCGTGCCGTTCACCTACAGTTTAAGGGGCAGGACCCGTTCGGCTGATCATTCACAGGTCACCATCTCCCAGCCGGTAATAACCTACACTTATTATTATACTAAGCCTTACATTAAACAAAATATAAACCTCATTAAAAATTTCAATATAAAAAAAAAATGATTACAAACAAATATTAACAAAATCTAGAATGGGCGTGCCGTTCACCTACAGTTTAAGGGGCAGGGCCCGGTAGGCTCATCATTCACAGGTCACCATCTCCCAGCCAGTAATTACCTACACTTATTATTATACTAAGCCTTACATTAAACAAAATATAAACCTCATTAAAAATTGCCATATAAAAAATAATGATAACAAACAAATATTTTTAAAAAACTAGAATGGGCGTGCCGTTCACCTACAGTTTAAGGGCCAGGGCCAGGTAGGCTCATCATTCACAGGTCACCATCTCCCAGCCAGTAATTACCTACACTTATTATTATACTAAGCCTTACATTAAACAAAATATAAACCTCATTAAAAATTTCAATATAAAAAATAATGATAACAAACAAGTATTTTAAAAAAAACTAGAATGGGCGTGCCGTTCACCTACAGTTTACGGGGCAGGGCCCGGTAGGCTCATCATTCACAGGTCACCATCTCCCAGCCAGTAATTACACTAAGCCTTACATTAAACAAAATAAAAACTTCATTAAAAATTGCCATATAAAAAATAATGATAACAAACAAATATTTAAAAAATCTAGAATGGGCGTGCCGTTCACCTACAGTTTAAGGGGCAGGGCCCGGTAGGCTCATTATTCACAGGTCACCATCTCCCAGCCAGTAATTACCTACACTTATCATTATACTAAGCCTTACATTAAACAAAATATAAACTTCATTAAAAATTGCCATGTAAAAATAATGATAACAAACAAATGTTTTAAAAAAACTAGAATGGGCGTGCCGTTCACCTACAGTTTAAGGGGCAGGGCCCGGTAGGCTCATCATTCACAGGTCACCATCTCCCAGCCAGTTATTACCTACTCTTATTATTATACTAAGCCTTACATTAAACAAAATATAAACCTCATTTAAAATTGCCATATAAAAAAATAATGATAACAAACAAATATTTAAAAAATCTAGAATGGGCGTCCCGTTCACCTACAGTTTAAGGGGCAGGGCCAGGTAGGCTAATCATTCACAGGTCACCATCTCCCAGCCAGTAATAACCTTCACTTATTATTATACTAAGCCTTACATTAAACAAAATATCTAGTAAACCTCATTAAAAATTGCCATATAAAAAATAATGATAACAAACAAATATTTAAAAAAAAACTTGACTGGGCGTGCCGTTCACCTACAGTTTAAGGGACAGGGCCCGGTAGGCTCATCATTCACAGGTCACCATCTCCCAGCCAGTAATTACCTACACTTATTATTATACTAAGCCTTACATTACACAAAATATAAACCGCATTAAAATTTGCCATATAAAAAATAATGATAACAAACAAATATTAAAAAATTCACAGGTCACCATCTCCCAGCCAGTAATTACCTACACTTATTATTATACTAAGCCTTACATTAAACAAAATATAAACCGCATTAAAATTTGCCATATAAAAAATAATGATAACAAACAAATATTTTTAAAAAAATAGAATGGGCGTGCCGTTCACCTACAATTTAAGGGGCAGGGCCCGGTAGGCTCATCATTCACAGGTCACCATCTCCCAGCCAGTAATTACCTACACTTATTATTATACTAAAGCCTAATATGTACATTAAAAGAAATACTCCCTTTGTTGAACAATGCCATTTAAAAATTAATGATAATAAACAAATATTAAAAAAACTTGACTAGGCGTGCCGTTCACCTACAGGGCTTTTCGTTGACTGGTCACCGCCTCCCAGCCTGGAATTATTACTTAATTGTATTAAGCCTGCTTTGAGTCAATAACTTTGTTTTTCGATTACAATAAAGAAGAGGGAAATGTTAAAGTCAAAACGACATTTGACCACAAAAATCAAGCTTTAAATAGAGAGGCTTTATTTACCAAAACAACTTTTCAATTGGTTACGTGGGAATAGGCATTTTTAATTTGTTTGGTATAAGAAACTATCAAATGCAATCTCTATGGAAGTTTTTTTTTTTTAAAGTGGATATAGATAAATTCAAATGTATCATGAATATGGATACAAGCTATTCAAAATGAAACAGACTGAACGCCATTGAACTGGATATACAGTGATCGTACTCTGCACAGTGAACATTACCTGCGCGTTCCATCTTTGTACAGCACATTTAATGCGTAGAATGACGCCACATTTCTGGCGCCGAAATTGTTGAGAACTAAGGAAATAACGACATGTCATTAAACATGACAATATTCCTTATAACCAGGCTCTGTCAAAGATTATCATCTGTCAATCGTATCAAATGTAAACATCCGTCAATATGACTATGCTACAAACAATCATTCATAAACTTTGAAATTGGGCATCCGAACACAAAATATACCACTCACACATTTACGAGGCTATCTATAGGATAACATTCACTAATATAAACATAACAGAAATCTGCACTCTTACCCAAGATAACATAATTATATAACTGATACGAACCCATATTATCAAAACAGGCATTGCTGGTAGATATTAGAAATTAAATCCGGTAGGTGAGACAGAGCCGAAGATGAGGTACTGTTCATTACACAAAACTGTGAGATCAGGTACCAGGGGGTGTTTCACAAAACATGTCATCAGTGACAAATGACAGTTTTTGTTATAAGCTACTGAAATCCTTGCTTCTGATTGGTTATCAGCAGATTTGTCACTGATTTTTAGTCATTTGTCATTGAAAAAAGGCTTTGTGAAACGGGTCCCTGATCGGTAAAGATGGTTGGTTCAATACCAGATTATGTCCTTATAGACACTTGTATTGAACATGTCCACTGGACTATATAAGAGTCAATTGAAAGAATGTCATCTTAAAAAGCAGCTTAACATTCTCTTGTCCATCGCAAGCTCTGTTATGCAAATCTGTTTAATTGTGCGACCAGTCTTTGTTACTTGCTAATAACCAAGCAAGACCACTGGCGGGAGACGTAACAATTTCGGGGCAGAAAGCCTTCCCCCCCCCCCCCCCCCCCCCCACATAAGTTCCGGACCCCGGTATGAGCTCATTTGCATCTAATCAGAAGAGTCTAGCTAGCTAGCTAAACGTGCGCATGTGAAGAGTTTCATTCCAAAAGGAGCTAAATCCACTTTGGGTACTTCTGAGTAAATCGCCTTTTTTTATTTCTCCACTTTCCCTTCAGCCATGTACCTTCATGCTGTTATATATGTTAAAGGTGTCAACCTGGACTAATAATATATGATTTTAAAAAATCTAGAAGTTATTTCTGATTTTTTATTAATTTTTAGATTTTTATTTTTCGTGGATTTAGCTCCTTTTGGAATGAAACAGGATATTGTACCTAAAATTTGTGAAATTTTATAATATTTTCTCAATAAAGTGACTGAAATTTATTTTAATTTAGTATCAAACCTTTCCTTTTAAATAATTACAGTGAATTCACATCTAAAAATACCTTTTGAAAAGAAAGTAAACAACATTTTACAGTTTCATTCCAAAAGAAGCTAAATCCGTTTCATTCCAAAAAGAGCTAAATCCATGTTTCATTCCAAAAGGAGCTAAATCCACAAATTTCAATAATTTAGAAAAAAATCAGAAATAACTGGTACATTTTATTTCTTATTATATATTATTGGTCCAGGGCGACACCTTTAACATAAATAACAACATGAAGGTCCATGGCTGAAGGGAAAGTGGAGAAACAAACAAGGTGATTTACTCACAAGTGGATTTAGCTCCTTTTGGAATGAAACCAATTTGGATTTAGCTCCTTTTGGAATGAAACCAATTTGGATTTAGCTCCTTTTGGAATGAAACATGATATTGTAACTAAAAAATTTCATACTTCCTGGTAAAATTTTAGAATGTGATATAGTGCATTTTGTCCCCATGTAGGACACCATTATTTTAAGACAAAAAACTCAGTTTTTAAAAAATATGGATTTAGCTCCTTTTGGAATCAAGCTCTTCATGTGCACATGGTAACCGTTAGGGTTATAGATAGGGTTATGATAATCATGCAAACCCACCGTTCATAAACCCCGTCGTTTGCCCAATCGGTAAGAACAGCGTAAAGCAACGTTGGAGTTATGGGTTCCAATTTCAGTATTTATTCAGTTTTATGTTTTGCCTTTATAAATAGTAAGGCAAAACAAGAAATAATCAAAGTCTAAATGTACGCGACCTCTTTCCAAGCTGCTAATAATGTAAAACATATCGGCCAGGGTCCGGAACTCTCGTGGGGGGGGGGGGGGGTTGACGCTGGCGGGAGGGTGGGGGAGGAAGAGGCTTTCTGCCTCGAAATTGTTACGGCCAATAATGAAAAGGGGGGAAAGAAAATAACAGAAGAAAAAGTAGAAAGGGAGAAAGAAAAGAATAATAAAAAAAAAAAAAAGACTTCCTTTTTACCTCATAATATTAATCATCTATTTTTTTATCTATATTGTAGGACATAATAATGGCTTTGTAAAACCAAACGTATAAGGCTCATTTTTCGATCTTGGGCGACAATTCATAGAAGAAAAGATCAAGTGCTCTATAAAGGTAGCATTGAAAACAAAAATGTGTTTATATGATTATACAAGATCAATCGCAAGGTTGCAGTCTCCTATCTCTTATGTACATAGTTGCGATTTATATCAATCGCAAATAAGTTGCAAAAGCATAATTATTATGTATAAACAGTCACAGTATCATTATATTTGACACGTAATCTGAAAGCTGCAGCTGAGTAGGTTGGGAAAGGGATTTTTCTTTTAATCCAATAGTCTAGCTATGAGATTATGACTGTAGTCAAATTTTCAACAGAATGAAAGAAATAGGCCTACAATACTACAACAACATTATGTAAAAGTCAAATGAAAAGAAAAGATAGAAAAGTGACTCGAAGCTCTGTCACTGATGCCGTACAACAATTTTTGATTATTCAGGTTTCCGCAGTTGCTTTCTTTTTTAATATTTTCAATTTCAATTATATTCTTGACTCAGGTAAATTTAGGAACATTATTAATAACAATAATAAATTAATATAGCGCAGCTTTTATACAAATTATATTCAGCTGCGCTGGTTTAGAGCTCTTTTTTAAAAACTCAATTCTACAAAATAGAATCTTTCAATTAAACAATTGTGTTTTTAATTTCGATTTGGAGACATTGAGAGATGGAGAGCTTCTAATTTCTATTTTCAACTTAAATTCATTCACCCCCCCCCCCACCCCGGCTAATTCACCCCCCCCCCCCCTCCCTGGATCCGCCACTGTAAGTGATGTTTCATTCGAAATGAAAAGGATCAATAAAATACGAAATACAAACAAAAGAGGCATTGGGGACTCCCGACTGTCAATTTTATTACACCATTGGTTTAACTCATGATCATGATCATGACCTTCTATAATTAAGGTCACGATAAAAGTTTGTACAAGAGGAATCACATTAAAATTGGCAATCATTAGGTCAAAGTCGAATATCTCAAAGCAATTTAATATATTGTTCCTTATCCAGAACAAAAGCGTATGGTATTTAAATGTCAACAGCATTATCCGATATATCCAGAATTAAAAACAACATGTGAAAACGATGTAAAGATGTTTTGTTTTTAAAATGAAAGGCACTAGCTTACCTAAAATGTCTACAATTTAGTTCTAGTCAGATTCTCAACTTTGATTTAGAAATGAAAGGCATGTCATAAAATATCTACAATTAAGCACTAGAGAAATCCTCATCTAAGTTTAGATTGTTTATATTTAATATTTCTCTCTTCATTGGTATCTTATCTGAGAATTCCACAAATATTCAACGACATTATTCATTAGAAGGATTTATTAATGATTATGAATGCATTCAACAACAATAGATGAGGATTATGCTGCATTATTGTAGAGCGCTTAGAGACTTCTGACAAAGCAAGTGTTAGGCGCTATATAAGCACTGTAATTATTAATAATAACAGTAAGAGGATTTAAATATATTGAGAAAAAAACTATATATATATAAAATAATTATTAGTTAAATGATTTTAGTGATGCTATTAGATTGTCAACAATATAAAGTCAAAATGTTTGTATAGCTTATTGTGTGAATTCAAGACAAGTAATCCAATTGTATTAAGACATTGGAAAGAACATTTTAACCTTCCTATCGATTTGCCTAGAAAAAATATATTAAGTTCAAAGTATCGAAAACAGTAAAGTGAAACAAATCAGTTTTAAAGCACATCATCGTATTTTACCATTCAGGTCAAATCTATATAAATGGAAAGTTGTAAGTGACAATTAGTGTGCTCTTTGCAAAGCTACCGTATCGTCTGTTCATGTTTGGCTAGAATGCCAAAAGATAATACTATTCTGGAAACGAATTGTTGCTTTTATTCGCTGTAACTTCAAACCATCACTGATATCAAGTGAAAAAGCACTTGATTCTTGGTAAAGTTTATAATTTTTCAAATACTAAAAATATAAATATAATCATTACATACGCACAATAATGCACAATGTATACGTTAAACTACTTTCAAGGGGAAAAGTACACGTTTATAAAAAAAATTAAAAAAAGAACTGCATCGGATACAATCGCATTACAACATTTTACTCCGTGATTTTAACTGTAGAATTATCGTCTACATAACGATGAGAAATGTTTCCATGTATAGAAATATGAATGATAAACAGTGGTCATAAGCGCCCCCTCCCTCATTTTTTTTTGTGGTAAGATATCGTTTAAAGTACAGTCTATATTTGCTTACAGTTGTAGAGTACTTCTAGATACTTGAAGGTATATACACAAGGATCTCCAAAGACAACGTTGCTGGCAGTCACTGTGCAGGAGGACAGGCCATTGCACTTGTCCTTCACGATGCGAATAGAGGACGATGCACGGCAATTCTGATTTGAGGTTTGAGGATGAGGGCAGATGTCCGGGCCTGTCATGCGACCATAGAATGCGTCAAGGACCACGATCTTCTGTCCTGATGGACAACCGATGTCAAGAATATTATGCTCGCAGACACGACCCCTGCGAGCGCAAGTGTACTCCATCTCTAGATACTTGTAGGTACCTACACAGGGATCACTGAAGATCTGGTTGGAGGCAGCCATCGTGCAAACAGACAGGCCTTGGCAGGCTGATTGGGCAGTAGCGAGAGAGTTAGGAGCGGCGCAGTTGGTTGTTTGGATGCTACTATGAGGACAGAAATCCGATCCAGGAACCTGGCGACCATACATGGCTTTGGATATGACAATAACCGGAGTGTGTGAAGGACAGCTTAGGTTGATGGAACCCCCTTCGCAGATTCGTTTCATATTGCTTACGGGTCCGGGCTTGCAGGTATACTTTACTTCAAGATACTTGTATGTGCCGACGCATGGGTCACCAAACACAGAATTAGTAGCTAGGACGGTACAGCTTGTCTGTTCGTTGCAGATGTTGCCGACCATGTTCAAAGAATTTGATGCAAAGCATGCAGTCGTCCGGATGCTGCTATGTGGGCAAGTTTCTGGTCCTGTTGTCCGACCATAGTTAGCGCTGATGATATTGACTACAGATCCAGAAGAGCAAGATAAAGACAGGGAACTCCCCTCACAGGTGCGTTCCGTGGTGCAGTACGATCTATTTTCGCAGGTGGGTTCCGTTGGAATTATGTCGTTTCTTCTCTGGCATGTGTAGTTGACCTCAAGGTATTTGTAAGTACCAACGCAAGGGTCACCAAAGACACTATTTGTTGCAACCACGGTGCACCTTGTCTGTCCATTACAGAGGTTGCCGACAATATTCATTGAATTTGATGCGTAACAATCAGTTGTCTGGATGCTGCTATGGGGACATGTTTCTGGTCCAGTTGTCCGACCATAGTTGGCGCTGATGATGCTGAGCACAGATCCAGAGGGGCAAGATAGAGAGAGAGGGTTTCCCTCACAATTCCTCACAACTGTTTTGAAATGATAATTAAACCAACAAATTATATTAGCACTTGACCTCTGCCTATGGTCTAATTCAATAAGCTTTCGGAATGTAAACTTTTAATCCAAATTTTAAAAAAATTGAGTAAGATTACATTTTGATTTCATTGATAACTTAAAGGTACGTGTGCCCAATGATCGTCTGATACAACATAACTTCTTTTCCAAGGTAGAAATAGTTTAGCTATATTCTTTCCTACCTTTTTCCGAAATTAGTGCTCATTGTCTGTCTATAACGATGTCATATTATGAGGAACTCTTCAATTTGTTTAACAAAATGGTAAAATCTTTCATAAATCAGATAATCACATTTTGCAAATCACTATCATTCAGTTTTGGTCACTAAGATCAGGCGTTTGCTGTACAAAATATCCACAGTAGATCAAAACTTTACCAGAGTCGAAGAATATTGCTAAATAGGACAGTTGTCACACCGTTTGATGATTGATAATTATAGGTCTTCAGGTGATATGATTTGCCTTAATCAGATTTGACCAAAAAATACTTACGGTAAACTCGGTCTTTCACTGTGTAATAAGCTAATTCAACAATCAAATTTCAGTTATAAGATATAAAAACTAGCATTTTGTTTCACCCACTTAATCATGATTGATGAGAATAACTCACCGGTTGCTGTTGTACACCCAAGATATAGGTATACCATGCAGATGACACAAAATAACGTCTTTCCTGCCATATTTACTGTTTAAAAATGAAGAAATGAAACAGTATTATGGGCTAGCAACAGTAGGCCAACAAGACAGTGATCATTTCCTCATTGATTTTTGAGTATAACTCGTGATCAAGCAGCTGGATACCACGTACAGCCAGACTTACACGTCCTACAACAGACCAAAGTATGATCATATGATTATTATGATAGGCCTATATTTCCATCAAATCATGAATAGCCAAGTACCAGTCGGTGTAGGGGTCGGTGTGGAATCGGTTTGGCGGTGTGACTGAGATAATAGATTATTCGAATGACCTTTGAGCTCGAATGTAAACATATTGCTTCCAATAAAAGGCAGTTGTGGATCCAAGGGGCACCTCCCCTAAACAAACAAAAACCAACAATAATAATAATAATGTAAAAATAATGTTCTTGCTTGGCACAGAATTGTATAATGTGTTCTCACCCCGCTTTAATAGCAGTTCAGTAGAATATGTCGTGATAGCTATGGGTACACGTATATAAGTGTTTCTCATATTTAAAAAAAAAGACTTATCTAGGGAAGGGGCATTGGAAACGACAGCAGTTCTAGGGGTACAGTTCGTTTTTTAATGAAATTTGGGTATTTTACCCCCCCCCCCCCCCATGACCGGCTTCATTGCCTTATACTGTGGTGCATACTTAATACGGTAGGGCCTACACGTTATACACAAAGCTCCTCCGATTCTCTGAAGTAATATATCGCTCTTAATTTGGATGACTGTAAATTAAAGGGCACATTGGAATTATAGGTTAAAGGGGTACTTATCAAAAAGGGCATTTATAGGAAAGGAAATAGGAAAATTATCAAAAGGTAAAGAGGGGCACTTATTAGATTTTGAAGAAAAAACTAGGGCACTAGAGAGAAAAGGAGGCCCCTGTCAAAATAAAATGGGACACTTGTCATATTTGAATAAGGGCTTTTAAGGAAGTGAGAAGGCACTTGAAAAGGGACATTTACAAGACAGTTGAAATTGACACTAATTAATTACAAATAAAAGAGGCACTTATCAGAAGTAAAAGGGGCACTTTGGAGGTACTTCAAAAACGAATTAGAGTGTTCCCAAAGTCCAGGGAAACAGTTTATATATATTATGTAACCCGGAAACAATTTTCAACTTTCTAATTTAAAAACAAATCTAATAGTTTCTTTGCATTGCACTTATCTGACTATACTGCCTCCTTAACTTCGTGTGTTGACAGCCAGAAAGGTAATAACCAGAGCTGCCAACCTCCAGAACAGAAAATCAGTAATCACAAGGCTCAAAATCAGTAATTTGGGGTATAAATCAGTAATTTCTTATGCGGCGCTATGAATCTAAAAAAACGACACGCCAACACTGCGCGGACGCATGATTATCTGAAATTTTTGGTGATTTTACTCACACAAAGATGTTAAGTATTGAATTTCAGGTCATCACAACACAGTTTATCATGAAAAATGGCTCCTATTCACAGCACTCGCTACGATAAATCATATTTAATTCATTAAAAAAAAAAAAAAAAAAATAAAAAAAAAATCTTTTTTTTTTTTTTTTTTTTTTTTAAATCCGTAATTTGAGACAACATTCCGTAATGGTCGTTAATTTCCGTACCAATTACGGGAAATCCGTACTAGTTGGCAGCTCTGAATAACTCTATACATAAGTCAATGAATTAATGCCCTTCTGGCTCTCAACAGACGATAATCATGTTTTCTTTAGGGATTTCCTGGTAGATGTATCGATATCAAGGGGTACTTATACAGGGGATAGGGGACGTGACTCCTCCTCCTCCTCCCCCCCCCCCCCCCGAGAAAAAAAATGAATTAAATTTCTATTTCTAAATGTATTTCTTTTTTACCCTTTTTATTCCTTTTCTACTCTGTAGTTGTTCATTTTTTCCTTCTTTTTGTCATATTTTTACTTGTGCTTGTTTGAATATAGCATTTGCTAATTTGGTAAACCATCCGCCCCCTGTCAATAAGGTTACAGACGCATCCTTCTCACTTTGGAAAAGTGTTTCCTCTATCTCACACACACACTCTTTCTATCTCTCTCCTAGTTTTCTCTGTATGTTTGTATGTCCGTCTCTCTCTCTCTCTCTCTCTCTTTCACTCTCTGCTTTCACTCTCTGCTTATTCTTTATATCCCACTCTGTTTTTACCAATGAACATTCATTACGGCCACATGAATTATGAACGACGTTTTTTCCAACATCAGTTCCACTCCTTATGTTGTCAGATATAATTATAACATTGCGGCTGGGGTTATAATTTATAATCATGTTAGGTCCAGGGCCCCGTTTCATAAAACTTGTTATTAATAAAAAGCAACGATAACTGTTATAAGCTACTGAAATCGTGGCATTGGATTGGCCAAGAACAAATTTGTCATAGAAATTTAGCACTCGTTATTGATAACTAGTTTTATGAAACAGGGCCCAGGGTTAAAGGTAAACATTTGATTAGTGCTGGAAACTGACCACATAGCATATGTTGGACAATCAATTACACACATAGTTCACCATTGTTCACCCACTATCAGAACTATCTTGCATCATACCAGTCTTATTATTTCATCCTTTTCCCCCAGCAAACCCAATCGGACAAACAAAAAATAAGCATTCACCTGCAAATGGTTGCCACCAAATGATATGAGAACACAAAACAATACAAGTATATTAAATGACCAATCAAATCAATGTTAAGGTTTCATACAGGGTTTGTATTTTCCAAAACAAGGCATTTACAAAAATCAAAAGTGCAAAGCTATATCTTCATATCGATATGTCCAACAGCTGTACATGTATTAAGCAATATCACTTCGCTCTATCCCGATACAATAAATACACATTTACATACAAAGTCGACCCGCAAGACACATCAGTAGTAGAACATACCCTCAAAATATACTATCATACTTTTTTTATCCTCTGCCTTTTTGAAAAATACAGAATACTTCTTATGATTATTTTTCATGACCTTAAAAAATGTACAATGCACATGGAATGTAAAAATAAACCAAGAAACATACATGTAATACAAACCCTTAACTTTAACTGAAAATTTGAGCAAGAGGTGTAACTTTTGCACTTCTCATAAAATTGTGTGCTATTTTGGAAGAGCAAAATGGGATGAAATTACAAATTTCTTCCTATATTTTTTAAACTGAAATTAAGTTTCCAACTTTCCATACTGTTCAAATTTTCTTCTTTAATTGAAAATGACAGTTGCAATATAGCCTTGAGCAGAAGGATATAAAAAGAGTGTGACATGTAAAAGGCCATCTGCTTCTCTTGTAATTTCAGTGAAACCGATACACTTGTTCTATAATCAAGTCATAGGTATTCTGTAATAAATCAGTATCGTGTAATAATTAAGAAATTTTAAATTACCTGTAGTCACAGTACTGTAAGTAAATTTGGTTAAACTGTAAAAAAAAAAGGATTTCAAGAATTCAAGAGTCGCAAATGCAGATTAATGTCTTGCCAAAGGACATTAGTGCCTCGGCAGGACTGGAACTGCGAACCATGTGATCCACAGTCCGGAGACGTTTCTACTAGACAACGACACCTCTACAAAAAAAACTTTCTGTATGAATTATGGGTATGATGTGGATATATAGTTAGGCACCATACATATTTCAGGAGAACATTTATCTAAATGGTGATGAACTTACATATCTGCTCTGATATTTGAGAAGGAAAAAAGGACATTTTACTAGTCATATCAATCATGGGTATCAGACTGTAATTAACAGACGATTCTCAATCTTGCTTGTGAAACGGTCAAGGGTTGGTGAATAACATATAAAGGCTGTATACTTGATAAAACACACACATAAAATATCAAAGACTCGATTCTTAAAGGCAACACATGATAACTCTACAACTTTTCCCTATGTACATCCACCCAGCCCCCACCCTTCCTCCATCCTCACCCCACCCAACCCCCTCCCGGGTCTATCACCGCTACATGTAGGTCCAGTAACAGTTCAGTTCTCTGGATTTGGTTCAACCTCAGGATTTTCCATCTGGACCTGTATTCAATAGGAAGAGGACACAATACATGAAGAATGGTGTGTAATAATCGAATGGTGGAAAATAATAATAAAGAAATAAAAATAATAATCTGCTTTTAAATCACATGAACACTCTCATCGCTATAGGTAACAGTTGGATAAATTTTAAAATGAATTATTCTTTTTCATAAATCAAAGTAAGACCGAGATTTGCACATTTTGACATTGAAGGATGTATTGACTTTTGAGTTACTAAAAATCAAAAGTGTCTGTCTTTTTATCCATCTAGGTAGTATGATTTTATTGAAGAATATATACTTTTATATCCATTATCGTAAGATTGTTGCATTAGGTGTGTACACAACAAGAAAAAGAATAGTTTGACTGTAAAAGACGTTTCCTGCCGACTAGTTCGAAATAGTACATTTTTATTGATGACGTCACGCATAGTACCTTTTTTTCCCTAGGGAAAAAAGGTACTATGCGTGACGTCACAATACAAAAACGCATATTCTTGAACTATGCGTTTTCCAAGCGAGCGCGTACATGATTTCAAATGCCTCTGCGCGGTCAACCCCCGCGGTGTCACGGCGCTAGCTCAAGCCATATACAATTTACACTGTGCGATAACTGCACTACACTTGCGCCAGCTAAACATTTTTTACATCCTTCAATGTTTCATTTGAGCCGTGCAATTTTCTTTCTTTCTTTTCGATCTGAATGTAGATGTGAATGTGAGTATAAGGTTCATGTTATTACAGAAGTGTACAAGGAATAATACAGATGGAAGGGATATAAAACAAATATAAAATGACTCATTCTCGGAACAAGCTAAAACTATTCGCACTCAGGAACATCATTAGTACTTTTCTCCCTCGGGCCGATGGCCCTCGGGAGAATAGTACTAGTTGATGTTCCTTCGATGCGAATAGTTTCAGCTAGATCCTCAAGTGTCATTGTATATTTGTATAATATTTGAGTCAGCTATATCAGCGTATTAAGACTAATGCTTTAGCCACTAATTTCTTGGTTTGTTGCTTACAATGTAAGAAACGTGCTTTAGTTTCTTCATTTTACAATAAGGTTATAAAAAGTTCTTGCATGACTCGCAGGACATTGTTATGATGATCTAATCCTCTTAGTTTATTAAAGAATCAGGAATTATTTCATGCAACACGTTCAGAAATCCCAGTATTCATCGTTGGCCATTATCATTACCAGAAAATCCCTTTACCAATTCAAAATGTCAGCCACAATAAGAGAAAGAACTTCTGAAGTGACAGTTTGCTTTTGTCCTCAAAACTACCCCACGGATGCCACATGCACATTGTTCACTCTATTTGGTAAAAAAAAATTCCTGCCAGAGAAGTCTGCATCGGATGGCTCATTAGGGCACAACAAACGCCCCTTTAAAGCCCCACTGCACTACTTATAGCTACTTGTGCCCTCTATATAGCAAACAATGCCTAACTGGTGCCTGTTGGTCCCCCATGGTCCCCTTTTTCTAATGTTAATGGAGGCCTTTGGAGGGCTGATTTGATGAGATAACCACCTGTCAGTGACCATGCAAGGAGGTCTTTATCCCTCCTGGCCAAACTAGTGCAGAGGGGCTTTAAAATTGTCAAAAGCAGCTGATAATCATGATGCACAGTACTACTCACCTTTGCCTTGAGTTCCCTGTTCTCGTCCTGTAGCCGTTCTACCTTCTGCATGAGTTCGCTGACCTGTAGTCTCAAGGATTCTACATCAGCCGTGTCTGGTCCACCCTGTCCCATGTGAGCTTTCAGAAAGCTGTTAGCAATGTCAAGTTAAGGTCTACAAAGGAGATGTTAGATTTGTTTATTTATTTATATTTTTTTATTTTATTTATTTCATTTTATTTCAACAGGGTAGCCCCATCAGTACTTAAAATACTGTTATGCTTGGGGGCCCTGCAAAACATATCTCCAAACTGTGATCATTCACATCATTTTTTCTATTGCCACAGACAGTCAAACCTGTCTACAGCAACCACCTAAGGGAAACACAAAAAAGTGGTCTTTGTAGACAGGTGGTCTCTGTAGACAGGTTCCTTCAGTACATGTTTCAATGAGACACCATTTTCAAGGGAAACAAAAAATGTGCTTGTTGTAGACAATTAGTCTATGTAGACAGGTGGTCACTAAAGCAGGTTTGACTGTATTTCTACTTTAAATCATTCAAAGACACCGCAGAGCATTCAAGTCAGTTCAATCTCCGCTCAATCTTTTTCAAAAATGCTTAGAATTGGGTTCAATAAAATTCACTTGTGGACCCACTGGCTCCACTAAGATTCAATAAGACTCAAACCCAACATTGAAGTGTGTGGTAAAAAAAATTACACTGTATAATCTGTATTTGGTATGAATGATTATTATTTTTCTTACTGATATTGGAGTTCTAAATTTTGCTCAGATACAAGACATCCCATGAGACTGACAATGTTGGCCTTGTGGGCCATCTGACGACTGTTTTCTAGAAAACTGAAGCTATGATGCAAACTAAATAATTGATTGTTAATGTTATAAAAAAAAACTCTATTCAAGTGGCTGATAAAGTTTACACATACATGTATAAGAGTAGCAAGTCATTACAGTCATTATGTACAAAATGTAATAAGCCCATTTTGAAGGAAAATATTGAGCACATTTAAATCTGCTATAAAAACAATAATAAACAGACAACCAGGCCTTAAATTTCGTCATTTTTAGGGCAAGGCCAGTTTGGCCTTAAAGTACCTCATATTTTAAAGGGCACCAAGGCCAAAATATTTTTACAAAAAGGGCATCGAGGCCAAAAAAAAAATTGATTCTATTTTGTTAGATGTCATGTGTATTTTATTATGAAACTTGTGCGGGATCAATTTCCCATGACTTTTAGCACCAGCTTCTTCACAGAATGTATAGAGGTCTACGGTACATACAAACATTGGCGGCAGCCCTGCAAGCCTTAGATTAAGCAGCCAGGAGCAAGGGGCAATTTTTTTTCTAAAGTTGCCCCTTGCCCACGCGAATTTACCAGAGCAAGGGGCAATTCCCTAAAAACCAGGGGCAATTTTCCAAAAACAGATAGACTAGGCCCCTAATCTAATTATAAGTTCAAAGATACAATGTTAATTTCATTATGTGAATAGAACGATCAATTTAATAACTTTTTAAGCTCAACAATTTCAACAGGAAAGATTGATTAAGAACATCAAACTTGCATATTTTAAAGGAAATAAAAATATTGATGAGCAAATGAATAAATAAATTGTAAATTTCACAAACATCGAAAGTCAGAAGGACTTGGCAAGTTTACCGGGTATCCCAAATCGAAATCACACCTCACACACAAACCTTCCGCCACACTCTCGGTAGCTGGTAGTAGGAGCAAATTTGAAGAAATTATCTTTTTGATTGTTGTGTTAACCAACCCAGGGAAAAGATAAGTTTTTCATTTCGGGGTCTCCATTTCAAATTTTTGGAAATTTTCTCAGGCTACTTTTTCAACTTTTGGGGGCTTTTTTTTCCATTTCGGGGGCTCTTTTTTCTGGGGCTACTTTTTCATTAATTCATTAAAAGGATAGACCTAAGGGGTCTACAGTTTGTTGAGATTTGTTTAGTAGGCTAAGGTTTCAGGCTTCCTGCTTCATAAAATTTGCCTATTAAAAAGAAACCCCTTTTTCTAGTTCAATAACTAAGTTTTCATGCATTGATTTGATGCAAGAACTGTGACATAATAGACCCTAGATTGTGATTATTTCTGGCCATGAATTTCGATAATCATTTTTCAAAGTAAAATTTTCACAAGAAAATCAGACAGTCGTTTAAAAACTTAGACATTAGGGTCTAGTAATACTTTTACTAATTCTAAGCTCAGGTTTCGTACATCTATTCATGAAACTATATTGAAATCGCGGCAATAACGATGCAAACCAACAGATAGCAATTTCAAAGTGTCAAAACTCTTTGATTCGAGCTCGGCTAACTCAGCTCACTCACACACTGCACAGCGCACAGCGCAACCCCAGGAAGCTCCAACACTGGCGCCACAGGCGTGCGCCTGCGGTGCCGGTGTTGGAGCCTCCTGGAGTTAACTGCAGCGCAGCGTCAGTCATGGTGATTTTGTCTGATTTTCTTTACTTTGAAGAAATGATTATCAAAATTACGTAAACATGGCGATGTTGGAAAATAATCACAAAATAGGCTTTAATTTCATACCTCTATTCATTGAACCTTTATAAAATTGTGGCAATCATGATGGAAATTGATTTCAGTTTCGCGATAAGTGGTCTAGGTTCAGCTAACTCGATCCCTACTCGACCCCTACTCGATCTCGCAACTGCAAAAATGTATGTGTTTTGGTATACTTGCGTGCGACATGGTAAGCCAGGTAAGGTATGGAATATGGTTAGATTTTTTTTTTTACGACCGATTTTTTGTGTATACAATTTTACACGGAGATTGGGCAGCAAACTGTTCGTGATTTCTTCTAATAATTTATGGGCGCATTTTCACGGAAAACACTTGCGCCTTGCCGTCTAGTTTTAGATGATTATGGGCGCAATTGGTGGTTTTATGAGTGCAAATTTCGAAAAAGGGGCATGTCCAGTTGGAAAAAAAGGCACGTCGGCCAGTTTGAAAAAAAGGGCACGGCCTTTTTGGCCGTGAATTTATCTTTTTTTGGGAGGGCACCACGGCCAGTCATAGGTGCATCGACGGCCTGGCCGTCGATGGCCGTTGATTAATGTAAGGCCTGGACAACAACAAAAAAAATCCCACAAAAATTTGCATCTAATTTTGTTTGTCTTTTTTATGGTCAGATGTAATAGCTTAAGTTACTACTAAAGAAAAATCAAATAAATTGTGTCATTTGTTAAGGATACTCTAGTGCATCATTTGGTTTCTCTGGCTCCTCATACAGGGCTACCAAGATCTTTGTGAGAGCATCTAAGACTCCGGCCTTCTCCAGATACTTGCGGAACTCCTCACGTTTTGAATCTCCAGGCTGTGTATCAAGAAAAAAGTACATGTAGGAGGGGTGAAACACAGCATTTTACAATCATCACAACAAAATGTAGTAACAAGTAAGCCACATGTAACTTGTACATTCTGGATGCTGTTAATAGAACAGAATTCTAATTAATTTTATTTTACAAAGACTAAGTATGGCCTCAAAGTTCAAACCTGATACTTTTTTTCTTTTTCTTTTGAACAAATGTGTGTTCTTGACAACTTCTTGCATTATTTTCTACATGTGCCTTGCTTAAATCAATTTCCAATCAAGAAAAACCTGATGTTTAGTTTGAGCTTATTTAAAGTCAAGTTTGACCAAGGAGGTTTCACTCAGGACTTGAAATTCCCATTGCTTTGTTTCCTGTGACTTAGTCCCAATGTCCAGTATTAGGTTAGGTCAATGCATTGACATTCAGTGCTTTGTCGCGCAATTTTCAAAACGGATTATTCCAGTCAAGTTGGTAAGTGGAACCGATGTATTATAGCCTAGGCCTAATTTACAATATAAAATAAATTGGATATGCACAAGGTAAAATGAAATTTGGGGGAATTTGGGGGGCATTTCTATCTTTCATCTTCCCTTTCTTTCAATTATTCTCTGCTCTGGATACTGCCCCAAATGTCAACGTTAGACAGTTTTGCAATCACAGTGGCAATGTCTCGACTATTTCTGACTTTGTCTTGTTTTTGATCTTTTCATTTAATTTGCAAATCTGAGTTTTGGAAAAATAATCTTCCGATCGGACCAATGGCAATGTCATGCCAATTTTGCAAACATCCTTAAATAGTAACCTTTTTTTTAAATTTATAACTATCATTCATACACAACTTTCACTGGGCTCATCACACAGCCTCTCAGCTCAGGCAACTACAGCAAATAACGGCGCTAGTGTAGTTCCGTATCCATTTTTTTAGCAGTTTCATATCCATTCTTAGCAAAGGAACTTTAGCCCAATTTTTTACTAATTTTAATCATAATCATATAGACTATTGCATTTTCCACCTGAATTTGGATCACATCCGACATCGGGAATCCTCCGTTTAGGGCTTCGATGTCGGCGTCGTCGCTCAGTACCGTCTCCGCGCTATAGCTTTGCAACTCAAACTGAAGCGATCAGTCTAAAATTATGCAAGCTTCTCGTATAGTTTATGGTATCGTGCATGTGCGTAATACCATAAAGCATACGCTACGTTTGCATAATTTTAGACTGATAGCTTCAGTTTGAGGTGCAGAGCTATAGCGCAGAGACGGTACTGAGCGACGACGTCGACATCGAAGCCCTAAACGGAGGCTTCCCGATGTCGGATGTAATCCAAATTCAGGTGGAAAATGCAATAGACCCTAGACTATGTTGTAAAATGGCATTTGTTATGCCAGTTCTCTCATTGTATATTCGTGAACGCGTAGATACATGTGTGACCAGGCGCAGGTCATTTTACCGGAGCGCAGGTATTTCATATACATATACATATGTATGCATCTTGGATGCGCTTACGTATTCGTTTATCGTCCGTTTACGGGCGCGCGACTCGCGGCAATGATCCAACTTCCTAAGCACCGGGTCATTCGAGATCTTGATAGCTGATGAGTACACATGGGAAACCAACTTCCAGCCTAGAGACGAGAATCCACCCTCTTGACGTCACCCTCCGACGGATAGAGGTTTTACTATCTATAGCTGAGCATCATTAATTAGCTGAGCTTTTACTTCTACTTCTGGATTCTGCTACTTGTCAAAGCCTGTTCAGCATCTAGACAAGCATCCAGTCTGTATCCTTTTACGTCTAATATAAGGTTAGTTTATTGTTTAGTCTGTGTCTTGTCTTGTCTTCTTCATTTCATACATTTCACCGCACCGTAAGTAAAACGGTGGTAACTCCGCCATCATTCATCTGTCATCATTCTACTCACCACACGTTTTTACTTCAATGATTATGATTAAAATTAGACCTCTAGCCTAGGGGTCTAGTAAAAAGTTGGGCTAAAATTCCTTTGCTAAGAATCGATATTAAACTGTTTAAAAAAACTGCTAAAAAAAATGGATACGGAACTAATCTACACTAGCGCCCAAATAACAACAGACCCGGGATTGTCACGGGCACAAACACAGTCACAAACACAGTCACCCTAGCTCTGCAGACAGAACAGGCGCAACTCAGCTCAAGCTCAGCACTGCTGCCAACAGCATTGCCACTGCACTGGCTGCCACACAAACAAATTGTGTTCCACCAATTTCTGCTAACAAAATTTAGAAATATAAAACATTTATAACATTACCCTGTACGTCGTCATAATTATATAATCACCGGTGTCCTTTTTCCAACGCAAATGTACTATTAAATGACAGTGTCAGCTGTAAAGAAATTTTGAAAGCAGTGTTTCGACCTGGCTCGACGACTAATAAATACGGGTTGCTATATGCACAATACGCATGCGCAGTAACTTTCTTTATGATAAATTTAGGCTATCATTATAAGACTGTGGCAATTATTTTATGCACAAACTGAATTGATAATTATCTATCACTTTCTTTCACATATCATTACTCGATAAGATGATTTCAGAATTATTATTGGCAACTAAGAAAGTGAAATCTTGCAATAAGACTAGGGTGCCTTAGTCATCTCGACCATTTTACATTCACACCTGATACCGTTTTGTTTTTATCTTTACTGCACTTATGAATGTACCCAGTTGCCGACGTTTATGGCCGAGCGAGAAATCTGTTGGCTGAGATGAAAGAAATATGAAACCTAGTAGACAAATCTTGACCGAAGAAAGTTAGCACTGCCAATCTAATGAATAATCATTTTTATGTTTATTCATTTATATTACTAGTAAATAAATTGATTTGTATTAACTGGAAACAGGAAAAGCAGTTGATTGGTACAATACTTCAACAAATTTAAAAGATAATACATAATAAACACTTAGAATGATATTAAGTGAATTAACCAACCACTATAGTTGTAGATGCCAAACTAATGCAAGAGCGCCATCTCTTGACTGTTTTAAAATTTAATAAGTTTGAGGGGAGGAAAAGCGCGAATAATCACTGGCAGTAACCCTTGGAAACAAGACAGAATTTTAACCTCTTCTCCCTACTTCATATTTCCGTTTTATGATCTTGTTTGGTTTTGGACAACAATTGGAATGGATGCAATCATTGTATAATAACATTGTGATCGACCCGACGTGAGTAACGTGAAATGTGGTTATAGTAAAGGCTTCAAAATTAAAGTTTTCGAGACATTATATTGGTATTCGACAATTGATTTCTACACTTGCAATTGCAATTCTACAGTACGGTACGTGGATTGACGATGTACGTGTGAATAGTGTCAGATTGCGAGATATTAAAGGACGGAACGGAGCTGAGAGGAGCGTTGAAACTATAATAAGGTGAACTTGGGTTCTTGGCCAGTCAAAGGTGATCGTGAACAACAAGGGACCAGTGCAGTACCACCAGTCTGATAAATGAGAATATGACTAGAGAGGTCTATGAATAGAGCATGATCACTTGTGGGTGTATTTTGAGTCGAAAGAATGACGTGATTGGGCAGAATACAGTCAGAGAATTAATGTCGAGGTCTAAGCCTAGACCTCCAGACCTAGTCTAAAAATGGAGAACTAAAGACAGACTATCTGACTACTTCAAGGTCATTTTGCACCCACAATAGTTATAGCTTTTCAATAATAGGCCCGTTACCATGAATAGGCGTCAATGACCATATAAGGCCAAGGCTCATGCGTCGTACGCTGTACCCGCGCGTGACGTGTACAAAGGTTTTAAATGAGATCACAATTCGACGTACTCCTAAATAAAAATAAAAATCTCTGTTGCATCAAAATGAAATTATACGTTCATTGTATGTTATTGACAGAAGTTATATACATCGGACATTATACTTTAGCACAAAAGGGTTATCTATGAAGAAGGTGGACAACATTATAAGAGAAAGAATAACGATTTCTCGTTTATTTATACAAAAATTAACAGCATAAATACCCCTACAAAAACAGAAGAAATCTTGAAGAGAGAGAGAGAGAGACAAGAAAAATATGAAAAGGACCCAACAAATAAAAATAAATAAATAATAGGATTCTAGAGCGGAAGATGATAGGGAAAACGTAATAGTTTGGTAGTATTGGCAAATTTTGACAATAATAGTGTGTAAGTATATTGACAAAGTATATACAAACAAAAACGACACAAAATATTTGAAAGCATTTTAGACCTACCGGTATATAGAATGATTATACGAAAAAAAGTTATGTCTGAGGCCTATCTACATCTATGTTACGTAAGAGGAATAGTGAACGTGGCCAAAGGTAGAGTTCGTTGTCATGGTTATAAACTCGAATAATAGAAGGGCGGATTATGAGGTAGGTGCTTGCATGACCTTCTGCTCGTAACCGACAAGTCAGCGCATTAAAATTAAATTGCAAATAGTTTTCAACAACAAGATGGTGTATGAAACTTTCCAATATTCGAAGATATATGACCTTCAGACCATATTGTTTCATTATTTTTTATTCAATCAATCAACGTCAAAGAATTGATTTATCATCGCTCTTCAATTTATTATTTCACCTTTGTATATGTAATTTCATTCTTATGCATCACGAAAGAACACTGAATTGGATTCTTCAATGTTTGTTTTGATTAATTTCTTCCCCTTTCCTTCTCCCTATTTAACACTGATACAATTTTCAATTGTTCTTAATCAAGGCAAAATATTATTTTCATATTTTCTTTATGCAAGACAGGGAGAGAGAGAGAGAGAGAGAGAGAGAGAGAGAGAGAGAGAGAATATGTTTAGTGAGAATTATCGAGTACAACCATGAATTGCATCCTTTTCATTATTATTCAATTCGCTGAAAATATTCAGAATATGAATATGATAAATCCACATAATACACCAACGCTGTTCAACGCATCCAACGCTCCAACCATAGCCCATATGCCAATGCACCATATTTATCAAATATGAAAAGATTTTTAAATGAAATGTGAAGAAAAATCAAATTTACAATGCACTAACAGGCATCAGTTGAAATCATGAATTCTCTGTGACTGGCTTAGCACTAGTTTCTGAGGGACCAGTCACTGAAGAGGAGATAGAGGGAAGGAAAATTAAGGAAGAAGTAAAGAAAAGAAGTGGGCTATCAGTTGCAATTTCCCCGCCAACAAGAGCTAAAAGGGACCAAAAAAGAGGAAGAAGAAAAAAAGGGTGAAAAGAGTTTCGATGCGGTGTTCGAGTAGAATTCTGCAGGGGCGGATCTAGCTTTTTGCTCAGGGGGGGGTTGACCAATAATGACGATGCGGAGCATCGTCCACGAGCCGCGAAGCGGCGAGCCGATTTTTTTGGGGTGTTTATTTGAACCCCGTAAGTGATGTTTTCCTGGCATCTATTAACACAATGGAGACCATAAAAAGCAGTGCATGATAACGTCTTTTTAAATCAAGTAACAGTTAAATACACAGTTATATCCTGAGTTATCATGTGTTTGGTTAAGTTACCAGATGAGTTGAATATCTTCTCACAATATTTGCACTTGAAAGGGTTTCTCTCCAGCGTGCGTTCTTTTTTCTTTCTTTTTTTTTTTTTTTTTTTTTCCTTTTTTTTTTTTTTTTTTTTTTTTTAATGTGGGGATTTTGGGGATGAGAATCGGCAACGCTGGCCTAGCTTGTCACTTCGGCGGTGGCCCGTGACATTTGTTCGCCCAACCCCCCCCCCCCCCCTCCCCCCAAAAAGAAATAATAATAATAATAATAATAATAATAATAATAATAATATAATAATAATAATAATAATAATAATAATAATAATAATAATAATAAATGAAATAAATACATAGAAATAGAATAAAATAAAATTACAAGTTTTAAAAAAAAGATAAGATTTAAAAAAATGGTCCCCGGATTTTTTTTGGGGGGGTTGCAACCCCCCCCCCCCCCCCCAACCCCCCCTCTAGATCCGCTTCTGTTCTGTGAGATGATGATTTGCTTTCTGACTCGTAGCTTGAAGTGTCTATATCCAGATATCTGTTGATAGTATTATAGAATATAGAAGCGTGAAATGACCTTCTGCTCGTAACCGACATATCACCGCATTAAAATTAAATTGCAAATAGTGTTCAACAACAAGATGGTGGATGAAACTTTCTAATATTCGAAGATATATGACCCTCAGACCATATTGTTTCATTATTTTTTATTCAATCAATCAACGTCAAAGAATTGATTAATCATCGCTCTTCAATTTATTATTTCACCTTTGTATGTACTTTCATTCTTATGCATCACGAAAGAACACTGAATTGGATTCTTCAATGTTTGTTTTGATTAATTTCTTCCCCTTTCCTTCTCCCTATTTAACACTGATACAATTTTCAATTTTTCTTAATCAAGGCAAAATATTATTTTCATATGTTCGTCTTCTTTCTCTACTGATTTAATGAAACTTCAAAGCTTCCGCGCTTTGCGCGGACGGGGGGGGGGGTAAATGAATTCAGACGAGGATTATTTTTCAAGAACGGTACAACGAAACGTCCCTGCAACATCTTTGCTGATCTTCTTCTCAATATTTATTTATGGGTCGCGTTACATTATTTGTTGTTCTTTTAGAACAACCATATTTTCAGAGAATTCTTTTCACAACAAAAAACTTCTTCATGTTTCAGTCCTTGCGCTATCGTCTCCAGCTCCAGCAGATATTGGGCGTCAGCGTGCACATCGGTACTACCGGCTGCTGACGGCCGCATTAGCTGCACTGCGAGCTCTCGTTGTTTGTATCGGTAATACATAGAGATGGGAGAGAAAGCGCCATCTAAGTTCCATTTCATTGGTTTAAGGTTTGAAAATTGGAACTCATTTTGTGTTAAAGTTATATAAGAAAAGATAATCTTTATTTTATAATTCCACGGGGGTGACTTTTAATTTTGCAATCGCCCCCGTGGGCAACCTGACGGGGGCGATTATGGAGCTCACGGGGGCGAATTGCCCATCGCCCCGTGTATTTTGGGCGCTGATAATGAGTAATATGAAAGTACAACAAACAGGAGCAATTGATAATGTTAGTTTATATTTTGCACGATTGGAGAAATAAAGTATCTTGAATCGTAATCTTGAATCTTGTGCAAGAGTATTGATTTATCTTAATAAGATTTCATTTGTGATGTGAGCAAAATTAACGCAAATTTCTAAACGAATGTCAATCAATGATTTGTTACCTTCCTTCCATTACCCCCACCAAACAAAAAAAAAAAAAAAAAAAAACGGATACACATTAGTATACTTGGGGGAGGGAGGAAGAAAAAATAATGAGTGCAGCTTTCACATTTTAATGAGATTTATTGAATGGAAGAGTAAAATCAACCCAAAATTCTAAACGATTATAAACAAATTTTTATAATTCATTGCTTTCCTTTCATTATTCATCACCCTCCCCATCTAAATAATGATAGTAATAATATGATGATGATTATTATAATGATAATAATAAGCCGGAGAAACACTAGCGTACGGGGGGAGGGGGGGGGGGGCACGGGGCAGAATGCGGATAGGGAGCCAGACTGCACCCATAATGGGTGGCCAGTGAAGAAACAAAAGAGAGGGAGAAGAGAGAGAGAAAGAGAAGAGAGGGAGGAAAAGAGATGAACAGGAGCAAGAGGAAATATATTCTTTGGAGAGGGCTTTATACCAAGTTCAAAGAAAAAAAATATTTAAAACCTTTCGTAAAACGTGTTTTGCCTCTATGAGTTAAATGACAATGGAATAGCATAGTCTCCAAACAGGAATTCATGAATCAACACATTGGCTTTTAAAGGCAATCAGTTGAATGTTTTTTTTATTTTTTTTTATTCCCTTCTGGTTGTATTTTTGTTTAAAATGTACTGCTCTTGTCTTTTCGTGTCCATGAAACATAAGGTCAAAGATCAAAGATAAGTATGCGACATCCAGATACACTGTAGTGATGAATGAATGAAGAATGATTTTTACTACCGGTATACCACAATTTGATCACAATACAGAGTCTATTGTAGAATTTTTATACGATTCAATAGTAATGGGAATCACAATCAGGTAGCAATTAGATCTGAACCAGTTTGAACTCATAACTCATGTTACAGGTGTTTTTATTTGTGTACTCTGCTTTTAAAGTACTTCTGGTTGTTCTTTCTCAGAATTCCCATGTCCAAGGTATAACTGTAAGGATCATCTTCTGCCCCCAAAATGTGTATTAAAAACACAAAATCTAGTTCTTCATCAAGCTGGAGAAATGCATTAACATGCATGTATTTCTTGTTTAATCTCCAGGCATCAGCTAATCCTAATCCCATGGTTAAAGCAGAGCTTAATCTCCTAGCTCATCTGATGGGTGCAGTAGAGAAGAAATCATCAGGTGGTCCTGGCAAAGAAAATGATTTCAGGATCAGCATGTTCAATACGGATGAAGAGGAAGAATGAGTCGGTTTCTTTTCAAAGTCAATAAGCATTTTCATGGAACAGAAATGGATGGATAGTACATGAATCTGTCATTGATGCCAGTTTTCAGACAATAGTCTGAATTCAGACCCTAGTTTAGGCTTTTTTGTGTACAAAATAGCTCATTCTAGGTGATTTTCAGGCCCTCTGATCAATTCTAACTGGCATCCCTGAATCTGTGCTAAAACCCTTGAAAAACACAAGGTCGGCATGTTTAATATTCAGCATTGATGGCAAGGGAGAGTAAGTTTATGTCACTTAATACTAATCAACATTTCATAGTGATACAAATACAAGTTGATGGATTATGAAAAAATCTATTTCCCTTTTTGTTGTTTTTTGTTTGTGGAGGGGGGTTGAAATGTTAAAAAGGTTCCTTTAATGGACCAATAAATAATATAATTTTAAACAAATATATACAGTTTGAGTACAATAGAAATTATAAAGGTATGTGTGCACGTTATTAAATAATCTAGTGCCTTAAACAAGAAATTAGCTACATGTAATAAAGCACTTCTTAGAAATAAAAAAACATGAATTTATTTTTTGTTTGTCACAATACATTATCCTGTAAATTGGCATTGTTTGCGGAATTTATTCATTTGTTTAATAATTTGCTGTAAAACTTTTGATTGTGACATTGTGTGTGCCCTTCTTTCTGATTTATTTTTTGTTTTGATTTTCAGGAAGTTAGCAGCTACTCGTCCCCCACCAGACATGTACGATGTCAAGGTCATTAACATAGATGCATCAAAGGTTTGTACCCCTCACCCTCAAATCTCTGATTTTCAAGGGGAAAAGAATAAATCAATTAATTAATCAATCGGTCAACAAGTAGTCTGGGTGAAATAAAAGTCAGTTTGCCACATTGTTGATATTGCTGGAAATGTGTTACATGCAAGCAGGGACTATCCCAAGTCCCTGATGCAAGGCTCAAAATACACAGGGGCGGTGGGCGATTCGCCCCCGTCAGAGTGCTCACGGGGGCGATTTCAAAATGAAAAATCACCCCGGTGGAATTATAAAATAAAGATTATCTTTTCTGTTGTAACTTTCACACAATATTGAGTTTCAACTTTCAAACCTTAAACCAATGAAATAGAACTATGGAAGTTATATTTTAATAGTGTGCAGGATTTCTCGCTCGAATTTTTTGGTGTCTAGAGGCTGCCATATTGTAAAGAAATAAACACTTTTTTGCCGCAAGATTGCAATATTTATCTCCCATCTCCACATCTCTATGGGTATTACGGATACAAACAACGGAAGCTCGCAGTGCACTGCGGCCTTCAGCAGTGGCTATACTAGCTGCGCCGGTAGTATAGAGTGCACGCTGCCGCCCCATATCTGCTGGAGCTAGAGGCAATCGCGCGAGGACCGAAATGTGGAGAAGTTTTACGTTGTGAAAATCATGAATCCTCTGAAATCTGGTGATTCCAAAAGACCAGCAGATAATGAACCTTGACTAGTAAATCAACCGAAAGCTAAAATTAGTAAAATGAAAACCCAAGTTGGCAAGGAGGTGAATGTATACGCGGACTTGGACCCGAAATTTTTGTACAGAGGGAGGAAAATCTGACCATTAGCTGCATGTTATAACTTGTAAAGTTGTTAGAGGGAAATAATGCAGACTATTAATGATAATGATGAAATAGCAAAGAATTTAGGAGTATCATGGGTACCAATTCAATGGAAATTTGTATTAAAAAAGAGCCCCCGTCAGTACTAAAAGAGCCCCTGTGGACAAAAAATTAATTTGAGCCCTGGTTACATGCACTTTCAATTTTTCGAGATAGGAAAGAAGGAAAAGTTACAATGTAAGATCACTTATACAATTTTGGCTTTTTGAAAATTTGACTTTTGGGTTATAAACTTATTGTTAAATGATCCATTTAAAGATGAAGTTGAGTTCTGGTCATGCAATTGCATTGTGAAAGAAACGGTGTGAATCTATCAGAAAGGTTGATCATCTAGCATATAAGTATTGGTGTTTACTGCAAGGTTCTGGAATCATCAAAATGATACAAAAATTTGGCCCAGTTTTGGTAATGGGAGAACATCTTTATCACCTATTTATTTGCTATTTGAAATACAGGGACAATTGCAAATCTTGTACACACACGGTTACTATGGAAGCTGCTCCCAAAGTGGAGGATTGCTTGCCTTTTTCGCTCTCTCCAGGGGGGTGTTTCACAAAGACTAAGATTGACTTTAAGTTGGACTTTAACTATGGCAGGCCGTTCATGCCTCTGTTTTCTCTCACCATTAAGGCATTGGTCTCTCAAGGGACGTACAAATCATGGTCACAAATCTACAGAATTTACATTTTTAGATATTTTATTATTGAAGGAAAAAATATTATTTAAAGATCATAATGGGGATAGCTACCAGTGGCATGAATGGCCTGCCATAGTTAAGTCCAACTTAAAGTCGATCTTAGTCTTCGTGAAAGACCCCCCAGATCTGCTAATGACTTTGCACATACATGTTCATGGACCCTTCATTCACTGCTAAAGATAGTGTTCTTCTTATCATGTCACTTTTTCCAGATTCAGACGAGCGAGGAGCTGAGTAGAATAATGGGAGACATGGCTATACCCGATGCCTCTGGTCCATCCAGTAAGGGTGATGACCTTTTAGAACTGATGGACAGCGCATCATGAGGTCAAAGGTCACAGTAGTTTTAAGATTATATCTTGATGTATACATTCTGTAACGTGCCATGATGATGATCGATACGTGCGCTATATAAGAATCCAATATTATTATTATTATTATCATATCGTTCTATGAGACTGCTTGTGATATTTGTGCTGCTCCAGCAATCGAGAACTTCAGTCATTCTTATTTAAGTCTCAAGATTCAACAACGTATCTATTTATACATTCATCACAAAGGCTCTAAGAAAATCATTGTTCAGTGCCTGTTTGGCAATTTTTGCTAACTTGCCGTTATGTCACTGGATTCGCGAACTACCGTAGATGCATACAGGAGATATATTTGTTCACGAAACCAGCTGATAAAGCTGTACACCATGTTGCTTCTGTATTGAAAGACACTGCCTAATATTTCTGACTGTCCAAGTGCATGTAGGGTAATTTAGATAGTAAATTGGCATTTCATACAAAAGCATCGTGCACATATGGACATATAATTGATGAACGTAGAATGTATATTGTATACATTACTTGGTAGATGACATGAATTTCATTTTGAATTTAGGAGCGATGTCAATTCTGCATACATGTTTATAAAAAAATCTAGGAGTGGTAATTTGTTTTTCCTTTTTTGTGTGTGAGTGTTTGTTTTCAAGTTGCTGTCACTTTAAAAACACAGTACTAGCAGTTTGTTATAGCTATATAAAAGCTAATTACTTAAGAATTTCTACCACTCTTGCAACCTGTGTGAATTATATGCACTTATATGTAGATGATTGTGAAGTAAGAATAATGTCTGAAGTTCAGAATGCAAAATAATCAAAGAGGTTTTTATTTGAGAGTAGTTTTGTTTTGAAGGTAAATACAATGTCAATCAAGGTCATAGGTCATGAGGATTATATTGACTGTTATAGAGCGAGAGGGTATTAATATACTGTATTAGAGTTAACGCCTTCTGGCTGTGGAAAGGCGTTATGTATGTTTGTTTGTTTTTGATAGTACAACTAGATGTACTAATACTGAAATGGTCAGTTTGAAGACGGAATGGTCTTATACACACTTGACGTATGCCCTTCTGGCTCCATAGATGACATATCGTTGAGCGAGTCATTTTCTCCTCGTTGCTGCTCTCCACCCATGTGAACATCAAGGTCATAAATCTCCTTTTTCTGCAAGGAAAATATATTTATTTACACTGACACTTTAAGATATAATTATTGCACATGCTTTTACACAAACCCTGTATGAAAAATCCATCAATATTCAACAAAGAAAATTGAAATTTATGACAGGTTCAGTACAAAGTAAATGGGAGGGATGCTTAAAATGTGCAAAATGTTCACTTTGTAAACATATGATCAACTCTTACTGATCTGTTTCCTTAATGTTATTATTTTTTTGCATTTATTAAGACCAACTTAGTAGATCACTTTTATAAACTTTGGCTATTTCTGTTTTGTTTTGTTTTTTGTGTTTTTTTATTTGTCAAATGCGTTATTTTGGGTGCAACATATTTTTCTTTAAAGATAGTGGAGTGTTTTCCAAGTTTCAAAGTTTCATAACTTTTGTGTGATGTTTTAAATAGTAGTTACCCTATAGAACCGTCCGCTGGGGTTTGTGCATTTACAATGTAGTCTTACGTGAAACAGATATTTCTGTTAATGTTTTGTTACTTTTCTGCCTGTATTAATAGACTTTCAACTATTCATTTATAAATATATCTGCTGAAGGGAATGTAAAAGAGACAATATTTATATTTTCCCCAGGTCTAGATTACTTTAAATTGTAACTGTGTGTCCTCTGAAATTGAAAGTAGATTTAATTTGCTCATTTATTTTCATTGCATTTCCACTCTGATATGATGATTATATTTCTCAATTAAAAGCGATCCAAAGATAGCAATTTGCACCAAACAGATTTATGTTCTTTCACTTTAGTTGGATTGAGTGATGAACAAAATAATTGCGGGATACATAGTTTAACTTAGTCATGAAACTTTGTTTTAACATCATAATAATCGTATATGCATTTTAAGGTTGTGTTTCCTTTTATGACATTCTAAAAAGTACTGTTTGATAAGAATGCTTACATGTAGCTTCAAATTGCCGTTGCCGTTGTACACCAATATTCACCAATGGACCAAAAATGAATTTCATTTCATGGAACAATATTGTGAAAATATTATTATGTTTAGCATCATATCAGTTATTCAGGTAATAACTTAAATTATATACCTCACTTAAGAAATCCAGCCATCTGATTGGTCGAATTGCATTCATAAACTTCAACTGTTCCTGTAAAATTCTCGGTAACCATGCTTAAAACATTTCAATATTTTTAATAACCATGGTTATTAAAAATAGTTGGTCAGCCTCCATGGTTACCCCATAGGTTTACATGTTAAAAAATGGTTTGAGCGATGGAGGATGCCGTATGTGTGCGAAGGATTGGTCGGTAATTTCAATACAATTGAATCTCGATCGATCTTACCGACAATTTTATCTTGCATTGTTGACATGAAGACGAAAATAAACTTCCAAAAACAAAAAAACAACATCTGCCGATAGATCTTGATCTATGCATTGCAAAAGTAAAAGAAGAGTCCGTATATGGAGCTTTTGCGAAGCATTCATCACACGCGAAGCCGGTTTCAATCCATTTTAATGTATATATCGGAGAAAACTGCCAAGCATGTTAACGGCGGGCCATAGCCGAGTGGTCTAAGCGTTGGTTTATGGTACACCTCTTGTTGTACGCAAGAGTTCGAATCCCGTCTTCGACAAAAATGAGAAATATTTTTAATTTTTCATTTTTTAGTCTATTTTTTTTCGGCATATAAAAGTATTAATGACTGCTTTAATATTCGAGAAATAGTTGTTTTCATACGCTCTCGGGAAGGTTACAATTGGGCTATTCCCCTCGGCAAGCCTCGGGGAATAGCACAATTCTAACCTTCCCTTGAGCGTAATAAAACAACTATTTCTCTCAAAGCAGTCATTAATACTATACTGTTTGTCCACTATAGTCAACTTACGGAACAAACACTGGCTTGCCACATTTGACTTTTCACACATGCAACATGTAAAGGCCATATGCACTCCAAACAACGTAGCAGTCTAGAATTTCATTCAGCAGCGAATAAGGAGTTTATTAAAGTGCAACCATATGCATATATGTGCAGTAGACATTTCTTCTACATATGTGTTTATGTATGCAGGGCCCTAAAGGATAAGTGTTAAAATAATGATAGTAATAATAATAATATTAATTAAAGGTTTTTGTATAGCGCAATATACATAGGCATATAAAGTAGATGTATGAATGAGTAGAAACAATGAAAAATAGAATAAAACGTGTAGATGGAATGTTTTACCAGCATAGTGTCAATATGATTGGATATGATTGATTTATATTTTTTTAGTGAGAAGGGACTACTTCATGACCCTGAGATGCGATTCTTTGAGGAAGCCTTAGGGTGCTTGATAAAGGTGAAAGAGATTGATGTCTTAGAGAGACTTCATGAACTGCAGCAGTTACAACAACCCGCTGCCGACGGGGAGAAAGCATGGGTAAGTCGACTTTCATGGCCAGAATGCAAATGAGTGGTTCCGTGCAAAATGTCCCTCACGTCACATCTTTTTTCATCCCAAATTGAAAATTCTTTTGATACGACCATTGAATAATGGTACTTTCTCATATCACTACCATTAGTCATAGTATTAATGCACATACAGTCAAACCTGTATAGAAAGACCGCTGAAATGTGTCTGATACAGCATATGACATTAATCCGTATACAGTCAATTTTGTATGCCAAATCAGACACATTACAGCGGTCGTTCTATACAGGCTCGACTGTATATGGATTAATGTCATAATCCGTGTCAGACACATTACAGCCGTCTTTCTAGGCAGGCTCGATTATATATGGATGAATGTCATATGCCGTTTCGGACACATTACAGCGGTCGTTCTATACAGGCTCGACTATATATGGATGAATGTCATATGCCGTATTACATCAGTCTTTCTATACAGGTTTTACTGTATATGGAATAATGTCATATGCAGAGCGCAAGGAGTGTCAAGTCTGACAGACATCAGCGCTTTACAAGAACCCACTATTATAATGTAATCACGTTTATTTTTGCTTTCCCCCTGATTACCTTTTTTGGCATCAGAGTGCTGATGCAAATGCAGAAAGCTACCTCAAAAAGGGACAGCCCTACACTCATCTGACAACAGAGGGCAGGCTTTGCAAGTTAGGACACTTCTCGCCCATCCGTTGTAAAGCCGGACAACATAAAGTAGCACCGATCAGTGTCATCATCAAAAAGGTAACTTCTATACTTGTTCCTTTGGATATGATAGGCATAGGGATGTTATATTTGCCAACTAAAAAAATTGCGTAGGTCACTTCCCTTCCCCTTCCATTCAACTTTCTAACGGACAATTTGTACTACATGTATATATTTCTTTTTAAAATTTTGTTGAAATTTGTTTAAAACATGACAATTTTTTAAATATTTTGTTAGTTACTTTGTTTGCAGAATTTTCTTGATGCTTATCGGTAAATTGATGAGGTGTGAGGACCTGTATTTATAGTGCTCTGATATGTGCCCCAGCAACAATTGCTTTATTTCATCAAAAGGCGAAAGAGGGTCATGTTTGCAAGTAGATTTTGGGTTAGGTTTAGAGTTGGAATTAGATTTAAGTACCGTGCTAGGCTTGGTCCTGGGTTGAAGTTATGAACTTATTTTGCGGTAGTGCTGTAAGTCAGGCGCCATGTTTAGGTTCTGTTCGGCAGAGTTAGGCAATGTTTTACACAAACTTGGTTCGGTCCGGGGTTCGGTAATAATAATAGCAAGCAGTGTTATAGCTATGGTGCGATAGTCGGCACTGGGTAGCCAGGCCGGGCGGGCCGGCCAGCACGGAGCTCATTCTGCCCACCACTCCTGGTGAAAAACAATGCTTCTGATCAGCACGAATTTCACATAAATAAACTGCTTTAAAGGGAAAGTCCACCCCCAAAATATGTTTGTTTCGATAGAGGCAGAATAATAAGAAAATCAGGTGAGTGAAAGTTTGAGCAAATTCTGAATGAAAATAAGAAAGTTATGAATTATTGAAGTTGTGATCAATCAAATACAAATTGGCAACTCTGTGACTTATTATACGAGCTCTCCATTTGCTTTGTGCATAATATTCCATAAAATCATGTTTTCTTCGTTATTGATGACGGAATATATATTTGTTCCTTGCAGGGGGAGTATAGAAACATATTTGCAATTATTATATTTAGGGTGCATGTATGGTTGAAATTTTTCTTGAGGGAAAATGAAAATTTTAGATTTTTTTAGTACTGAGCAAATGGAAGTTGAGCTCGCATGATACGTCATAGAGTTGCCAATTTGTGTTTGATTGATCACAACTTCAAAAATCCTAACTTCCTTATTTTTAATCGGAATTTGCTCAAACTTTCACTGACTTGTTTCTTTCATTTTTCTACTCCTATTAAAACTAACTTAATTTCAGGGTGGACTTCCCCTTTAAAGAAAAGTAGTACTTACATTCATATTTCCGTCTTTAGTTAAGTTTTATTTGCAATTTTACAAGATTCATTTTTTCAATTTGAAAATAAATGATATTTATAAAATGTTTGCCGGGATGGTTGTTGTCTAATGTTACAATTCATGGAAGCTGCCATAGGCCCAGGCTCGTTCGTTTTCTGTTCTTTGAAATGTTTATTTTTTAATAAGGTAAATAACAAAGTTCCTAATTTTCCTGGATAAATAAATAAAAATCTAGTTTGTGGAGGATATGTATGTAGACCGCGGAGCATGTGTCGTACAAGCGTTTTCCTTTTCTTACTCATCTATGCTTCTTAGGTCCGGTGCTATCCCAGTCTCACCGCTACTCTCCAGATGCTTCATTCTAAGAGTCAACCGTTCCTCGAAGGCATCATCTCAAGCTGTCTTTGGTACAGGCAGATCAAAGAAGAAAAGCTACTTGTCTGTTCTACATACCTCTCAGGTACTGCCCACTCTCCACTTCTTAATTCTTCTTCTGGTGATCTTCAAAGGGCTATTCAGCCTATCACAATATTTTAAAACTAAAGATTGCATGAGGTATGAGGAAGAAAAAAGTAGTTTAATGGGATCAGGGCATTAGATGCCTCAGGAGTAGTCCTTGGAAGTTCTCTGGACTGTCAGGGTGCGCTAAATTTACTGGTAGGCAGTCCCATTGATTGGTCTGTTGCCAGATTTCAGACCCTGTCACCCCTCTGTTTCAGGCCTTTGCAGGTTTTTATTGTACAGAATATATGGGGATACTTTATTTCTGGGTCACTTTCCAAGCTGTAGGGGTGAAACCAACTAGTATCGCTGCCTTTGGCTAGTTTTTAGCTCATCCGGCCCGAAGGGCCCAATAAGCTTATGCCATGGCGTGTTGTCCATCCGTCCACAGTTTTCAAAATGCTTTTTCTTCGTTATTTTTCAACCGATTGTGATTCTGATTGTTTCATATGATAGGGCTAGGAGGGGGATTTATAACTTCTACACAGAATCGTGAAATTTTATTATCTATGCTAATTTATGCAAATTTATTCGAAATCACAAAAAATGCTTCTTCTCCTTCATTTCTTGACCGATTTTGATTTGGTTTGCTGTATCTGGTAGAGCTAAGTTTGGTACACTAAACTTCTACACAGAATTTTGAAATTGTTCTCCATTAATATAATTATGGTAATTTATGCAAATTTATTCCAAAAGTAACAAAAATTGCTTCTCCCTCATTTCTTGATTGGTTTTGATTTTGTTTGCCTTATCTGGTAGAGCTAAATTTGGAACACTAAACTTCTACACAGAATTTTGAGATTTTGCTCCATTGATTAATTATGGTAATATATGCAAATTTATTCCAAAAATAGTTTAAAAATCACAAAAAATGCTTCTTCTCCTTCATATTTCCACCGATTTTGATTTGGTTTGCTTTATCTAGTAGAGCTAAATTTGGTTTACCAAAATTCTACACAGAATTTTGAGATTTTGCTCCATTGATCAATTATGGTAATTTATGCAAATTTATTCCAAAAATAATTTAAAAATCACAAAAAATGCTTCTTCTCCTTCATATTTCCACCGATTTTGATTTGGTTTGCTTTATCTAGTAGAGCTAAATTTGGTTTACCAAAATTCTACACAGAATTTTGAGATTTTGCTCCATTGATTAATTATGGTAATTTATTCAAATTTATTCCAAGAAATAACAAAAAATGCTTCTTCACCTTCATTTCATTTTTAAAGTTTTGTGCAAAATATTAAGATGATAAAAAGAGGAGAAAAGAGAGGTTAAAAATTAAATGTTCAGAACGCATTTTGTTTTCAGCAAAGTTCAAAAGTGTACCACATAAAATTGTACGATATTTGTTGTTGCGAGATGCGGATGAGCGCTACGTCATTGACGTTCTGGTTCATAAAGAAATCCAGGTTTGTCTGGATAATCCACTGATTTATGGAATGCAAAATGCTAGATTTAGGTGTCATGACTCACCACTGCACTCTGATGAATTATTTATTCATGTTTAATTAATTAAATCTCATCTCATCGGTTCTTCTAATTCTTCCAGAAAAGAGTCTGTCGTCCTTATTGGACTATAGATGAGACACTCTTGAGAAGTACTGGATTGAAGCATGCGAAGCTGCAGTTACGCTTCATGAGTCTGGAATACTCTACCTCAATTGGAAAGGTAATTCATCTGCTTCATTTGGGACTTAACTCCGTTTCGTTGACAATCAGCCATGCATCAAGTCTTTCATCTACTTTGTGCATCTGATGGCTGATCATTACTGAAACGGAGTTCAGTCTTTTGTCAACTCTTGTTTGTTGATACGGCAGGCAGCCAGTGAAAATGAATTTGTTTAATCAAATTATGGAAATGAAAGCATTACTTTATACCAACAGCACTTTGTTATTCCTAGCTCATTTTTCCTGATTGAGGTGTCATATGAAAGGGCAGAAAATGAGCTTTCTAGAAATGTGATTTTCTCTTTGAAATTCCGATACCGCCCGCCAAATGACTTTTTGATACCCTCTCTTCAAATTGTTTTTAATCACTCATGTATGAAATTTGCATCATTTGAGTTGCATCATCTAAGCCTTACAAATATGTGTCATTTATTAATTATAATTGTGATTATGTTATGATAAACATTGATAATTCTCGGTATTGTTTTTTCTGGGACCCACTGTTTTGGGGAAATTTCCAATTTGGTTGCCCAAAAGCATAGCAATTTTGTTGCGGCATATGGTACCCGATTGTTAAGATGGTAAAACTGTATGAATACAACATTACACAAAATATGTGTAATACTCTAGTTTATAACGTCATGAGAATATGTTGGGGGCTGTAAAAATATCCCATATTATAATTAATATTGTTATCATTATTATATGTATATTTTTAATTGTTATTATTATTATTGATATTATTAGTAGTATTGATGTTATAATTACTATTATGTTTTTTCTCATAGTGGATCATTTAGTGGTGACTGATCAAGATCGTGTGAAGCTGTGCAACTTTGACTACGCCGTCGATATCCGTTCCTCCCGTCGGGGGCTGAGAGGATCATGCTCTGAGGAGTGGAGAGGAACGGAGGTTCCGGAGCACGTGAAAACTGGGCTGGATCCAAGGATAGCTCCCCCAGAGGTAAGAGCAGGGTTGACTTTCACTGACTCAATGGCTACTGAATTCTATCTTTCCTGCAGATTTGATACAGGGATCACTTGTTTCCAGTAGGCAAAGTGAAGTTTAGCTGGATAGATACAATCACAAGTTATCATTCGTAACAGAATGTGGCTTACATGACTGTATTATCATGTAGAAGTCATTGTTTATAAGTTATTACTCCATTTTGTAGAGGTTAGATGAAAGAGGACTGTTGCCCAAGTCAGATACAAATGTGTATGTACCTAGGGCATTGGATGCATATTACATGTACTGTACAATGATGGATGACTTTGATTCTCAAGTGATACGTGGAAATGACTTTAAAGACGCATAGTTAATTGATCAATTCCTCCTTTTCTTGCTTGATGTAGGTGCTAAATGGGGATGGACTGATGCCGGAGTCAGATACCTGGGGTCTTGGATGCCTATTGTATCAGCTTTACAATGGTGGATGCCTCCCATATCCTGATCTCAGGCACTTGAGTGATGATGCAATTAGGGAGAAAGTAAGATTTAGTCTGTCATTATTATTTTATTTCTGAACACCTTTACCTGAATTCACAAAAAGAAGGTTTGATTTTACCCCTGGTCTGAAACATGATTATAGTTTTTATTCATCGATCATAGATAGGAACCTTGAACTGCCATATTGTTTGGAGTATATGTTATATTATCATATATATTGTAAAGGTGTCATGGTCCTGTGGATATGCCCTTGGACTATGAATCACTCGGTTCATGGTTCAAGGCCCTCCGCGACACTAATGTCCTTTGGCAAGATATAAGTCCATACTTGCCATTCTCCACCCAGATGCTAAACAGGTACTATATAAACTATATTAATTAACCGTATCAGACATCTGAGCAGGGCAATTTTTAAATGTTATTGCCCTCAAGGTTTGATGGATAAGCCAACAAAACTACAGGCGAAAAAAATATTATTGACCGCTCAGAAAAGTCAATTGGATTTTGTGTGTAATTTGCCGGTCAATACGGTTATACAGTAAACCAATGAACAAATATTGTTGCCCGATCTGAAAAGTCAACGGGATTTTGTGTGTAATTTGCCGGTCAATACGGTTATACAGTAAACCAATGAACAAATATTATTGCTTGATCTGAAAAGTCAATGGCAAAATTCGTGTTAAACTAGTGAGCAATAATATAGAGCCAGTCGTAATTTACATAGCTCATCAGCTACTGTAATTTACATCGCGCATCGCGTATAAGAAAATGCGCACTTTGCGGCGCGAACTCTATTGTGATGTAACAATCACACCCTAGGCACACTGTTTGCAGTGTATCGAAAATTTGTCAAACTCTGGATGCACAGTGCTGGTTTGACGATGTTTTTGCAACTTCTAATGTTAGGAAACCCTGTGCAGTGTAGGCTACATAATTTAAGAGTATAAGATAGTATGAGTTTCTAGTTTGCTCTAGATGTCTGATGTGGTTAATAGTAGTAATATTGACTGCCTACCGGTAATTCAGGGCAGTATGTCGTATTGCCCAGAAGGCAGTCAATATTACTTCAATATATACTGATGTGTGTTCCACTGGTCAATCAGAGCCAGTAAAGAGTTAAACCTCTAATCTGGACTAAAATAATGTAAGTAAGCGTGTATAAAACACTTGGCAAGATACCAAGCCCTCTGCCAAGAATCAATGTAGATGTAAGCATCTCATTTCCAGCCCCTTAGACATGAAGACACACATGTGTTACGCTTATGGGGGTTTAAGCCATGTGTTGACTGAAATACAACTTTTTGTTGAATTCAGGCCATACAGTGTCAATTATTTTCCTCAAATTTGTTTACATTTATGTATGAAGAATTACATTTTGCTGAATCCATTCCTATTCCTGTTTCTATTCCTGTATCGATCCTATCCCTATTCCTATTCCCATTCTGACTTAAGTTTAAACTGAGACTCTCCTTTAAAAACAATTTTTTGTTTTTGTTTCACCACCTAGAGGTTGACTGAAAAACATTCCAAGCTTGTCCCTGCTTCACCAAAGATCCAGTTGCTGTCTGAGATGTGCTGGAAGAAAGATCAGATGGAGAGGAAGTCACCAGCAGAGTTGGTAACATCGTTAAATGTGTACAAGAAGAAAATGGCAGAAACGAGGTACAGATCACATGAAACTGCTCAGCAGGAACAGTGATTTTTGATGTGTTTATGGAGATGGAAAAGAAACTTGAAAACAGTTCAGTTTCGCTGTCATAAAACTTGATATCAATGAGAAGTTACATTGGCTATTATGCACTGAAGTCGTTGTATTTGATTGGCTGTGAGCAAGTTTTGAAACAAAATAAAAATGGGCACTTGTTATTGATAAGAAAGTTTGATTAAATAGAGCCTTGGAGTGTGGGGAATACTTCTGCTTGCTGGAAGATATTCTTGATAAAAGTCTTGAAGTTACTTCAGTGACTAATGGAAGGCCAGGGACCAGTTTCACACAGCCTTTTTTCAATGACAAATGACAAAAATCAGTGACAAACCTGCTGATAACCAATCAGAAGCAAGGATTTCATTTGTGACTGATGACAAGTTTTGTGAAATGGGGCCCTGAAGTTATGTATAAATTACTGTAATTATGTGAGTTAAGTTTTGATATTAGTGATGTCTTTGGTGCCCATATTATTTCACAGTGACAGCTAGTATAGATTTGGCACCGTAAACAAATACATTCCCATTACCTCATTTTTGTGTTTAATGAATGTGCATTCAAATCTGAAAGAAAATATTTCTATAGAAATAGAGGAAAGATTTGCGGCAAAAATAGTCAATTCTGACTACTTGCTGGAAATTTTTTTTTTTTTAAACACTACATATTATTTCATGTAGTATTATATGATCAGGGTATTCTACAATTTATTTTTTACTTCACAAAAGTTTTATGTCAGATTTTTGTTCTGATTTCTTGCCTTGAGGAACTGCTTACATTTGATTAGTTTTTCTTTTACATTCTTGTCAGCACAAACGCAAACATTCTTGACTGTGTACCTCTTATATGGGGAAGCGCTGTAGTCATCCTGAATGTAAACCATTCAAAATCTATGTTTTCCCCCACTTTTTAAAAGTACAAGGAAACCTGCTTTAGTGACCAATAATTGTTTATAAAGACCATCTCTATTGAGGCACTCTATGGAGCTGGTCATTATGTCTAACATGATTAATTTTGATTTAATGTCCTGGAGGGTGTTTCACAAAGATCCTAAGTCGAACTTAACTCTAAGTTGGACTTACAAATTATGGAGAGCCATTTGTAGCCTTCAAATAAAATATATTCAAAAGCCAAAATTGAAGTATTTTAGACTTTTCATAAATTCCACATCAAGAACATGAAATCTCCTTGATAATAGAAAGTATGAATGATTTGAATCAACATTTTATGCCTTTTAAAATAACTTTAAAAAAATATTTTCAAAGATGCTAATGGCTTTCCATAATTGTTAAGTCCAACTTAGAGATAAGTTTAACTTAAGATCTTTGTGAAAACCCCCCCCCTGATTTGTTTTCCTGTAGCAAATCTACATGGTCTCTAGTATTACCCTTGATAGTACTCATGCAATCATTTTACCTCTTTTTTAAAAATTCAACTCTACTAAATCTACTCATGATCGACCATTGTAATGCAAAATAAGACATTGGGATTTTATTGTCAGTACAGCTTGTAAAGTTTTGCTCAGTACTCTTTTTTTCTTGTTTGGTATTTTTGATATCAAAAGATATATAACTATTCTATCTAACAGTTTAAGCACTTATAGTTGTCAGTACTGATCTCCATCTCCATCATGCAAAAAAGTATCACAGTAATTTCACTCAAAACCGTCGCTAGACCGCGCTATCTCTGCGGTGTGGGAGGTACAATGTCGTTTCGGTCCGCCCAACAGCGAGCCACGGCGAGCCAAAACGGCATGCCACTGGAGCACCTCTTGGGGGTGGTCCATGAGAGATAGCACGGTCTAGCGCGCGCTAGAAAAAAGGGGGTGCTACGATAGACCGCGGTGTGAACAGCCTCTAAAGTGACTCTCACACTCTGCCGTGTAGGCCTACCGTGTGCCACCGTGCGCGAAAATGTCTGCGGACGGTGGAGAACGGCGAGGGCACACGGTGGTTCGTTATCAAAGCGGGCAACACGTTAATAGGGCGTTGGCGCTTATTTACACCCGGTGGGACCCGGCGAAAGTTTTGGGCATGTTCAAAACTTTGGCCGCCTGGCACCGGCCACAAGTAAGCGGCAAGAGGACGGTGTTGAACGGTATGAGGACGGTATGAATACGTTATGAAAACGGTCACACTGTATGAACACGTTCACACCACGCTAATAACCCGTTACAGAACGGTGATGAACGGGCAAAAACAAATCCACCGTCTGCAACGGTTTGTAAGCGGGTTGTGAACGTGTCATGAACGTGTTGATACCGTGCCACCGTCTTCATAACGTATTCATACCGTCCTCATTACAGTGTTCATACCGGACTGCCAACGGGTGTTTCCAAAGCGGTACCGCCTGATTCTGACGGCGCCGCCTCCCTAACGCATGAGTAACATCCTGTTAACGCCTCGACGTTCCCATAACGTCCTATAACGGGTCCATAACGTGTCCTTACCTTCACAGTAGCGTCATATGAACGTGCCATTACCAACAAATTTTCTTTTGTCACCGTGTGCCACCGTTTGTCACTAATTATTGGGTATATAAAGAGGGGTTTCGTCAGATGAGCTTTACTTTTTCTTGTCATGACGTCAGCAGTCCGGGGACTCGCTCACAGGACGCTCCGAGCGGTGAGGGGACGCTAAGTGACTGGTAGGTGGCTGCTACAAACCCAGTGCACACGTTCGAGACCCGGTATGGGCCCGGTATGGAAACGGCCAGAAGATGGCAACGAAACGGTGAAAAGATTAATTTTATGAATTTTTTTTTGCGGCCGGGGACAAGTTCGCTCAAAACCCAACGTTCTGGACTCTGTTGTTTTTTAATAGCCCGGCAGGTGGACGGTAGGCCTACACGGCAGAGTGTGAGAGCTCCATAAGGGGAACAATCATTCAGCGAAAAATGGTGCTTACTCTCTACTAAGAGAATTATAGTGCCATAAAGTAACAAAATTTGCTGGCATTTCCAGTGGGCCCCAATCAGAAATGAGAGGGCTGCTCATCGGATCCCGTCGTAGACAAATAAATAGCCTTTACTGGTCAATGTTCCAGTCATTCCCCTGAAGACAATCAAAGCATACTGGTAAAAATGTAAAGAATCAAGATCTCTTTAATAGGAGAGCTCTCACTAACCCTTGTAAGGACTGTGCTTCTTTTGAAAGAATTAATAGAATTAATAACTACATGAGCAAAATGTTGCCCCATTTCTCATACTATTACAAATTTAAGTAGATAATAAAATTCTCTTTTACTCCCTGTGAAACTTCCCTTTTCTTCCATCGTGTGTCTGTATTGCTTCTTTGCTATTCCTTCATTTTTTACTCGCTTCTCTCATTTTGACTTTGATATCTTCTTCCAAGTGCATCTTCCTTTGCCCCCTCCCTCCATCCTCGTGTCTTTCATTTACATTTTTTGACATTTTGAAATATTTTTGTTCATCATTACTGTCCAAGCAACTGTCATCATTAACGTAATTTTGCTACTGTTTGGTAAATTTTACCTGAATCCATTTTTATATAGATATCATAAGCGATTCATCTCTCAAAGTCTTGCTTTTTGTATAGGCTTTTGTAGATATAAGAAATATCATCTTACATCTCAGTAATAATTATATAATGATTACTGCCAAATTTAGCAGTATTACACATTGTGTATATTTTCTTAGCATGAAATAGTCTCCATTTCTTTTGTAATATTGTAAAGACAGTTAAATACTTGCCCTGAAACTATACATTTTTTATAAAATAAAAAAAACAAAACAAGACCTGCTTACATGTTTTTCAGTCGATTTTGATCTGGTACAATAAAACGTGTTAAGGTTTATATGCAGAAATGTATTTTTGCTGTCATATAGACTACAATATGTACATTACCTGGTGTTCCTAATTGGACGTTCTCCAATGAATTATTGCATTGAAAATCATTCGATGCCAGATGGCACTTGTGCATATAGGGTGAAATGATAGCATAGTGTTTTTGTGACATGAAATTTAGAAGAAAAATTCTAGAAGATATATTCCTTCTACAACATCATTTTTAATATACTGGAAATATATAAATGATATTTGTATCATAGAATAAGTTTGATGGGTGTGAATACGACATGCATTCCTATTTATTCAATGCACAATTTAATGTAAGATATGTAATGTACATGTAGATACTATTTTGATACAAAGTGAGATAAAACTGTACCAATTAATTCATCATTGGATGGTTTACTTTGCAATTACACAGAAATGTACATCTTAGGGATGTATATGATTTCTCATAGAATGGAATACAGATATTACAGGTGTACAAATGCACATTTCTGGTGCCTAACAGAAGGGTGTGTTTGTTAAATTTCTATATATAAAATAACCTACTTTTAGTTTTGATTGCTGAGTCATATATTACTGTAAATGATTTTGACGATCTATGGGCTAAAATAATGTGTGTAATTGTAGTGGTTGGATGTTTAAAACTTTGGAATTCTTCTTGTTAAAATGTAGGCCTACTAAAATAACGTTGTGTGTAATTGTAGTCATAGGATGGTTGGAAAAACGGTGTAATTCTTCTTGAAATGTACAAGATCATTTTGTTGTGGCTCCATTTGTCATATTATTCCAGTATTTTTGTGTGGAATTTGTTAGTAATGTGTTAAGTTAATTATGTATAAATGATGTGAATGAAATGTAAATAACATTGTCATGTTAAATAATCTATATTGAATTCAGCAAATAACTGGTCTGCTGTGGTAGTAGTTTAAGTAATCATTTAGATAATTGGAGTTTTATTCATGTACATGTTGCTGCAATTGCTGCATTTAAATGTACTTGTAAGTTAAATTTTATATGTATGTAACAGATGTTTTATTTGGTTCAAAGAGCACTTGTATTATTGTTTAAAAAGGATATTAATTATCAGACATTTTGTACAGGACGCTAATTTCACGAAAAATGGAAAATCATTTCCATAGGAATAATAAGTCCATAAATCAGTTTAGAGTAAAGCAATTCAAATTGAATATATACATTTAATTTACATATCCACATTTTTGTTTGTGTTAAAAAATATTATATAGATATTTGATTTTGGTTTAGAAAACTTAACAAGTTTCTTGCCAGACTTTATAAACACCATCTCTGGGTATCAATGTAGTCAAAGGAATTTATTCAACTTTAATTTAGAATATATAATTTCCAGCAATAACTATTTAATAGTGTCCCATCCTTGCAATCCTACCTATACTTTGGCAAGACATTAATCTGAATTTGCTACTCTCCACCCAGATGTTAAATGGGTACCGGTAGGAAGGAATTCCTTGAATGATGTGAGCAATGAAAGTCGGTAAGAGCCAGGGTAATATTAGAGCGTTTGGAGCACCTTTCATGGTGCGTATATGTGCACTATAAAAGTGAAAAATATTGTTATTATTATAATTATTCACTTAATATGAATTTATCTTTGTTATTTTGATTATGATTTTCATTTCTGAAATGGATATGTATCATCATTGCTGATAATAACATCCACAACTATTCTCTGTTATGATTCATTTAAGAAGGTTATTAGTATTCTCTTTAATATTTGTAATTCAATAAGTACTATTTCCAGTGTATCATAGGATGACTGCAAGGAGGCAGGAATATTTATTGTCAATGGCACTTACCACCTTCTTACAGGGATCCTATGGTATAATTTTAAACAGTTTTCTTGTAATTATCCTACTTGTATTCAGTACTACGTGCTAGCCTTGATTCAACCAATCATATTTTTGTCTGTTTGGAGCCAGAAGGGCATTAACTCTGTGTTGAAATATATGAGTTAACGACCTCATGGTTACAAACAGCTTTTGTATTATAAATGTAATAACAATGACTTTTTAATGACCCCTCATGAATAAATTAGGGTTTTTTGCTGAATGGATGACAGTGACAAGATCTGGGGGGAAAATGGTGTTGGCAGTTTGAAATTTGCAATTTTTTAGACCATTTTTACTTTAGTCTGCATATTTCATACCTAGATTTTGTTGTTGCTTGCAACAATGTTTTGGAGTGGTTACTTTTCTGTCAGTAAGTTTAATCCATCACTTCCATTCTACATTATCCTGCTTTACATAATAATGTTAATCTTACTTTGGAATATGATAAAATATGTAGTAACTTTGTCCGATCTCAATGAAATTCATGACATTTACAATTATCATCCCAGTCACTGGTTTGATTTGAAGCATACAGTGTCTGTCCAATCTCCCACTTCCTGTTTTCTATCGTAGAATATATATTTTACCATAGTTCAGTACTTTTCAGGACATGTACATGTAGAGGTGTCGTAGTCCAGTTGTCTACACACTCGACTGCAGATGCAAAGGTCCTGGGTTTCAAACTTTCATATTCATAAAAGAAAAATGTGATATTGTGGATCAAAATTTGCATATCGAGATTATCTAGTTTATATACATATCGTATTGGTTTCATGAGCTTTGAGGATACATATACCACATAGGTTTTCAGTGTATGATTTGTAGATAGCTGAAATATATATTTTTTAGGTTATTATAGAGCAATATTAATTGCATTGGTACTTGCCACTCATTAAAAGTATATACAACTCAAATATAGATTATATTTTTATCTCATTTAAATCGTTGAACAGTTTGTTACTTCTTGTTTTTTCAGGGAGGCAGTATAGGACATTTTTGTGGCCTTTTTAGCCGTAGTTACAATTCATGAGATACTTTTGATTATTTTTTTTTAAAAATTGACCCTGAAAATGATAATATTTCATTGATCAATAAAGCACTCTGATTCAATGTAGTACTCTATGATTGCCTTAAATGAAACTTTTATCTATAACATTATTCATATGGCTTGGAAATTCCTCTGAAGTGCTTGTATTCTTATCTTGGCTAGTGTTTTCCTAATATTTTAGCACAAAACAATTCATTGCACTATAATATTGTAATTAACAGTGCCAATGATAGTTTTGTATGCTTGTACTGAAATCATGATGATGTAAATAACAATTGAATGTAATTATGTAGTACATCATTAAAATCATGTGCTCCTTTCGTCATGATTTTGGCGTAATAATCAACTCATATTATTTTCATGTCGTATGTGTACATTTTACTTAAGGAGAGGAGAATATCAAGATTGAATGTAAATTTCTGTCGTGTTTATGTAATCATTATACTTTTACTTTCCAAATGCTGTTATCATATATGTTCTATATATTTTATATTTTCATTTATCAATATGTGAAATTTTGAACTTACTTTTTATTTTTTAGAAGAAAACTTGAGGATATTCTTTTGTTGGATTGTCATTTCGTCGAACTATTTTTTGATGTACAGCGTTGTTGTGGAATTTGATTGGAAATTGTTTGTCTTTTGAGATATGATTTATTAAATAGGCCTTATTTGGCACCAAAAATATTGTATACAATTGAACATTTTGTTTTGCAAGTGCCCCCAAAACACGATCACAACTAATTTCGAAAAATCTACTCAAGGGCCATTTTGATACCCAATCAATCCCACAGAAATCATCATGTTCGGACTATTAATACGTCATTGTCACGTTTGCACATTTCCAATGGGTGACGCTAATTAAAGGCTATTGAAATTGTCTAAGGTTGATTTTCGAAGGCAGTTGCGATCGTTTTCCCATATTTCTTTCTTCAAATCTATGTATGTACATGTATGTTGTTGAGTTGGGCCAAATGGGCATTCTGATTGATATGTTGTCTTAGATCGCGTGCAAAATGATCGCTTTGAAACCTGAAAGAGAACTTGAAAATGCAAGATCTTTCTTGATTTTGAAGTACAAAGAGCCATATCTATTTTTGTTTAAATTCATGAAATGGTTATAGGTCATGCGTAATGTATACGTTATAGCTGCAATAGTTGGTGAACATAGTGGTGAGGGTGAAGACGATGGAAGAGAGAGAGCGAGAGAGAGGGAGGGAGAGAGAGAGAGAGAGAGAAAGAGAGAGAGATGAGACGGAAGAGAGTGAGATGTCCATGTGTGACAATCGGATCATTTTCAAGTTTGGTGACAAGATCGTCAAGTATCAGGTTATAAGTCGGGGTTTTCATGTTGATATCGAAGCAAGAAGACCTACATCATGAAAAAGATTCCCTTAATCAAGAGATGACGAAAGAAGCTTCTCTAGGCCTACCTATATTGTTCGATATTCCCTAATAATTATTTCTTCACCCGATCTTAACTTTCTCCTCAAACAAGTAGTTGTATTTGTCTCCCAAAAACATTTGTTTTAAATATATGAGAAAACTTTTAGTATATTTGATTGGATAGGAAGTCAGAATTCCTGTGACGCCACTAACGTCCTTTGGCAAGACATTAATCTACATTTACCCCCGGTAAAAGAGACGGAAAAGGGAAAAAAGAAGTCGAGGAGTGAGTCAGTGAGGGCCTTTATACAAATAATTAATTCACACTCTTAAAAAAAGCTCAATCCAGGAGCGCCATGTCGGTCCACCGCGGTTCTGCTCGGTGATAGATTTCGTGATCGTGAGAAGAAGGTCCGCTAGCATTTACATGACAGAATATTTCCTGGATCTTTCGTCTGTTGAGAGCCAGAAGAGCATTAAATGAAACCTGACACCAAGAAATAACTTTAATTATTTTGAGAGATTTATTATAGTCTTGCCCATTCAGATTCCCTACCAATAAAGCAAGAATAATGAACAGTTTCCCAGCACGACATGTGCTTTGCCATTTTTCTTGGACGTAGTATGTGAAGGCGTTTTATCAAGTAAATGTCTTCGTATTTATGGATGCTTCCTTCCAAGGTGTGTAGCCTATAATCTAGGCGGAGTGCCGAGCTTTTTTCTTTGCTGCTAGACTAACCCTAAGCAGAACGTCTGATACGGCGAGACTACGAACCGTGAGCCGTATCAGACGTTCTGCTTAAGGTTAGTCTAGCAGCAAAGAAACACTCTCGGCACTCCGCCTAGATTATAGGCTAAGGTGTGTGTGGTGATGAAGCATTTCATTTACCTGCTTTTATCCTTTCTACTACGATTGCCAGAACGTAAATTGCATATAGAAGTTGGTGCTCTTCTGAGGTGAAGGCTTATCATAACACAAGATTTTTCAACTGTTATATTTTAGTATTTTAAAATGAATTAGTTACAGTTATTCCCTTGTTATATATTTTCCACCAAATATAATTTCTACTTCTCAGCTGTGATTTTTTCTCATTGAAAAGTAAAGGTTTTGTTATTGATTCAGAATTTCTTTGTGCATGATAAATGTACAACTTCAACTGGTACGTCGCATTTTCAAAAAAATGGCTGCGCCCATGTCATGCTAAAAGGCATCATATCATGCCAAAGATATCTTTGTTTATATATCTCTTGTACACTTTCGTAAAGAATATTGTACATCAAATGGCAGGAATACATTTCATTAATCAGAATACCTACACTAATTTTTCTTTGGGATGAGGTTTCATTTAACACTTTGTTAAAGCATAGATCGTTAATACCATTCCGATTCCAAATATACGCTTTGTTGTTTTTGTTTTTGTTAGATTGTATGTTGCCTTGTCATCACTATTATCACCGATATCACAGAAGTATTAATATTCAACAAGTTAAGTATTCTCGCACCCCAACCCCCTCCCTCTCTCTCCACCGTACCTCTCTCTCTTTCTCTCTCTGGCATACACAAACACGCGCGCACACGCACACACACATTCGCTCTCTCCCTCTTTTTTCTCTTTCCCTCCACCTATCTCCATTCTCTGTTTTAACTCTATAACTTTCTCCAATCTCTTTCATCCTCTAGAGACAAGAGCCTTACTAAGACCCCCCCCCCCCAGTTTTGGCCCATTAGTTAGGCCATGGACTACAAATCCTGGCTTAGACTATGGTTAGTAGGAGAAAAGGATTGTCGGCCCGCAGAGCCCCCTTCCCGAACAGACCCCAAGTTGGATAAAATATGTTACCTTCAGTTTAGCCCATGCAACAAACTTAGTCCAAAACAAAAACAAAGCACTATCACTGTACACGTTTAACGGTCAGACGCCCCTAAAATTGAGTTTATTTTTTTTGCATTGATAGAGCATTGACCAAATTTTGTCCGAAGGAAGAGTTATGTCTATGGTATATTACAAAACTAACAAACAACTCCCATGGTTATTGAGAGAGTGTCAGAACCCAAGTAAGATGGCCAACCGTTTTATTATATTGTATGAAATAAATGAATATGTGTTACCTAGAGACAGTTTTAAACAGCACTAAATAATTACACTACGCGAATTTGAGATATAAAGTGAATAAAGCACTTCTGAGTTGTTGAGAAAAGCATTAAATACTTTTTCTTTACTTTCAGAACAGATAAGGGGAACGTTTTGGTAAGGGGGACTTCGATATTTTTCCGTTTCCAAGATCTAAAAAAACGTTGTGGAATGTACTAGTACTTGTGGAGTGATTGTACCACCGTAACAATGTTTGTGTTTGTAATACACGTTGAAACTTTATTTCGACAACATCTGGTGCATACAATTTAATTCAGGACAGAATCATAAGACAAATCGTGAGTCTATAAATGTGAGTTTAAATCATAAATCCTTTATTTTGATATATATTTTTTTGTCTTCAAGCACGATAATCGTACGTCCATTTGAAAAACACAATATAGGCATCGTGTAACAATCATAAATGTAAATCACATGTCACTTATCAGTGTCATGATTGCGCCCTTACATAGTTACTGCTAGTGCTCTTTTAAATTCAACTCAATCTTAAGTGATATTTCATATATCCAGAAAATGAATCAAACCACATCACTACAAAGGACCTACACAAGGAAGAATGAGAACCTAAAACAGTATTCAAATGACAAGGGTTCCTCTGATCTATATCTTTATAACACGAGTAATTTGACTTGATATAAAACCATTTGACAGAGCAGTCAAACGAAATGTTATGGATCACATAATATTGTTTACACATACAAAGTTATTAAAAACACACATCATTTTGAAAACCGAGAATTCAGAGTCTTCAAAAATACCATACATGAAAACAGTATACTCCAAAATAATTGTATGCAATTTGATTTTGATAGAGACGTGACAGTAATAACAGTATAACAGTTATACATTTGATTATTTATTTATAACAGTTATACATGTATTGTTTTTTTGAACGATATTTGAGCGCAAGGGGACACTCCGTCATGTGCACTTTAGTCAAGTAAGTCAAGAATATTAATATTTTAGTTTTTAATTGGCTTAATTAAAGGGCCCAATGTCCCGAGGAATATACAATCTTATGAAATACATAAAAATGAAAAATATAAATTGTAATATAAAGATACTTAACATCGAAAATATGAAGAAAGATTATAATATTTTCAACGGCTAAACAAAAGATAGACAAGCAGGCGACTAAATTTACAGAGACTAACAGCTGTAACACAATGGCCATGAATATTTGGTGCATGCATATTGCATGCACTCCAATGCATGGACATTAATGTTTCAGCTGTACGAGCAAATTCATCAACTGCCGAACAGTCCTAATACTTCTCTTATATATATACCGTAGCAAATATAAGCTTTAAAAAGTATGGTTAGTTGTTTTTGATATTTCAAAGAAGAATAATCCACTTTACGAGTGTCCGTAGACATTCGACTTTTACTTCTGAATTAAATCAACTCTTATACTTTATTAAAGATAGTTTTATAATGGTGTGGTTGCTGAAAGCCCAGCCTCGTAGACAAATATTCGATCTTTTTGTTCTTTAACAGGTCTGTGGCAGTGTTATCAATAACATGAATATTCACAAGTATCTTATCTACGTAATCATAATATAGGCCTACAACCGAAAACAAGAGGTGATTCCCCATTAGTATGTCCCTGTAGCTCACCACTCACGTAAGTGTCTGCATCATGAGTTCATATCCAAAGTTCATATCCAGAGTTCAATTCTTTGTTTACTTAAATGACAAAACGCGATAATTTTAACGCCATGAATATTGCTTTAACGATTTCTCTGCAAGGGTGATGAGCCCCTGAATGTTCCAAGCAGATATAATTCTGATTTCATTTTATTTCAAGGAAAAAAAAGTGCGCTGATGGTCTTATCGCAACTTTCTCTAAAGGCATTTATACGCGATAGTCTTTTCCGCATCGCTTCTGCCTGTACACTGACACACGAGAACCAGAAACCGTGTCCGATTTATTTTCATTTTTATTTTTTTAAAGATGATTTGTTTAATAGAAACGTTTAATTAATTGTTAAATTGATACGCCTGGAGGAAGGAAGAAGGGACCGGGGGGCTGTAAGAGTGGATGGGAGAGAAAGAGAAGGAAAGAACAAAATGAAGAAATATAGGGGTCTAGGAGAAGATAGAGAAAAAGAGGGGAGGAAATACAGAGGAGGCGATAAGAAAGAGAGTGAGAGAAAGAGAGAGAGAGAGAGAGAGGAGAGAGAGGAGATAGAGAGGAGAGAGAGAGAGAGAGAGAGGGGATAAGAGGTGAGAAAGAGGAGAGAGAGAGAGAGAGAGAGAGAGGGGGGAGAAAGAGGAGTGAGAAAAAAGAAATACAGACAGACAGACGTGAGACGAAAGAGCGTCCTAGAAGTCCTGAATAAACGAAAGCATATCTGTTATCATGACGTATTCCAAGCCCCTCGTTTCACGATACACCGTAAGCTGGACCTTAATCGTAAATAAACTAAACCGACGTATCAAATTATGCGTGGTCTATTTTACCAATTCGGTTTTCTTTTATAAGTGAGGAGAAAGCATCCTTTTGTTCTTCGCACATTTTAAACTATTTCACATCATCATTTATTTACCGGATATTATTTACATGAAGCTGTGTACAGATATTTATTCGTTATGAAAAAAGTGGACTAAATAACGTCAATATAGTCAAAATAATAAAGATTTAAAACAAGATGTAGATATCTATTCCATATATTCTTCAGGTAACTGATACTGGGTCACACGCTAACGGCGCTTCTACAGTATTTGTATTTACACGAATCTGTGTAAAGATATTATCCATTCAAAAGGAACAATAGACTACAAAAACGTCAAAAGAATAAATATGTAAAACAACAACAACAACAAACAAACAACAGATTTCTATTCCATATTTCGAGATGTAACCGATATTCTGCCATGGCGCCAGAAAAAGCCTATAAATTGAGATGGGTTTTAGGCAGAACTCATCCTGCTAAGGAAACCACTCCTGAGAACACAGAAGATCCACAAACCTCCACCATGAAGACCAACGTTTGGATCCTGATAGCTGTTTTGGCCCTCGCCTGGTATCGTATATTCTTAATTCCATTCTTTATTCAGTTGCTACACACATCTATGCAATATGCACACAGCGCTATATACATATGTTGGACTATTCCAACAAAGAGTGACTTAAAACTAGGAAAACATTGATTTATTTAAAAAACTACATTCCATGTTTTAGTTTTAACGAATATAATCATAGACCCTAATGTTATCTTTTCTGTAGGTCCCAATAAAGAGTTGCATTTCTGTATAGATATTTTTCAATCTCATCAGGAAACAGAAAATAGAATCGGCAAAAAAAAATGATAGCATTGGACATTACATAAGCCTTCTTCCAGAAAGAGAGAAAAGGAAAAGAAAAGACGTACAATGACAAAGCTAGCACTAATATTTAGAGGTGTTGTGGTCCAGTGGATAAGTCTGCAGACTGTGAATCACAAGGTATGGCTTTTGAATCCCTGCGCACCAATAACGTCCTTTGGGCAAGACGTAAATCTATATCCACTACACTCGTCGTAGGTGTAGTAGGTGGGTTCCTTGTAGGATTCATTCCTTGAGTGTACTGAGCGCTACACACAGTTGCCGGGTCTAAAGCAGGGCTCCGTCAGAAGAGCATGGAGACGCAATATCATGTGGAATGCACTTTACAAGACCGGGAACTTGTCATTATTTTAACACTGCTGCCCATGAAGTTGGAATACATTTTCTTACCTCTGTTCATGAAATGATTGTGACAATATTGTTGTATTCTTGATCTATAAAGAAAGGTTATACCCTCTCAGAATGTTCTTGATGAATCTATTGGGAAACAGTGTGTATATTGTGTGTTTATATTATTATTATCCTCATCATAATTATTATTGTTATTTATCATTACTATTATTAGTTATTATTACTATTAGTGTTATTATTGGTATAACTATTACAATTACGATGACTAGTACTACTATGTGTTTTCGAATACCTTGCCAGGGCTAACATGGTAGTAAGCTACTCTTCGGAGTCCGATGATGATGACAACGAACTCACCGATGAAGACCTGTGCGACGAGGGACCACCCATGGACGTCGAAACACACAAGAGCCTGAAATGTTCATGCACAACCAGCTATATAGTCACTTCCCCAGTAAGTTCATAAAACAATATTACAATCAAATTATTTAGAGTTCTAACGGGTAAATTACAGTTTAGCAATTCGATTGCTCTATTCGTCTCTGTGCACGGTCGTCCGTTTGCAACACCTGCAATTTTGCACAAAACAATTGGCACCGATTGACGGAGAGGGTTGATGTGTGCAAGTAAAATGACCACTTTTCAGTCCATTCTTGACAACCCTATTTAACACCGGTATATAATCTATAAATCTTGCACCGGAAGCAGTTCGATGGTCTTGAAGCCGTGGTATACGTCAATCCCATGATAAATACAATGTCGTACAGCGAGATTACAATCATGTATTTGTATGGCATATACAGAGTTAGGGACATGACTGACGTTGAGTTCTGGTTATTCAATTACATTGTGACAGAGACAGTCTCAAAGCGAGGTTGGTGATGTAGTACTTAAAATTTTCGAATATGTCGGAGCTTAGAATCATCAAAATGTTTAGAAATTGAAATTATCTCGCTGAAAAGCACATGTTCTACTCACAAAACAATTTAGTTACATGATTCTTTTGTCATATTCCGATGCAGAATGGGCCTATGTGAGATTTGATGTGAAATCAAACGTCAATTGCTTTTCTCACTCTCATCATTTTGAAATTTGGTCGACATAATTATTGATGATTTTTATCATGTAAATGCAAGCGGAATATTGCAGCGGTCAGAGCACTTGTCGAAAGGCTGTTTCCAGGCCTTGAATATCCACAAAATGATATTGATGATATTCAGCTTTTATATATATATATATATATATATATATATATATATATATTGTCCTTTGACATGGCGCCTCGTTTTTTTATTTGCTCTTCTCCTTTTGTTTCCCCTTTCCGCAGGACCAGCACAGTTATAACAGGCTCTTCAAAAAGATCGACAAATTGAAAGCATGCCGTGACTGCTCCACAATAAAACGAGCATTCACCGATGTTCTCCTCATTGTCTCCGTTGAAACCACAGAAAAGTGTGCTATAAAGGTAACAGCCAAATGTAATCATGATACTCAATACATGCATACGTTAAAACTTATTTTGGAATAAATCTGACAGAATTAAAGTTGGTGTAAAAATGAACAAGAATAACTCTGTACCCCTGTGTAGAACTCACATACAGTCCAAAATGTCATTACATTTTCAAACATGTACTCACTGTGGCTCTCTTTAACCATCTTTTCCTGTTTTAAAGAATTCTCCTCTTTAACAGTTCGCAGAGATTCATTCAGTTAACAAACATCGCTTTCTCTTTCTAGCCTTGTCAATGATTTTAATAAACCTTTTATAAAGTGGGATGGAGGGAGGGAAGGGGGAGGACAAGATATTTGTAACAAATTATAACGTGTAAAACCTTAAAGGCATCGTTTAACAATGTTAAATCTGAGATGCATGGCCCTACGTGTTACCACGTGTCTGTGATATGGTGTAATATTAAAGCCCTAAAAATCGCGCTTCATAATGATCAAGAAATGCCTCAAAAAAGTACAAATCTTTGAGTGACCGGTTTTACCGTACTCGTTTTCCGCAATAGACTGTAGTGTTATGAAAACCGTTCGGCTAACGCAAAATTTGGTTTTGATTTCCAATCATAAATATCTTGATAATCAGACAGACGATCAACTTGTAAAATTCATGGGGTTCCTGACTGACATAAAGGTTTATATTTATCATTGCAGCATGAGATAAATCCAGGATTTTTTTCTAAAATCTGAGACAAAGTTATCGGATCCCTTTAACAAAAATGTTCATCATACTTTCTTATTTCTCGCTGATGGCAACGAGTGGTCGTCAATTTACAAACTCATCTACAGACGAGCAAAAAGGTCATAAATTTCCCCCTTATGCCGCAGCTCTGGATATGCCTACTCTCTAAAAAAAAATCGAGTGATCACGGACGTCACTCCTCTGGAGAGTGAAAATGTAGTGAAAATAGAGTGAACATTCACTTTTTTCTTCTTAGAGAGCACTCTAAAATCAATCGATTTTCACTCCTAAACAAGTGATCACGGACGTCACTCCCAAGAAAGTGAAAATAGAATGAAAATTCACTCTTTTTTTTAAGAGAGTACAGAATTGTTAAGGGGCGGGGATGTCATATCCCCTGCACCCTTTAGCCGTTAATCGTCACCTCGTCGATGAAAGACACGAGAGACATCGACAGTATTATAACGTTAGAGCCTTTTTTTACATTGAACCGACCGTTTCTGATCTGTTTTCTCCCACAGTTAGCTAAGAAAGGTTATCTTGTGGAAGAGAACTCGGTACAAGAAGTCGGCGCTGCTCTGCCTACCCTGCCCGTCAAGCTACTGGACCGAATCGATCAGGTAGATCTTCCCCGTGATGGAGCTTCTTATGACAGAAGTGAGTCAATAACAATAGTTATTATAATGATAATAATAATGATATTAATATCAATTATTATTATAATGTTAATAATAATTATAATAATAATAACAACAATGATATAAAACTAGAAATGCAATCGTGTCACAACGATGTGCGTGCAATGACGCCGTGTTTCTACGTGTCGAACGAAAGAGCTTCTCTCGGACTATCCAGAGCAATTTTTTGTACGTAGTCTTGAGCTTCTGTAATATTGGAGACAGGTAGGGCGAAAGAAAGGCCTCAATAGTGACCTTGATGGGATGGTAGTGACTATGCCTACGAAGTTTGAAAGAAATTGGGATAGGGGAAAGAACCTAGAAAGGGCTCGCAAGCACTGCGTGCAAAAACCAATGGGATTAGTTGCATGTTCGTCATTGCAATCAAGATCGTTCTAGGGGTCAAAAGCGTGAACCCGATTTGCGCCATAGACAATGCGTGTAATGCATGGGCGGAAAACGTACAGGATCTGTATTCTGACCGGAGTTAAATTGTTTTTTCTCTCTCTCTTTATGTCTCTTTATGGGCCGTATATGGTATCATTGGAAAGAGAATTTCATGGTTGTTATTGTAAACCACTCTCATTTTTCCTATGATAATCCTATCGAAACATGTGATGTAAAATAGATTTAAAGGACAAAATGGCGTCTTAAATGGCCCCCTTGACTAATTTCAAAAATCCGGCCACGAGGTGCCCTGCGTATTGCATCTCGGAATGTCATTGCAAATTCTCAAGGAAAAAAAGGATGCTAAGGGGGCGAAAAGTAGTCTGAAAAAATGACGTCATGGTCGATAAGTGTTATAATCGGGCGGAAACTCGGCGGAATTCGTAAAGTGACCCTTGTTCAAATGCGATTTACTCACCATTTTCTGTGTGAACATATACCATACTTGGTATCATTCGAAAGGGCACTTCATTGCGGTCAGTTTGACACCAATGTCATTTGCGCGCAATGTATTGCACGCATTAAACGCGCTATTACGTAATGCATAGTAAATTCATCATTTTTGGAGATAACTTTGCGCTGACATATTTGAATTTTGCCAAACTTGGCAGACAGTTGTCACGTATATGGATACATATGTCTGCCAAATTTCATTGACGTTGGTACAAAGATCGCCATTTTAGAGCAAGTTGAAGTTATTTTGGAATTTTCTTGAAAATGGCGAATTTTGAGGGCATTTTTCTCAAAGTCGGTCAGTGTTAGGGTATATAATTTTGTATATGGCTGGAAAGGGCATATCCTCAAGTATCTAAATCCAAAAAAGGGTACGGATCTGCTAAGCCATAATGGAGATATGGCCACAGAAAGAAAGCCAATTCCCAGAACTTTAGAGGGCGCTATTTATGTAGTGCAAAACCATTGGAGCGTGAAATTTGGCATGGCTATGTGCAATTATGAGATAAAGATACCGTGTGATTTAAATACAAAACGGAATTTATATGAGAAAGTTATGGCAGTTTTAGATTATGTAGGGGTCAATTTTTCAAGAATTTGAGAGATTGTTGACGTAGACGGTTTCAGATTTGAATTTTGAGTATGAAGATGGCATTTTGAAGGGCAGGTTATGCGTCGCAGATGAAAGGACATCTCTAAGACTATCTAGAGGAATTTGTTAGAAGTTTGTAGGATCTAGGATAGTGGAGATAGTAAGGAAGATAGAAAGGCCTTAAAATGGACCAGAAACGGACAAAATGGCGCCTGGACGTTTACGCATGAGTGATTTCAGAAAACGAAAAAGTAGGTGACCTAGATTGGATATCAGAGATTACGCCTACGAAGTTTGAAAGGAATCGAGCAAGAGTAAAGGATCTAGATAGGGTCCACAAGCACTACGTGCAAAACGAATGGGATTTCGGACGCTAGGAAGAAGTAAGAATATTAACTAGAAATGCAATCGTGTCACAACGATGTGCGTGCAATGACGCCATGTTTCTACGTGTCAAACGAAAGAGCTTCTCTCGGACTATCCAGAGCAATTTGTTCGAAGTCTGTAGCTTCTGTGATATTGGAGATAGGTAGGGCGAAAGAAAGGCCTCAAGAGTGACCTTGATGGCATGGTAATGACTACGCCTACGAAGTTTGTAAGAAATTGGGATAGGGGAAAAAACCTAGAAAGAGTTACTAAACACTGCGTGCAAAAACCAAGGGGATTTAATTGGTGCATGTTCGTCATTGCAATAAACATCGTTCTGGGGGCCAAAAGCGTGAACCCGATATGCCCCATAGACAATGCGTGTAATGAATGGGCGGAAAACGTACAGGATCTGTATTATGACCGGAGTTAAATTGTTTTTTCTCTCTCTCTTAATGTCTCTTTATAGGCCGTATTTGGTATCATTAGAAAGAGAATTTTATGGTTGTTATTGTAAACTACTCTCTTTTTATCTATGATAATCCTATCAAAACATGTGATGTAAAATAGATTTATAGAACAAAATGGCGTCTTGAATGGCCCCCATGACCAATTTCAAAAATCCGGCCAAGAGGTGCCCTGCGTATTGGAACTCGGCATGCCACTGCAAATTTTCAAGGAAAAAAAAGGACATTTAGGGGGCGAAAAGCAGTCTGAAAAAAAGACGTCTTAGCCGATACGTGTTAGATTCGGGCGGAATTCGTGTAGTGACCTTTGTTAAAATGCGATTTACTCACAATTTTCTGTGTGAACATATACTGTACTTGGTATCATGCGAAAGGGCACTTCATTGCGGTCAGTTTGACACTATTGTTATCTCCGCCAAATGTATTGCACGCATTTAACGCGCTATAACGTATTGCATAGTAAATTCATCATTTTTGGCGATAACTTTGCGACGAGGGCATTACAACTTATTAAACTTGACAGACAGTTGTCACGTATATGGATACATATGTGTGCCAAGTTTCATTGATGTAGGTATAAAGATCGTCATTTTAGAGCAAGTTTGAGTTATTTTGGAATTTTCTTGAAAATGGCGAAATTGGAGGGCATTTTTCTCAAAGTCGGTCAGTGTTAGGATATATAATTTTGTATATGGCTGGAAAGGGCATATCTTCAAGTATCTAAATCCAAAAAAGGGTACGGATTTGCCAAGCCATAATGGAGATACGGCCACAGAAAGAAAGCCAATTACCAGAACTTTAGAGGGCGCTATTTATGTTTTGCATAGCCATTGGAGCGTGAAATTTGGCATGGCTATGTGCAATTATGAGATAAAGATACTGTGAGATTTAAATACAAAACAGAATTCATATGAGAAAGTTATGGCAGTTTTAGATTATTTAGGGGTCAATTTTTCAAGAACTTGAGAGATTTTTGACGGAGTCGGTTTCAGATTTCAATTTTGAGTACGAAGATGGCATTTTGAAGGTCAAGTTATACGTCGCAGATAAAAGAACATCTCTTAGACTATCTAGAGGAATTTGTTAGAAGTTTGTAGGATCTAGGATAGTGGAGATGGGAAGGAAGAAAGAAAGGCCTTAAAATGGACCAGAAACGGACAAAATGGCGCCTGGACGGTTATGCATGAGTGATTTCGAAAATCGAAGAAAGTAGTGACCTGGATGAGATGCTAGAGATGATGCCTACGAAATTTGAAAGGAAATGGACATGGGGAAAGCACCTAACTAGGAATAACAAGCACTACGTGCAAAACGAATGCGATTTCCTGACGATACTAAGAAGAATACTAGAAATGCAATCGTGTCACAACGATGTGCGTGCAATGACGCCATGTTTCTACGTGTCAAACGAAAGAGCTTCTCTCGCCCTATCCAGAGCAATTTGTACGAAGTCTGTAGCTTCTGTGATATTGGAGATAGGTAGGGCGAAAGAAAGGCCTCAACAGTGACCTTGATGGGATGGTAGTGACTATGCCTACGAAGTTTGAAAGAAATTGGGATATGGGAAAGGACGTGGAAAGGGCTCGCAAGCACTGCGTGCAAAAACCAAGGGGATTTGGTGCATGTTCGTCATTGCAATAAAGATCGTTCTGGGGGTCAAAAGCGTGAACCCGATATGCCCCATAGACAATGCGTGTAATGCATGAGCGGAAAACGTACAGGATCTGTATTATGACCGGAGTTAAATTGTTTTTTCTCTCTCTCTTTATGTCTCTTTATGAGCCGTATTTGGTATCATTAGAAAGAGAATTTCATGAATGTTATTGTAAACCACTCTCTTTTTTCCCATGATAATCCTATCGAAACACGTGATGTAAAATAGATTTATAGGACAAAATGGCGTCTTAAATAGCCACATTGACCAATTTTAAAAATCCGGCCATGAGGTGCCCTGCGTATTGGAACTCGGCATGTCACTGCAAATTTTCAAGGAAAAAAAAGGACGTTTAAGGGGCGAAAAGCAGTCTGAAAAAATGACGTCATAGCCGATACGTGTTAGATTCGGGCGGAAACTCGGCGGAATTCGTGTAGTGATCTTTGTTCAAATGCGATTTATTCACAATTTTCTGTGTGAACATATACTATACTTGGTATCATTCGAAAGGGCACTTCATTGCGGTCAGTTTGACACCATTGTTATCTTCGCGCAATGTATTGCACGCATTTAACGCGCTATCACGCAATGCATAGTAAATACATCATTTTTTGAGATAACTTTGCACTGACATAATCAAATTTTACCAAACTTTGCGGACAGTTGTCACGTATATAAATACATGTGTGTGCCAAGTTTTATTGACGTAGGTCAAAGGATCGTAATTTTAGAGCAAGTTGAAGTTATTTTGGAATTTTCTTGAAAATGGCGAATTTGGAGGGCAATTTTCTCAAATTTGGTCAGTGATAGGGTATATAATTTTGTATATGGCTGGAAAGGGCATATCTTCAAGTATCTAAATCCAAAAAAGGGTACGGGTTTGCCAAGCCATTATGGAGATACGGCCACAGAGAGAAAGCCAATTCCCAGAACTTTAGAGGGCGCTATTTATGTTGTGCAAAGTCATTGGAGCGTGAAATTTGGCATGGCTATGTGCAATTATGAGATAAGGATACTGTGAGATTTAAATACAAAACGGAATTTATATGAGAAAGTTATGGCAGTTTTAGATTATTTAGGTGTCAATTTTTCAAGAATTTGAGAGATAGTTGACGGAGTCGGTTTCAGATTTGAATTTTGAGTATGAAGATGGCATTTTGAAGGGCAGGTTATACGTCGCAGATAAAAGAACATCTCTTAGACTATCTAGAGGAATTTGTTAGAAATGTGTAGGATCTAGGATAGTGGAGATAGGAAGGAAGAAAGAAAGGCCTTAAAATGGACCAGAAACGGACAAAATGGCGCCTGGACGGTTATGCATGAGTGATTTCGAAAATCGAAGAATGTAGTGACCTTGAAGGGATGTTAGAGACTATGCCTATGAAATGTGAAAGGAAAAGGACATGAGAAAAGCACCTAACTAGGAATAACAAACATTACGTGCAAAACGAATGCGATTTCCTGACGATAAGGAAAAGGAAAAGGAGGAAAAGGAGAATATTAATGGGGCAGAATGTGAACGAAAACAAGGCAATGACGAAGGTCGTCATTGCAACTAGAAATGCAATCGTGTCACAACGATGTGCGTGCAATGACGCCGTGTTTCTACGTGTCAAACGAAAGAGCTTCTCTCGGACTATCCAGAGCAATTTGCACGAAGTCTGTAGCTTCTGTGATATTGGAGATAGGTAGGGCGAAAGAAAGGCATCAACAGTGACCTTGATGGGATGGTACTATGCCTACGAAGTTTGAAAGAAATTGGGATAGGGGAAAGAACCTAGAAAGGGCTCGCAAGCACTGCGTGCAAAAACAAATGGGATTAGTTGCACGTTCGTCATTGCAATCAAGATCGTTCTAGGGGTCAAAAGCGTGAACCCGATTTGCCCCATAGACAATGCGTGTAATGCATGGGCGGAAAACGTAGAGGATCTGTATTATGACCGGAGTTAAATTATTTTTTCTCTCTCTCTTTATGTCTCTTTATGGGCCGTATATGGTATCATTGGAAAGAGAATTTCATGGTTGTTATTGTAAACCACTCTCTTTTTTTCTATGATAATCCTATCGAAACACGTGATGTAAAATAGACTTATAGGACAAAATGGCGTCTTAAATGGCCCCCTTGCCCAATTTCAAAAATCCGGCCACGAGGTGCCCTGCGTATTGCATCGCGGAATGTCATTGCAAATTTTCAAGGAAAAAAAAGGACGTTTAAGGGGCGAAAAGCAGTCTGAAAAAATGACGTCATAGCCGAAACGTGTTAGGTTCGGGCGGAAACTCGGCGGAATTCGTGTAGTGATCTTTGTTCAATTGCGATTTACTCACAATTTTCTGTGTGAACATATATTATACTTGGTATCATTCGAAAGGGCACTTCATTGCGGTCAGTTTGACACCATTGTTAACTGCGCGCAATGTTTTGCGCGCATTGAACGCGCTATTACGTAATCCATAGTAAATTCATCATTTTTGGCGATAACTTTGCGCTGACATATTCGAATTTTACCAAACTTCGCAGACAGTTGTCACGTATATGGATACATATGTTTGCCAAGTTTCATTGATGTAGGTATAAAGATCGCCATTTAAGAGCAAGTTGAAGTTATTTCGGAATTTTCTTGAAAAAGGCGAATTTGGAGGGCAATTTTCTCAAATTTGGTCAGTGATAGGGTATATAATTTTGTATATGGCTGGAAAGGGCATATCTTCAAGTATCTAAATCCAAAAAAGGGTACGGGTCTGCCAAGCCATAATGGAGATACGGCCACAGAAAGAAAGCCAATTCCCAGAACTTTAGAGGGCGCTATTTATGTTTTGCATAGCCATTGGAGCGTCAAATTTGGCATGGCTATGTGCAATAATAAAATAAAGATACTGCGAGAAGATGAGATGGAACAGAATTGGTTAAAGAAAGTTATTGCAATTTTTAGATTTTTAGGGGTCCATTTTTCAAGAATTTGAGAGATTGTTGACGGAGTCGGTTTCAGATTTGAATTTTGAGTACGAAGATGGCATTTTGAAGGTCAGGTTATACGTCGCAGATGAAAGAATATCTCTTAGACTATCTAGAGGAATTTGTTAGAAGTTTGTATGATCTAGGATAGTGGAGATAGAAAGGAATAAAATAAGGCCTTAAAATGGACCAGAAACGGACATAATGGCGCCTGGACGGTTATGCATGAGTGATTTCGAAAATCGAAGAATGTAGTGACCTTGATGAGATGTTAGAGACTATGCCTATGAAATTTGAAAGGAAAAGAACATGAGGAAAGCACCTAACTAGGAATAACAAACACTACGTGCAAAACGAATGGGATTTCTGGACGATAAGGAAAACAAGGACTAGAAATGCAATCGTGTCAGAACGATGTGCGTGCAATGACGCCGTGTTTCTACGTGTCAAACGAAAGAGCTTCTCTCGGACTATCCAGAGCAATTTGCACGAAGTCTGTAGCTTCTGTGATATTGGAGATAGGTAGGGCGAAAGAAAGGCATCAACAGTGACCTTGATGGGATGGTACTATGCCTACGAAGTTTGAAAGAAATTGGGATAGGGGAAAGAACCTAGAAAGGGCTCGCAAGCACTGCGTGCACAAACCAAAGGGATTTGGTGCATGTTTGACATTGCAATCAAGTTCGTTCTGGGGGCCAAAAGCGTGAACCCGATATGCCCCTTAGACAATGCGTGTAATGAATGGGCGGAAAACGTGCAGGATCTGTATTATGGCCGGAGTTAAATTGTTTTTTCTCTCTCTCTTTACGTCTCTTTATGGGCCGTATTTGGTATCATTAGAAAGAGAATTTCATGGTTGTTATTGTAAACCACTCTCTTTTTTTCTATGATAATCCTATCGAAACACGTGATGTAAAATAGATGTATAGGACAAAATGGCGTCTTAAATGGCCCCCTTGACCAATTTCAAAAATCCGGCCAAGAGGTGCCCTGCGTATTGGAACTCGGCATGTCACTGCAAATTTTCAAGGAAAAAAAAGGACGTTTAAGGGGCGAAAAGCAGTCTGAAAAAATGACGTCATAGCCGATACGTGTTAGATTCGGGCGGAAACTCGGCGGAATTCGTGTAGTGATCTTTGTTCAAATGCGATTTATTCACAATTTTCTGTGTGAACATATACTATACTTGGTATCATTCGAAAGGGCACTTCATTGCTGTCAGTTTGACACCATTGTTATCTTCGCGCAATGTATTGCACGCATTTAACGCGCTATCACGCAATGCATAGTAAATACATCATTTTTTGAGATAACTTTGCGCTGACATAATCAAATTTTACCAAACTTTGCGGACAGTTGTCACGTATATAAATACATGTGTGTGCCAAGTTTCATTGACGTAGGTCAAAGGATCGTAATTTTAGAGCAAGTTGAAGTTATTTTGGAATTTTCTTGAAAATGGCGAATTTGGAGGGCAATTTTCTCAAATTTGGTCAGTGATAGGGTATATAATTTTGTATATGGCTGGAAAGGGCATATCTTCAAGTATCTAAATCCAAAAAAGGGTACGGGTTTGCCAAGCCATTATGGAGATACGGCCACAGAGAGAAAGCCAATTCCCAGAACTTTAGAGGGCGCTATTTATGTTGTGCAAAGTCATTGGAGCGTGAAATTTGGCATGGCTATGTGCAATTATGAGATAAGGATACTGTGAGATTTAAATACAAAACGGAATTTATATGAGAAAGTTATGGCAGTTTTAGATTATTTAGGTGTCAATTTTTCAAGAATTTGAGAGATAGTTGACGGAGTCGGTTTCAGATTTGAATTTTGAGTATGAAGATGGCATTTTGAAGGGCAGGTTATACGTCGCAGATAAAAGAACATCTCTTAGACTATCTAGAGGAATTTGTTAGAAATGTGTAGGATCTAGGATAGTGGAGATAGGAAGGAAGAAAGAAAGGCCTTAAAATGGACCAGAAACGGACAAAATGGCGCCTGGACGGTTATGCATGAGTGATTTCGAAAATCGAAGAATGTAGTGACCTTGAAGGGATGTTAGAGACTATGCCTATGAAATGTGAAAGGAAAAGGACATGAGAAAAGCACCTAACTAGGAATAACAAACATTACGTGCAAAACGAATGCGATTTCCTGACGATAAGGAAAAGGAAAAGGAGGAAAAGGAGAATATTAATGGGGCAGAATGTGAACGAAAACAAGGCAATGACGAAGGTCGTCATTGCAAAAAGGAAAATATTAATGGGGCAGAATGTGAACGAAAACAAGGCAATGACGAAGGTCGTCATTGCAACTAGAAATGCAATCGTGTCCCAACGATGTGCGTGCAATGACGCCATGTTTCGATAAGTCAAACGAAAGAGCTTCTCTCGGACTATCCAGAGCAATTTGTACGAAGTCTGTAGCTTCTGTGATATTGGAGATAGATAGTGCGAAAGAAAGGCCTCAACAGTGACCTTGATGGGATGGTAGTGACTATGCCTACGAAGTTTGAAAGAAATTGGGATAGGGGAAAGAACCTAGAAAGGGCTCGCGAGCACTGCGTGCAAAAACCAATGGGATTTGGTGCATGTTCGTCATTGCAATCAAGATCGTTCTGGGGGCCAAAAGCGTGAACCCGATATGCCCCATAGACAATGCGTGTAATGCATGGGCGAAAAACGTACAGGATCTGTAATACGACCGGAGTTAAATTGTTTTTTTTTCTCTCTCTTTATGTCTTTTTATGGGCCGTATTTGGTATCATTAGAAAGAGAATTTCATGGTTGTTATCGTAAACCACTCTTTTTTTTTCTATGATAATCCTATCGAAACACGTGATGTAAAATAGATTTATAGGACAAAATGGCGTCTTAAATGGCCCCCTTGACCAATTTTAAAAATCCGGCCAAGAGGTGCCCTGCGTATTGGAACTCGGCATGTCACTGCAAATTTTCAAGGAAAAAAAAGGACGTTTAAGGGGCGAAAAGCAGTCTGAAAAATTACGTCATAGCCGATACGTGTTAGATTCGGGCGGAAACTCGGCGGAATTCGTGTAGTGACCTTTGTTAAAATGCGATTTACTCACAATTTTCTGTATGAACATATATCATACTTGGTATCATTCGAAAGGGCACTTCATTGCGGTCAGTTTGACACCATTGTTATCTGCGCGCAATGTATTGCACGCATTAAACGCGCTATTACGTAATGCATAGTAAATTCATCATTTTTGGCGATTACTTTGCGCTGACATATTCGAATTTTACCAAACTTAGTAAACAGTTGTCACGTATATGGATACATATGTCTGCCAAGTTTCATGGATGTAGGTATAAAGATCGCCATTTTAGAGCAAGTTGAAGTTATTTCGGAATTTTCTTGAAAATGGCGAATTTGGAGGGCAATTTTCTCAAATTTGGTCAGTGATAGGGTATATAATTTTGTATATGGCTGGAAAGGGCATATCTTCAAGTATCTAAATCCAAAAAAGGGTACGGGTTTGCCAAGCCATTATGGAGATACGGCCACAGAGAGAAAGCCAATTCCCAGAACTTTAGAGGGCGCTATTTATGTTGTGCAAAGCCATTGGAGCGTGAAATTTGGCATGGCTATGTGCAATTATGAGATAAAGATACTGTGAGATTTAAATACAAAACGGAATTTATATGAGAAAGTTATGGCAGTTTTAGATTATTTAGGGGTCCATTTTTCAAGAACTTGAGAGATTTTTGACGGAGTCGGTTTTAGATTTGAATTTCGAGTACGAAGATGGCATTTTGAAGGTCAGGTTATATGTCGCAGATGAAAGAACATCTCTCAGACTATCTAGAGGAATTTGTTAGAAGTTTGTAGAATCTAGGATAGTGGAGATAGGAAGGAAGATATAAAGGCCTTAAAATGGACCAGAAACGGACAAAATGGCGCCTGGACGGTCATGCATGAGTGATTTCCAAAATCGAAGAATGTAGTGACCTTGATGAGATGTTAGAGACTATGCCTATGAAATTTGAAAGGAAAAGGACATGAGAAAAGCACCTAACTAGGAATCACAAACACTACGTGCAAAACGAATGCGATTTCCTGACGATAAGGATAAGGATAAGGAAAAGGAAAAGGAAAAGGAGAATATTAATGGGGCAGAATGTGAACGAAAACAAGGCAATGACGAAGGTCGTCATTGCAATTTATGGGGCAGAATGTGAACGAAAACAAGGCAATGACGAAGGTCGTCATTGCAATAACGTGAACGAAAACAAGGCAATGACGAAGGTTCGTCATTGCAAAAATATTATGAGAGACTTTTAAGACACCGAATCCTAATCACATCGAATCAAACTCTCAAAGCGCATAGGTGCATGTGATAAAATCCCATGAAAGTGCTTGCATTGTACACAATGGACAACAGAAAGATAGAACATATCAACATGTAAGAAAACGATTTATTGTTTGCTAATTCAATCACAATTTCCCTAGAAACTGTTGGGGTTATAAGGCCATTAAAAAAAATATACATGTTAGCGTCGCCGCTCGCTTCCTTTTTGGGAGCCGCCTCCTATTTTTTTTAGTTTTTTTGGTTGAAATTGTTTTATTTTTTTATTTTTTTAAAGAAAAAAACATGAAAAACATAGCTAAAATGAATCTATTTCTGATTAAATTTTTTTTTTTTAAATAAATGTCGGCGGCCATTTTGAAAAATATCCCGACTGTCAGGGAAAATGTACCGAGCGGCCATTTTGAGCGGCCGTTTTGAAAGAAAAAAAAAGGGGGGGCCTCCTCCTTCCTATTTTTCGAAAGGCTGCAAGGCCCGCAGGAAGAGTCGTACTAACACTGATAAAAGACCACATTTGTATTTATTATTTCACTCTACTACAGGTAGGTCTTTATGGCGCCATATATTATTTCAGGAGGCTAGTGAAACATTATCTATGACGGTTTCGTCGGTTCATAAAACCGCCGACGAAGTATTGTTTCACTGGGCTTACGTAGCCCTTTAAATATAGGGTTCGGCTTTACCCGACTTCAAGCTTTGTAACGTCCATGTTTTTATTTTCTTTCTCAGATGATGCGACAGACGTGACTATCTTCATTCTTGATACTGGAGTCCTGTTTACTCACGATGAGTTTACCAACGGCCGCGTCAGCTTTTATAACGATACCGTTACACCAAACGTGAGTATCATTCTTACTTCACGACTCTTTAGCATTTTACGTGAATCAAATTAAGCCGCCCTCTAGCTATGCATATCATGCGTATTGCGAAGGAAATATTAGTACTCTAGGCCTAACGTTAAAACAAGGGGGTTAAGGAATGTTATCCTTGGAATATAGACCTAACAAATTTATGCCCCCTCCCTTAAAACAAAATCTAATTACTAACCATGCAAAAAGTCGTGTTTGTCAAAAACCTGGAAAATATGGCGTATGGGAGGGGGGGGATAGAATAGACAGTCCATTGCGGATGCCTAAAGGCTGGTCCAGATGTGACGCGGTGAATCACCCCCCCCCCCCGAATATATTTGTAATAAATCAAATAAAAACAGCCGCTGTTTACCGCTAGATATCTGAACGAGGCATTACATTATTAAGTTTTCATTTCTCTCATAAATCCTGATTCTTGTTTTGTAGTCGCCCATTATGGTGGACGTCAATGGACATGGGACCCGCTGTGCGAGCGTAGCCGCCGGAGCCAACATAGGAGTCGCTCAGGGCGCGACCGTAGAGAGCATTCGGGTAGCTGGATCCGATGGCTTAGCCGCCGCTGATGACGTCCTCGCAGGTATGTACTTTGTAATTTTGAAATTGTGAGCTTTTTCATTCTGTTTATGTTAGTGTAGAAGGATGGTTCTTCAGATGCCCTCATATTCATAATATGACAAATACTCGCTGAATGTTATTTGGACCACATTATCATGCCACAAGCACGGTCCAAAGTGTTTTCAGCACTTTGGACAAAAACAAAAATCGATTTTCTTTTTAAATAACAATAATATTTGAATTATTATAGGCCTACCTTACCCTAACACCTATCCCTAGCCATAACACCCAAACCTAGCCTACAATCCACTGAACGCAACCTTTCCACTACTCTATTACCAATCACGAAATAAATCAAGCAGCAATAATATGGCAGGACCACTTGTAATGTAACCTACATTTTTGTTTCTTACGTCCCATTAATACAGGGCTTGACGACGTTCAACGGTGGTGGAACAACAACCCGGGTTCTAAGTGTGTCGTCTCCTACTCACTGATTTCCACGTCCTTTAGTACGACACTCAACTATGCTTTCGGGAACCTCAGCGCGAACACCGATTGCGTGGTCGTCGTGGCAGCTGGAAACCAAGGTTCGGACATCAGCATGGCTAATGCCTGTAACTACTCTCCGTCTGGATCACCTGATGTAAATATTAGGGACTTTTAGTTTTGCACGTTGAAATAGTGGGCTGCTACGTGTGACGTCCTTTTAAGGCGGTGGCAGTGCTTTAAAAGGACGTCCCAGTGCCTGAAAAGGACGTCACATGTAGCAGTCTACTATGTCGACGTGCAAAGTCCCAATTCACCGAATCCGAGAGCTCAACATGGAAGGGCGCACGAGCGGTTAATCGTGCAGCGAGAAGGCGACTTGCTTGAATTGAAGAAAAAAATGCGCCTTATTTAAGTCGAGAAGACGATAAAGTGGTTGAATATGTCATCTTCTCACCTTCTCTTTATTAACAAGACCTCTTGGCGAGTATTAACAAGTCACCTTCTCGCCTTCTTGACTTAAACAAGGAGTCCTGTCGAGTTCAGTTACCTTCTCTCCTTCGATCTCGGCTGAAACGAGGCGCCGGCCAAGTTTTGACAAGTCGCTCTCTCGGGGTAGGGGGAGAGGGGTAGGGGAGAGGGGGAGGGCGAGAGGGGGAGGGGGAGAGGGGGAGGGGGAGAGGGGGACGGGAGGGGTGGGAGGGGTGGGAAGGGAAGGGGCGGAAAGGGGGGTGCATCGAGTTCGCTCAATAAAAGTTTGACCTATCATGATAAAAACATTTTCCTGCTTTAGTTCCCTGACTAAAGGAATAATCTGTTGTTATGCTCTTGGATGGCTCCCATCTAGCTCTGGCGGCAAAGAACTACAATGCTCCCCAAAACCATGGAAAGAGAATCGGTCCATACAAGTCTTGTAGTCTATCGATATTTTTCGTTTTTTTTCGTTTTACATTTAGGATGCTATTTTTCTTTAACAATCAGTGTCCTTCCCCTGCAGAGAAGTGCCCCCACTTCGTCTCTCATAGGTATCTATTCAAAAATGAGAAGTGCCCCTTTTACTACTGATGAGTCCCTCTGCAGTTTTCCTTTCTAATTAGTGCCCCTTTCCGGTTCTGAGAAGTGCACTCTTTTACTACTGTAAAGTTCCCCTTTTCCTTTATAATGAGTGTTTCTCCTTTAAATCAATTGAATTGGGCTTAGTGTCCCTTTTCACATGTGATAAGATCCTTTTGACAAATCTGGTAAACGTTAAGAAAAATTCAGAACAAATCAGTCATATTGCAAAGAGGCATTATTACAACAGGGACTATGACAAGAATTTTCCTCCCTAATTTAACCAAGTGAGAGCACTATTTTGTGAAATTACCTCAAAGCTGTTTTGCTACACTCGCCCGCATTTATTTATTCCATGCAATTATGTTATTAATCTTGAATTTCCAGTTCATTGTTTTGATTCGCTCGCTCGCAAAAGAATTATTAAGTTCATTGCAAACAACGGCAACTTAAAAAGGAAATAAAAAGGAAAACGGCGAAAGGAGAAAAGCAATACAATATTGGCGATCCTTAGAACTATTAACTAAATTTAGGGATACACATGTTTACGCAATTATATTTCCGCATAGCGGTTACACTTTGTAGGTACCCCATCTTCCCTGAAGACTTTCTACTACCCCCCCCCCCCTTCCCTTTGAAAGACGTCTCGTCACCCCTGTGCACTATTTATCTTTTGTACATTGCTTCTTGCTCTTAGGTTATCACGGTCGGAGGGTCGAGAAACCGTATGAATGGCGCGAGCGATGATCGTATCGGAATCTCCAATTACGGTCCTTGTGTCGACATCTACGCCCCAGCAAGAAATATCGACCTTGCTGCCCCTTCCGGAAGCAGTAATTCCAACTACCTAAGATCATCCGGCACCTCCTTTGCAACCCCTGCGGTGGCAGGTATGAAAATCAATAATAAATAATTAAGACAATCATAATTATAATCATAATTATGATCATAATAATCATATTAAAAGTAATAATAATAATTAATGAAAATAATGAGGCAAAGGTTGCAGTCGGGTTTTAGGTAAGAGGTATGATTAAACCTAACTAAAAACTTCAAATGTTTGGTCCAGGGTTGAAGTTATGAATTCGGTTAGTATGGTAAAGGTAAAGGAATGTCCTCGGATTAGTACAGCAACAAAATGATTTTTGTCGCAGAATGTAACTAATGTTGATGCGTAGTTAACATGTGCGCTATAAAATATCTATTAGGCCTCCAATTTAAACTAGTATTATAATTCATATCATTATTATTATTATTATTATTATTATTATTATTATTATTATTATCGTTATTATTACTCCTATTATTATCATATCTTTAACGGTTGGTGTACCTAGGTGCTGCCGCCATGATTCTGTCCACCACTAGCTTGACACCTACTGGGAGTGAGACAATGACCGATCTCGTCCTGGACATCCTTATTGCGACAAGTGCCAAGGACAAGCTGACGAGTCTTCCAGCTAGCAACGCCGCGGTTTTACCCTCCTTTAACCGCCTTCTAAACGTTGTCAGCAATACTTACTACGCATAAACCCCCGGTGGGTGTAGTTGGTGATGACAATGTACCATGGTGATTGACATTGTCAATATCATCGTCTTTGTCAGTGACGTCGTCATTGGAACCCTGGTAGAAGACAACCTATAGTTTAAATTGATTTATAGCTGATTGAAAAAATGATGAAGTAATATAAGTGACGGTATCAAACGTTTCTATCTTTTATTTAAATGAAAATTTCGTTTGATGTTCTCGATATTATTGGTGGTTAGTTTTCGTTTCTTGCTAGAACTGTTTTAACCTAATCTTTCTTCTCATGTCCACCTCATGTCATTAAGTTTATCATGATATCACAAATACTTATTTGAAAAAAAATCTACTGCAGCATAACCATTTCTTTATTCGGGGGGGGGGGGTCGGTGAGGCTTGGGCAATTCTGTTATTCACAGGATCATTTACAAGTATCTTCATTTCTAGATTAGAGTATGTAGTTTTTAGTAATCCATATCTGTAACAACCACAATATAAACATTCACTGGCAATTCGATTTTGGACCTTTGGCGTATTTTCTTTTAGTGCTGTGCGCGTCTCGAAAATATACCACTTAGGGAATATAAGCTCTTTATATTCCCCACCCCAGGACTATGTATATCATGTTCACTGTTAGATAACAATGTATTTTGTCCTATCTCCAGTGGCATAGGTTTTGCTCTACATTCTGTCCCCTTTTCTTTACCATGTATTCTAAATATTGAAAATTAAGCTATGAAATGATGATAATAAACGAATGATATTGTTAGTAAGCATATATTTCTTGTTTTTCTAGTTTCTTGTTTTTCTAAGTTAATCGAAGTGCAACCCATCAAGAACCTTTAAAGGTACTATGTCCCTTTTGCAGCCAACCTCAAATTCTGTAGAACTTTGCAGGAATTATAAATATGTCAGGTATGTCCTATCTGTGAAATTTGAACGTTAGCAGTGTCCTAATATTCAAATTATGCAAGGAAACCCGTGTACTTGCTAGACTTCACTGTCAGACACTATTGAGTGACTGACTAGCTTTTTTCTTCTTTGGTAATAACATAAATAAAATGAGCTGTAAAGGGTACATGAGCATTTGTCTACACCAATAACCCACTTCTTGTGATGGCCAAAATTAAACTGATTGAATCTTTGCGCAGCTTAAAACGTATGACCATTCGGTACAATGGTCCGAAAATCAAGACTATTACTTATTGGCTCTGTAGCTCCTAAGTCGATTTGACAACTAATAGTCGTTATTTTCCCACTTGAAGACATTTTCAAGCCCCACCTTTTTTAGGGAAGTTCTAAATTAGTATTATCTTTCAAATGCCGTTGGAATTTAACCTTTTCATTTTTTTGGCCTGCAAATGGGACATAGTACCTTTAAAGGATTTAATAAAAAAATATTCCTGATGTTTGCGAATGCCAAAAGGATTATAATGAGAGGGAGAGATAGATATATAGAAAGAGGAAGAGAGGGGAGAAAGAGAAAGAGAAAGAGAAAGAGATAGAGAGGGGGAGGGGAGACAAAAGAAGAGAGAGGGGAGGGGAGAGAGAGAGAGACATTGCATTGTCTATTTTCGCACCCCTACCCTCTCTCTCTCACACACACATACACACACATTGTATTTGTATGTCTCTTTGTCTCTCTCTCTCTCTCTCTCTCCAACACACACACACGCGCGCGCTCTCTCTTTCTCTCTCTCTCTCTTGTTCTTTCTCTTTTCCTCCTCCTCTCTCTCTTCTCTTTTTAGCTCTCTATAATTTTCTCCAATCTCTTCCATCCTCCCCCCCCCCCACACACACACACACACACACACGCGTCAAGAGCCTACCTTACCCCTTTTGACCCATTACTTAGGCCATGGACGACAAGTCCCCCGCTTATATGGTTAGTGGGAGAAAATGGTTGTCGGTCCACAGAGCCCCCCCCCCCCCCCCCGAACAGACCCAGATTCGGATTTCACCCTAAGTTTAGCCCATGCAACAAACTTTGTCAAAAGAAAGCACTATCACTGTATACAATTAACGGTCAGACGCCCCTAAAATTGGGTTTATATTTTTTGGCATTGATTTAGCATGGACCAACTATGTCCGAAGAAAGAAGTCTATGATATATTAAAAAAGCTAACAAAGAGTTTCCATGGTTATTGAGAGAGTGTCAGAAACCAAGTAAGCTCCTCTATTTTGTTCTTTAATAGGTAAAGATGTTCAAACTTTTTGTTACATTGTATGAAAGAAATGATCATGTGACACCGAGAAATTTAAAACAGCACTCAATAATTACACTACGCGAATTTGAGTAATAAGATAAATAAAGCACTTTTGATTTATCAAGACTGGAAAGACTTCAAGAACGTTTTGGTAAGGGGAACTTTGATATTTCCTTTTCCCAGATCTAAAAAAAACTGAAAATCGTTTAGTGATTGTACCACCGTAACAATTTTGTTGTTTGTAATACATAGTGAAACTTTATTTTGACAACATGTTGTGCATAAAATTTAATTCAGGACAGAATCATAAGACAATTCGTGAGTCTATAAATGTGAGTTTAAATCATGAATCCTTTATTTTGATATATGTATATTTGTCTTTAAGCACGATAATCATACGTCAATTTGAAAAACACAATATACGCATCGTGTATGTTAAATCATAGTCACTTAGCAGTGTCATGATTGTGCCTTTACATAGTTACTGCCAGTGCTCTTTTACATTTAACTCACATTTAAGAGATATTTCATGTATATCAAGAAAATGATTTAATACCACATTACTACGAAGGACCTACACAATGCAAGGAAGACCGAAAACCTAAAACAGTATTCCAATGACAAGGGTTCATCGGATCTATACCTTTACAACATAAGTTACTTGACTTTATATAAAGCAATTTAACAGAGGAGTTAAACGAAATGTTATGGATCACATACTATTTGTAATACCAACTGTTTATACATAATTTTGAAAACGGAAAATTCACAGACTTCAAAATGACGATAATGAAAAAAGTATATTCCAAATTAATTATATGCAATTTAATATCGATAGAGACGTGACCGAAAGTCCACGAGACCGTAAATAACTTTACGAGACCAGCTTTGTAGTCTCGTGACCCTTCAAAATTCAAGAACTTTGGGCTCTCGTCGACTTTCAGCCCAATTGGCCTAAAGTAGCCTCAATATACTCTTCTTTTAACCCTGACAACACAATCAATTTTGTTTTACACATAAACATTTGATATGCACTGATTAATCTGGTATTGGATCAATAACACGAAACAGTCATGAAAATATCAATGTAAATCTGATATTAAACATAGCTTCACTTTTACAAACATCGATTTATAAGAAGATTTTTCTTTTAAAAAGACCATTTTATAGGGAATGGCACGATAAACACATACAATTAAATAATTAGAGTTAGAGTTTTAAATTAGAAGTTGCATTGTACGTTAGGGATAAAAGAGGGATAAAAGGTAGATAATTATACGGTATGTATATATGCTTACATTTCAAAGATACATAAATCAAGTATATAACAAATTATTAGACATTTATTATGTATTAGCCATTAGTGCATTTGATTAGAGTTTTAGTTATTCATAGTTTAAAACAAGTATTAATAACATACAAATAGCAGCAGCAATATTAGTTAGCAGCGCTGTTGATTAAAACATGTTATTTAGTAATTCAACTTGCAAGGCAATACTGATTATACATCACATAACCATGGCATACGGATATTAAGCAATTCATATAATACTACGTCAAATTAGTATTAGTACTAAATTATACAAAATGAGTTGAAATGGTATATTTAATGTATGATACATTAACAGTATAATGGTTCATTACAGTGATGTTAGTAGTGCTGCTTAGTGTTGGTTATAAATGTATCATGGGTATTAGAAAATCAGTATTGTTATTAGAATATCGTCATTAGGAAATCATATTGTTTTAATGCAATTAAGTTGAAATAATACATGTTGGTGACACACCTTAAAGAATATGGAAAGTAAATGGAATTACATAGCAAGTGAGATTTAAACATATATGAAAATTACGAGGATAAATACGTACATTTAAATTATGAAAATAAATATTTAAAAATAGAAATATGATTATCTTCGCTGAAAAGGAATTTTACAATTATAATTCGTATATTAAATATGCTAACATTTTGCTTGACGTACATTAATTTGATTATGTTAACAAAATATTCAAATAATGCATCCATGCAGAGTGCTATATAAAAGCACATAATACAGTGGGGCAATTCCACGGTAACGGAAGGACACTCAGACAAGATTTTTGAACTTCAGGTTCATACTAAAAGAAATGTTTTATTAGTATGTATTAAACTATGGGGAACAAAATGTGTTTCAGTCAAGTGGAAAGCTTCATCAACTTCACAAAGTTTGGATAAACACTAATTAACTGGAAAAACCATGTCCATTTTTATGTCCTTCCGTTACCGAGATAATTAATATGCACATTCTTAAACTACTTAACTATAATGACAATTTTTTTGGGGAGAATTAAAGGCACTTATATAGGTATTATATCTGTACTGTTTCACATCTTATACTAATAAAACAGTTCTTATAGTATGAACCTGAAGTTCAAAAATCTTGTCTGAGTGTCCTTCCGTTACCGTGGAATTGCCCAGTGTTATTCTCTCTCACTTAAAACTGCCTCCAATGTCTCGAATGTTTGTAGATGTACATCATTGAAAATAACTAATGCAGAATCCTCTTTCAAGCAACAGTTTATGACATTATTTTGGTTGTGCAAGATTCAAAGCTTTCTTTCAAATTTATTTCATTTTTGGCTTCTCCCTTGTTCGTGCGTGGGCGTCGAAGTCCTGATATTTTTTGTGTGAAGAGCAGTTGTCATTGACATGGATGTCATCTAGCTTGTAGCTCATGTTTGCATCTGCAGACTTAAATTGTGATCTCTGGGAAGCATCTAAGATTACAGTTCACTCGTCGTCTTCTTAGCAGCGAAGAGACAAAGGGTGTATCATCTTGCTGTACATAAAATTATGGGAAAAAATAAAAAGAGATACCAGATTATATGATAATCACTGTCACTTGCGATGTAGAATATCATCCAGTATTAGAAAAATGCAATCAAAGCGAAATACACCACTATGATTTAAATACATCCCCATTTACGTGCAATATGCTTGAAACAGCAGAAGACAGACATATTTCAATGACTTTAGCAAAGCTCAGTTTTCTCGATATAAGTTTAATTATTGCCCACAACAAGACAACGAAAATGAATAGACATTGGATGAACAGATAAACTGGTCATCTACCCACTAGGTGTATTGCACAAGACGTGGACATGAAACTAAATAAAGATATTCGTTAAAATATTATTAGAAACTTAAATATGTAAGAAGAGTTGACAACGAAGAGAATATCAAATTATAATTATGAGACAAAAAACAAAAGATTCATATCGTTATACTTACTATATCTCCGGAGCTATCACTTGGTAGTCGCCCCGGCTCGGTCGTCTTTACCGTGGTAAAGATCCGGTTGCCGTCCATGCCGTCGCCCTGGTAGGCTCCATCCTGATGATCATCGTTGCCGTCATCTTGTTCGTTGCTCTGGTTGCCATCACCCTGGTAGTCACCCTGGCCGCCGCCCTTCTTCCCTCGCTGAAAATGTAAACGAATAGGCACTGTTATAATCCTGTATAATTAACATGTGTGATTTACTGGTGGAGAATGATGACCTAACGGCTACGGCTTCGATTTTCGCCAATCATGGATTAAAGATTTGCATTAATTATGTTAAGCTTATTAAGCTCTAGTTTGTACGGAAGCGTTAAGGTGCCATTCTACTTGACGACATGACGAGATATTTCATCTTGTCAAGTCGACTTAATATCCATATCATGTCGACATGTAAAGATATTTAACCTACCATGTCGACTTATCAACTTTTATTAGTCGACATGGCGAAATAAATTATCTTGCCAAGTCGACTTCACAAAAAGTTCATGTTGTCATGGCGACATAAGTTATTTTACCAAGTCGACTTCTACAAAAATACATGTCGCCATGGCGACATATATTATCTTACCAAGTCGACTACCCAAAAAGTAATGTCGACATGGCGAAATAAATTATCTTGCCAAGTCGACTTCACAAAAAGTTCATGTCGTCATGGCGACATGTATTATCTTGCCAAGTCGACTTCACAAAAAAGTTCATCTCGTAATAGCGACATAAATTATCTCACCAAGTCGTTTTCCCAAAAAGTATATGTCGTCATGGCGAGATATGTAGTGTGACGACTATTTCATGCAGCGCGCGTACGTGATTGCACCTAACTGTAATTCTTAAAACTGACTCCACGTGATCATTTATGTCGCCAAGACGACATCTACTGTTATTAAGTCGACTTGGTAACATATTTTATCTCGCCATGACAACATGTACTTCTTACGAAGTCGACTTGGCAAGATATTTTTATTTCGCCATGACGACATATACTTTTTGGGAAGTCGACTTGGTAAGATAATTTATGTCGCCATGACGACATGAACTTTATGCGAAGTCAACTTGGCAAGATAACTTATGTCGCCATGACGACATGAACTTTTTGTGAAGTCGACTTGGCAACATAATTTCTTTCGCCATGTCGACTAATAAAAGTTGATAAGTCGACATGGTAAGTTAAATATTTTTACATGTCGACATTATATGAATATTAAGTCAACTTGACAAGATGGAATATCTCGTCATGTCGTCAAGTAGAATGGCACTTTAACGCTTCCGTAAGTTTGACAGCCTTTGAAATACAACAATGAAAATATTGGAATTAGGAAATAATTTTCGAGAATTGCAGTGTAGTTGGAAAAGGTCAGAACAAGTAGGTCTCAAAATGCGGATTTCAAAATATCAAACGCAATTGTATTCCACTTCAATGATAATTTCCATCAAGTTTCTTTTATTTCGATAACACCATTAATTTCCGATAATCCTGCTCTATTACATACCTGGTTACTACCGTGGTCGCCATCAGTCTCGTAATCGCTTGCTCACCATCACCATAGTCGTAACCTGGTAGCCGTCGTGGTCGCTCTGTAGGTCACCTTCTTCGCTACATCGTTGTCGTATCCCTGGTAAAATTGAAAAATGCAATGCATTTGTATTACGTTGATTCTGCGGCTATAAAGAATAATACTAGGAAAGAGCTAGAATGAGATCTCTTAGAACAGAATTAGAAATCTCGATCTCGCTGCACCTCTATTCCGAATGGCTTTGTTGAAAAGAGGCTACAACATATTCCACTATATCTTGCTCTTCTGTAACAATTTACTTTTAAAGAGTTATTATTAATGTCCTTTTTCTGCAGGTTCATTACTCCAAAGCTTCATTGATCCGAAGTTTTAATAAATCTAATTGCTTGTTATTCGGAAGGTTCATCATTAAAAGCATAATTACATAATTATAAAATGTATATACAGATCGAGCGCTATATCATTTCCGGAAAATACAAACCAACAGGTCGTAGCTGCTCTACTCACCATCGCCTCGGTTCGTCAGCTCGTCGCCTGGTGGCCATGTTTGTCACATAGTATGAGCCTATATACAAGTTGTATCCCTGGCAGTCGTTCTCTTTCCCTTCCAGTAATCTAAAGGATTGAACAACATTCCAATACTTATGAATTTTATGAATACGTCATAATATAAGCAGATGTGGTATTTTTTCCTCACCCCCTCCCCCATTATTATTCTTTCCATTTGGTTATAATTATTTGGCCCTGTTTTTCATTCCAATTAATATATGCTTTTCATACTTCTTTCTAATTTGTAGCCTTTTATCTCTTCACTTATCTCTTCATAGTAGTTTTAAGCAGATCACCAAACTGTCCCCTAGTGTTTATAAATATATGCAAATAATTCATTATATATCTTTATATCTCTATATAATCATTCAAGTCGTGATATACAACAAACATCCATAAAGCTTCTGTGGCCGTATTGCCTCTGCTTTTGGTATTAACTTCGACATATGAAATTTGCTTAATTTCCTTACTTTACTTTTTGACAATGAAATTATCATTAATTTGTCAGTACTTACCTGTTGATACTTACCCATTTATGAACATGTAAACATTTTCATATTTAATAGCATGCAGATGTCGATGTAGGGTTTGAATCCACGTCGAGGCGTTAATGTCGTTTACATTTTGCCCTCGGAGATCTGAAAAACAATAATTATTGGTGAGACTTTGTTGCCGACACGGAGATCTAAAAACAATAATTATTGGTTAGACTTCGTTGCCGACACGGAAATCTGAAAAACAATCATTATTGGTGAGACTTCGTTGCCGACACGAAGAACTGAAAAACAGTAAATATTGGTGAGACTTCGTTGTCGACACGGAGATCTGAAAACGATTATTATTGGTGAGACTGAAAACGATGATCTGAAAACAATACATATTGGCCAGACTTCGTTGCTAAAATGGAGATCTGAAAAACAATAATTATTGGTGAGACTTCGTTGCCGACACGGAGATCTGAAAACAGCGAGACTACGTTGCCGGTACGATGATCTGAAAACAATTATTGGTGAGACTTCGTTGCCGATACGGAAATCCAAAAATAATAGTTATTGGTGAGACTTTGTTGCCGATACGGAGATCTGAAAAACAATTATTATTGGTGAGACTTCGTTGCCGACACGGAGATCTGAAAAACAATTATTATTGGTGAGACTTCGTTGCCGACACGGAGATCTGAAAACGATTATTATTGGTGAGACTGAAAACGATGATCTGAAAACAATACATATTGGCCAGACTTCGTTGCTAAAATGGAGATCTGAAAAACAATAATTATTGGTGAGACGTCGTTGCCGACACGGAGATCTGAAAAACAATTATTATTGGTGAGACTTCGTTGCCGATACGGAGATCTGAAAAATGCGAGACTACGTTGCCAAAACGATGATCTGAAAACAATTATTGGTGAGAAAAATAATAGTTATTGGTGAGACTTTGTTGCCGACACGGAGATCTGAAAAACAATTATTATTGGTGAGACTTCGTTGCCGACACGGAGATCTGAAAAACAATTATTATTGGTGAGACTTCGTTGCCGACACGGAGATCTGAAAAACAATTATTATTGGTGAGACTTCGTTGCCGACACGGATATCTGAAAACAATACTTATTGGTGAGACTTCGTTGCCGACACGGACATCTGAAAACAATAATTATTGGTGAGACTTCGTTGCCGATACGGAGATCTGAAAACAATTATTATTGGTGAGACTTCGTTGCCGATACGGAAATCTGAAAACAATACATATTGGCCAGACTTTGTTGCCGATACGGAGATCTAAAAACAATTATTATTGGTGAGACTTCGTTGCCGATACGGAAATCTAAAAATAATAGTTATTGGTAAGACTTCGTTCCTGATACGGAGATCTGAAAACAACGAGACTACTTTGCCAATACGGAGATATGAAAACAATTATTATTGGTGAGACTTCGTTGCCGAAACGAAGATCTGAAAACAGCGAGACTACGTTGCCGATACGGAGATGTGAAAACAATTATTATTGGTGAGACTTCGTTGCCGATACGGAGATCTGAAAACAATAATTGTTGGCACTACGTTGCCGATACGATGATCTGATAAGAATTATTATTGGTAAGACTTCGTTGCTAAAATCGAGATCTGAAGAAAAAAAAAATATTGGTGAGACTTCGTTGCCGAAACGCAGATCTGAATAAAAAAATATTATTGGTGAAACTTCGTTGCCGAAACGAAGATCTGAAAACGATTATTATTGGCAAAACTTTGTTGCCGATACGGAGATCTGAAAAACAATTATTTTTGGTGAGACGGCGTTGCAATGACGGTGACCTGAACAAAATATTATTGGCGAGACTTCGTTGCCGACACGGAGATCTGAAAACAATAATTATTGGTGAGACTTCGTGGCCGATACGAAGATCTGAAATATAATTATTATTGGTGAGACTTCGTTGCCGACACGGAGATCTGAAAATAATAATTATTGGCCAGACTTGAGATGTTTAATGAAGGTCATGACCTTTCGATTTCACTTCAGCAATTCCGATATGATATTGCTTTTCTTTGAATTATCTTGTCTTGCAAATATTTTTGTTTTGCAAGTACATGTAAACAAATATTGCTTGGAACAACTGTAGAATACCCCGCCACACAAATAACCCTACCCTGATCCTATATCTAGTCCTAATCATAACCCTCATCCTAACCCTAACTCTAACCAGGAGGGAAGCTTAGCCTGAAAACTATATTCTAATGATGCGTGGTATAGGGTATTCTGCAGTTGATACCACAAATGTATCTACCCAATACTGTACCGATATCAATCCTACCATTAATGATACAATTTCTGATACAATTATTATCAAATCAGTCATTACCTATTAATCATTTAATTATCCATGTCTAATGCTGTGATAGCAAACTATGTTTTTATCTATAAAAATCTTCTAATTCTAATTCTAAATCTATGCTTCTTCGTATTATCATTAATCACCCATTACCTAATCATTTATCAAATTATCAATCATAAATTATCAGCTCCTAAGGCTAGGTTATCAATCTCTCTATAAAATATCTACTTTGTCATTTAGACCTATTATTCTACTTCATGATAACTGGAATTTTTCATTTTTACTGCTTAAAATTATGCCTTACTACATTTATTGTAGTTCTTTTATTCTATATTTTGAATTAAATCGATACATATATAACGTAAAAGCATAGTTTACTGAAACAATAACACAATATCTTATGCCTTACTTTATTGTGTAATAGTACACAAATCTATTGATATCAGTACAGTATTGTGTAGGCAATGATTTGCATATGATCAGGAAAGACCAGAGTAAAATAGCGGATCGCAAAATCTTCATAAATTGACTGTGCAAATCGATGCTATTTAACAGTATTTCTATTAAGTAATAATCTAATAATATCCATTAGGTCTAAAAATATTTATTTCACCAAATCCACCGTAATATCACGATAAATATACCAATAAAAGTAATTCAATAAAAATCAAATCAAATATGAAGACGAAAATAATTCATGTTAAAATTCCAAAGTAAGTATAATAATATCTTACCATACTTACAATAGAAGATATTCTGGATTTTGAATCTTAGTTGAAAATTGATGGGTGTTTCTTCTCACACAGATACCAATCGCTTGAAGAACGTTGCCGCGATGTGACGTGTTCGCAAAGGAATAGGAAGTTTATAGTTTGTCCATTTCCAACCCAACAATCTTCGTGATAATGGAATCTACAATATTCTAAGATGGGTAAGGGTAGATTAAAACTTGGCCCTTACACTACTTTAATATTAATTAAGGGCCTATGTGTATCAATGTTGTCCTAACGTTTAGATTTGGCCAAGCTCAAACCCATCCTGACCCATCTCAGTGAATTATAGAGCTCCATTAAGATCACAAGTGATATTGCTGAATTCTCTGCAGACAACTTTCACTTACCCCGACATCTAGTTGTTCAGTCTCAGCATTCTCCGGTTCAGTCTGGCAGGAATATAATCCAAATGATTGAATATCCATCCAACAAATATTTCCTTGCACACACAATAAAAAGGATCCAATAGAATTCCTCAGGCAATCGTCGATTCAGGTCCAATATACATTATTCATAAATAAGTGTTCAGCAATGTTATTCCATATCGTGTTCTTGGTAGTAGAAATCGTCAAAGTTTGCATTTAATCTTGAAGCCTTTCTGCACGTCACAGACCAATCAACAAACCTTTTGCAAGGTTCGAATCAGTCAGGACGATATTTGGCTTTGGCGGATTCTGTAGACGATTTTGATATCAGGCCCTTCTTAGTTATGCTTTCCTCAGTTAATGGTGATATATGAAAGAATGGTTCATCTTATTGCCAGTTTCCATATCTGTCGATATCTGTCTGCTTCTGAAGCACGCGTCGAAATGTTCACATGGAGATAGATGATTGAAAATTTAGCAAATACGCAATTCACGTCGGTGCTGTTTATCAAGTTTGAGGGCCTGTTCCTGAATTGAACATATTATGAAGTCACAGGACCTTCGAACTGTATATTTCAGCTGAAGAGATGGCGTTTGGATTTCAAAGTATGTTGAAACATGCAACATGTGTCTCGAATGTCCCGAATGTCGAAAAGAGTCCTGAGAATTGTGTTGCAGAAAAGTCCAATCATCGTTGTCGAAAATCCAATCGTAGCGATAACATATACAGTGGACACGGGCTAAATCACACTCAGTCCTTTATGTCCAGAAAAGAGTTCAAACGTGATTTATTTGTGCCGAATAGATGATAGATTCAGAAGTTGGTTGAATGCAGTCACATAAAAGCCCAGTGCCTTGGATTAGTACAGGTTAATGTCTCCACGTTGCAGCAAGTCCACTTGTGTCAATAACCATGCACTGTCCAAGGGACATCCTTTTCTTCATAACAAGAAGTTCATATCGAGAAAGAACGTCGAAGAGGTTAAACTCGAGATGGAAGTCCCGGGTTGGGGCATTGCATTCCCGATCGATGTGCGTGGCGAGACCCATTGGCTTGAAGAAGATGTTCCTGTATATCAGTTCGGTCTCATCCTCTACCTGTATACATGGCATGAAAATATAATAAAAGCCAATCAAAATGTAATAAAAGCCAATGAAATTCATTTAATATATTTAATCGAAAAATGAAATGGTTAAATTTAATAACCGGTATACTAACACATTTTCATTTATGGATGTTTCTTTCCTGGGGACCTAGTGACGAATTATTCCATAAACCTGTTATTAATGAATGAACTACAATACTTGGAATTCAGCCTGCATACATTATGTGTTGCTATGTCAGGCAAGCTTTCTGGTTGCTAAAACAACGTTTGTTTATTAAGTATGCATAACATTTGAATATGTTAGTAAACCGGTCTATAACAATGATGCCAACAGGCTCTCAAAAGTTGGGGGCACTTTATGAGGGAGTTAGGGTGTGGAAGGGGTAGCCCCCAAGAATATGTCTATTTGGGGTTATAAAGAAGCATTTCAATGCACTATGGAGAAAGAAAAACCGCTCAAGGTACCACAAACTTTAAAAGGAGAGGATATAGAACAGTGTACGTTTCTATTTCCCATCTCGTATTGTTTGTAAATTCTTGAGATAGAATTCGATATGATTTTTTGCAAGATAAGGAATTGGCTACATAATTTTTTGACAGAATGGTTCGCAAGATAACATGGGTATAGACTGAATTTAAAGTATATTTCGAATTACAGTTTTCTTTATTAGGCTTTAGCTACTTGAATGTACGTGAACCCAATTCCATCTGGCTCCATAACCTAGAACTGTCAGATAATTAAGAGAAACTGCCCATGATTTATAATATTTTTACATTAATTTAATCTATCAATAGTTTTCTTAATTAACCGTGACTGTAGAGTCAGGTAAAAGTTTCTGGTCTTTGTCAGAATTGTTTTCAGTGGTGCCTTGCCCCCTTGAAATATGCTACTTAAACGCCTTAACCTATTTGATGTTATCTTCTAGATCTTTTTTTCTTCTTAAGATCTATTGACAAAGGCTTAGGAGGTAAAGTATATCAAACTGAACTTACCAAATTGAGTGCCTCAGAAAGGTTTAAGCTGTCCCCTGGATGTCAGTTTTTGGAGAGACGTCGTTGCCGATACGGAGACCTAAAAACAATAGTTATTGTTGAGACTTCGTTGCCGATACGGAGACCTGAAAACAAAAGTTATTGGTGAAACTTTGTTGCCAATACGGAAATCTGAAAAACAATAGTTATTGGTGAGAATTCGTTGCCGACACGGAGATCTGCAAACAATTATTATTGGTGAGACTTCGTTGCCGATACGGAGATCTGAAAACAATAGTTATTAGTGAAAATTCGTTGCCGACAAGGAGATCTAAAAATTATTGGCGAGACTTCGTTGCTGATAAGGAAATCTAAAAACAATACATATTGCAAAGACTTCGTTGCTGATACGAAGACCTGAAAACAATAATTATTGGCGAAACTACGTTACCGAAACGGAAATCTGAAAACAATACATATTGGCAAGACTTCGTTGTCGATACAAAGATCTGAAAAACAATTATTTTTGGTGGGTCTTCGTTAACGATAAAAAGATCTGAAAACAATAATTATTGGTGAGACTTCGTTGCCGACACGGAGATCTGAAAACAATTATTATTGGTGAGACTTCGTTGCCGACACGGAGATCTGAAAAAAAAACATATTGGCAAGACTTCATTGCTGACACGGAGATCTGAAAAACAATTATTATTGGTGAGACTTCGTTGCCGATACGGAGATCTGAAAACAATTATTATTGGCAAGACTTCGTTGCTAAAATGGAGATCTGAAAAACAATTATTATTGGTGAGACTTCGTTGCCGATACGAAGATCTGAAACCAATAATATATTGGTGAGACTTCATTGCCGATACGAAGATCTGAAAACAATAATTATTGGTGAGACTTCGTTGCCGATACGGAGATCTAAAAACAATAATTATTGGTGAGACTTCGTTGTCGATACGAAGATCTGAAAAACAATTATTTTTGGTAGGTCTTCGTTAACGATACAAAGATCTGAAAACAATAATTATTGGTGAGACTTCGTTGCCGACACGGAGATCTGAAAACAATTATTATTGGCCAGACTTGAGACGTGTAATGAAGGTCATGACCTTTTGATTTCACTTCAGCAATTCCGATATGATATTGCTTTTCTTTGAATTATCTTGTCTTGCAAATATTTTTGTTTTGCAAGTACATGTAAAAAAATATTGCTTGGAACAACTGCAGAATACCCCGCCACACAAATAACCGTACCCTAGTCCTATATCTAGTCCTAATCATAATCCTCACCTTACCCTAACTCTAACCAGGAGGGAAGCTTAGCCTGAAAACTATATTCTAATGATGCGTGGTATAGGGTATTCTGCAGTTGATACCACAAATGTATCTACCCAATACTGTACCGATATCAATCCTACCATTAATGATACAATTTCTGATACAATTATTATCAAATCAGTCATTACCTATTAATCATTTAATTATCCATGTCTAATGCTGTGATAGCAAACTATGTTTTTATCTATAAAAATCTTCTAATTCTAATTCTAAATCTATGCTTCTTCGTATTATCATTAATCACCCATTACCTAATCATTTATCAAATTATCAATCATAAATTATCAGCTCCTAAGGCTAGGTTATCAATCTCTCTATAAAATATCTACTTTGTCATTTAGACCTATTATTCTACTTCATGATAACTGGAATTTTTCATTTTTTTTCACTGTTTAAAATTATGCCTTACTACATTTATTGTAGTTCTTTTATTCTATATTTCAAATTAAATCGATACATATATAACGTAAAAGCATAGTTTACTGAAACAATAACATAATATCTTATGCCTTACTGTATTGTGTAATAGTACACAAATCTATTGATATCGGTAACGTATTGTGTAGGCATTGATTTGCATATGATCAGGAAAGACCAGAGTAAAATAGCGGATCGCAAAAACTTCATAAATTGACTGTGCAAATCGATGCTATTTAACAGTATTTCTATTAAGTAATAATCTAATAATATCCATTAGGTCTAAAAATATTTATTTCACCAAATCCACCGTTATATCAAGACAAATATACCAATAAAAGTAATTCAATAAAAATCAAATCAAATATGAAAACGAAAACATTCATGTTAAAATTCCAAAGTAAGTATAATAATATCTTACCATACTTACAATAGAAGATATTCTGGATTTTGAATCTTAGTTGAAGATTGATGGGTGTTTCTTCTGACACAGAAACCAATCGCTTGAAGAACGTTGCCGCGATGTGACGTGTTCGCAAAGGAATAGGAAGTTTATAGTTTGTCCATTTCCAACCCAACAATCTTCGTGATAATGGAATCTACAATATTCTAAGATGAGTAAGGGTGGATTAAAACTTGGCCCTTACACTACTTTAATATTAATTAAGGGCCTATGTGTATCAATGTTGTCCTAACGTTTAGATTTGGCCAAGCTCAAACCCATCCTGACCCATCTCAGTGAATTATAGAGCTCCATTAAGATCACAAGTGATATTGCTGAATTCTCTACAGACAACTTTCACTTACCCCGACATCTAGTTGTTCAGTCTCAGCATTCTCCGGTTCAGTCTGGCAGGAATATAATCCAAATGATTGAATATCCATCCAACAAATATTTCCTTGCACACACAATAAATAGGATCCAAAAGAATTCCTCAGGCAATCGTCGATTCAGGTCCAATATACATGATTCATAAACAAGTGTTCAGCAATGTTATTCCATATGGTGATCTTGGTAGTAGAAATCGTCAATGTTTGCATTTAATCTTGAAGCCTTTCTGCGCGTCACAGACCAATCAACAAACCTTTTGCAAGGTTCGAATCAGTCAGGATGATATTTGGCTTTGGCGAATTCTGTAGACGATGTTGACATCAGTCCCTTCTTAGTTATGCTTTCTTCAGTTAATGGTGATATTTGAAAGAATGGTTCATCTTATTACCATCCGTTTCCATATCTGTCTGCTTCTGAAGCACGCGTCGAAATGTTCACTTGGAGATAGATGATTGGAAATTTAGCAAAATACGCGATATACATCGATGCTGTTTATCAAGTTTGAGGGCCTGTTCCTGAATTGAACATATTATTAGGTCACAGGACCTTCGAACTGTATATTTCAGCTGAAGAGATGGCGTTTGGATTTCAAAGTATGTTGAAACATGCAACATGTTTTCCGAATGTCGAACAGAGTCCCGAGAATTGTGTTGCAGAAAAGTCCAATCATCGTTGTCGAAAATCAAATCGTAACGATACCATATACAGTGGACACAGGATTAATCACACTCAGTCCTTTATGTCCAGAAAAGAGTTTAAACTTGATATATTTGTGCCGAATAGATGATAGATTCCGAAATTGGTTGAATGCAGTCACAAAAAGCCCAGTGTCTTTGATTAGTACAGGTTAATGTCTCCACGTTGCAGCAAGTCCACTTGTGTCAATAACCATGCACTGTCCAAGGGACATCCTTTTCTTCATAACAAGAAGTTCATGTCCAGAAAGAATGGCGAAGAGGTTAAACTCGAGATGGAAGTCCCAGGTTGGGGCATTGCATTCCCGATGTGCGTGACGACCCATTGGCTTGAAGAAGATGTTCCTGTATATCAGTTCGGCCTCATCCTCTACCTGTATACATGGCATGAAAATATAATAAAAGCCAATGAAAATGTAATAAAAGCCAATGATTTTTATTTAATATATTTAATCGAAAATTAATATGTTTAAATTTAATAGACCGGTTTACTATTAAACACATTTTAATTTATGGATGTTTCTTTCCTGGGGACCTAGTGACGAATTATTCCATTAACCTGTTATTAGTGAATGAACTACAATACTTGGAATTCAGTCTGCATGCATTATTTGTTGCTTTGTCGGGCAAGCTTTCTGGTTCTCAAAAACAACGTTTGTTTATAAAGTATGCATAATATTTGCATATGTTAGTAAACCGGTCTATTAGGATGAAGTCCACTTACTCTCAAAAGTTGTGGGGGGCACTTTATGAGGGAGCTAGGGAGTGGAAGGGGTAGCCTTCCCCCATGAATTTGTCAATTTGGGGTCATACAGAAGCATTTCAATTCACTGTGGAGAAAGAAAAACCGCTCAATCTCGTTGGTGGGCAAGTGCTGTGGTACCACAAACTTTGAAATGACAGGATATAGAACAGTGCACATTTTACTTCCCATCTCGTATTGTTTGTAAATTTTTGAGATAGATTTCGATATGATTATTTGCAAGATAAGGAATTGGTGACATTTTATTTTGACAGAATGGTTCGAAAGATAAAATGGGTATCGAGTGACTTTAACGTATATTACGAATTACAGTTTTCCTCATCAGGCTTTAGCTACTTGAATGTACGTGAACCCAATTCCATCAGGCTCCATAACCAAGAACTGTCAAATAATTCAGAGAAACTACCATTATTTATATTAAGGCTTTTACATTAATCTAATCTATCGATAGTTTACTTAATTGACTGCAGAGTCAGGTAAAAGTGTCTGGTCTTTGTAAGAATTGTTTTCGGTGGTGCCTTGCCCCCTTGAATTATGCTACTTAAACGCCTTAACCTATTTGATGTTATCTTTTAGATCGCTTTTTTCTTCAGATCTTTTGACAAAGGTTTAGGAGGAAAAGTATATCTCACAAACTGAACTTACCAAATTGAGTGCCTCAGATAGGTTAAAGCTGTCCCCTATATGTCAGTTTTGGCGAGACGTCGTTGCCGATATGGAGACCTAAAAACAATAGTTATTGGTGAGACTTCATTGCCATGACGGTGATCTGAAAACAATAGTTATTGGTGAGACTTCGTTGCCATGACGGTGATCTGAAAACAATAGTTATTGGTGAGACTACGTTGCCATGACGGTGATCTGAAAACAATAGTCATTGGTGAGACTTCGTTGCCATGACGGTTATCTGAAAACAATAGTTATTGGTGAGACTTCGTTGCCATGACGGTTCCTGAAAACAATAGTCATTGGTGAGACTACGTTGCCATGACAGTGATCTGAAAACAATAGTTATTGGTGAGACTTCGTTGCCGACACGGAGATCTGAAAACAATGGTTATTGGTGAAACTTCGTTGCCATGAAGATTATCTAAAATCAATAGTTATTGGTGAGACTTCGTTGACATGACGGTGATCTGAAAACAATAGTTATTGGTGAGACTTCGTTGCCATGACGGTTCCTGAAAACAATAGTCATTGGTGAGACTACGTTGCCATGACAGTGATCTGAAAACAATAGTGATTGGTGAGACTTCGTTGCCATGACGAAGGTCTGAAAACAATAATTATTTGTGAGACTTTGTTGCCATGACGGTGATCTAAAAACAATAGTTATTGGTGAGACTTCGTTGCCGACACGAAGATCTGAAAAACAATTATTATTGGTGAGACTTCGTTGCCATGAAGGTTATCTGAAAACAATAGTTATTGGTGAGACTACGTTGCCATGACGGTGATCTGAAAACAATAGTCATTGGTGAGACTTCGTTGCCATGACAATTATCTAAAAACAATAGTTATTGGTGAGACTTCGTTGCCATGACGGTTTCTGAAAACAATAGTCATTGGTGAGACTTTGTTGCCATGACGGTTATCTGAAAACAATAGTTATTGGTGAGACTTCGTTGCCATGACGGTTTCTGAAAACAATAGTCATTGGTGAGACTACGTTGCCATGACAGTGATCTGAAAACAATAGTTATTGATGAGACTTCGTTGCCATGACGAAGATCTGAAAACAATAATTATTGGTGAGACTTCGTTGCCGATACGAAGATCTGAAAAAAAATTATTATTGGTGAGACTTCGTTGCCGACACGGAGATCTGAAAACAATGGTTATTGGTTAGACTTCGTTGCCGATACGAAGATCTAAAAACAATAATTATTGGTGAGACTTCGTTGCCGACACGGAGATCTGAAAACAATAGTTATTGGTGAGACTTCGTTGCCAACACGAAGATCTGAAAAACAATGATTATTGGTGAGACTTCGTTGTCGACACGAAGATCTGAAAACAATAGTTATTGGTGAGACTTCGTTGCCATGACGGTGAAATAAAAAACAATAATTATTGGTGAGACTTCGTTGCCAATACGAGATCCGAAAAGAATATTAGTGGTGAGACTTCGTTGCCGATACGAAGATCTGAAAACAGTAGTTATTAGTGAAACATCGTTGCCGATACGAAGATCTGAAAAACAATTATTATTGGTGAGACTTCGTTGCCGACACGGAGATCTGAAAACAATAGTTATTGGTGAGACTTCGTTGCCGATACAGAGATCTAAAAACAATAGTTATAGGCGAGACTTCGTTGCCAAAACGGAGATGTGAGAACAATAATTATATTGGTGAGACTTCGTTGCCGACACGGTGATCTGAAAATAATATTTATTGGCCAGACTTGAGACGTGTAATGAAGGTCATGACCTTTTGATTTCACTTCAGCAATTCCGATATGATATTGCTTTTCTTTGAATTATCTTGTCTTGCAAATATTTTTGTTTTGCAAGTACATGTAAAAAAATATTGCTTGGAACAACTGCAGAATACCCCGCCACACAAATAACCCTACCCTAATCCTATATCTAGTCCTAATCATAACCCTCACCCTAACCCTAACTCTAACCAGAAGGGAAGCTAATCCTAAAACTCACATATTCTACTGATGCGTGGTATAGGGTATTCTGCAGTTGATTAATGTAACTACACAATACTGTACCGATACCAATCCTACCATTACTGGTACAATTTCTGATACAATTAAGCAAAACGAACTAAAACTACCCCTTTCCTTTCTATTTCTTGGTCAATTTATTGGTAGGGCCAAGTTGTCTTATTCCTTTCTGTTTTGCCGTATTATATTTTCGTAAGATCGAAAATTATAGGCATGACATATAACGTTTGATAGCAATGCCAAATATATTAGCTATCTTTTTTCCGTCGTCGTTTTTTTCTACTTAGATCGGTATGTATGATAGGCATCGTCAATAATTACTAATGCCAAAATACACTGTAAGGCAAAAATCTCTTTTAAAAAATGCCCTCTTATTCTCCTATTATAGATCTAGCCTTCTTCGTCGTAACTCCGATTACCAATTATAAATTACCAAATCAGTCATTACCTACTAATCATTTAATTATCCAATGCATGTCTAATGCTGGGATAGCATGCTATGTTTATATCTACACAAATCTTCTAATTCTCTTATCATAGATCTATGCTTCTTCGTATTATAATTCATTATTTCAACTATCATTAATCAAATTGTTATTCATCAATTATCATTTATCAATTATTAATCATCAGTTCCTAATGCTAGATTATCAATATTACTATACTCTCTCTATAAAATATCTACTTTGTCATTTAGATCTATTATTTTACTTCATGATAACGGGAATTTTTCATTTTTACTGCTTAAAATTATGCCTTAATACATTTATTGTAATTCTTTTATTCTATATTTAAACTTAAATCGATACATATATAACGTAAAAGCATAGTTTACTGAAACAATAAAACAATATCTTATGCCTTACTTTATTGTGTAATAGTACACAAATCTATTGATATCGGTAACGTATTGTGTAGGCATTGATTTGCATATGGTCAGGAAAGACCAGAGTAAAATAGCGGATCGTAAAAACGTCATAAATTATTGACTGTGCAAATCGATGCCAGTAACAGTATTTCTAGTAAGTAATAATCTAATAATATCCATTAGGTCTAAAATATTTATTTCACCAAATCCACCGTAATATCACGATAAATATACCAATAAAAGTAATTCAATAAAAATGAAATCAAATATCGAGACGAAAATATTCATGTTAAAATTCCAAAGTAATAAGTATAATAATATCTTACCATACTTACAATAGAAGATATTCTGGATTTTGAATCTTAGTTGAAAATTGATGGATGTTTCTTCTCACACAGATACCAATCGCTTGAAGAACGTTGCCGTGATGTGACGTGTTCGCAAAGGAATAGGAGGTTTATAGTTTGTCCATTTCCAACCCAACAATCTTCGTGATAATGGAATCTACAATATTCTAAGATGGGTAAGGGTAGATTAAAACTTGGCCCTTACACTACTTTAATATTAATTAAGGGCCTATGTGTATCAATGTTCTCCTAACGTTTATATTTGGCCAAGCTCAAACCCATCCTTACCCATCTCAGTGAATTATAGAGCTCCATTAAGATCACAAGTGATATTGCTGAATTCTCTGCAGACAACTTTCACTTACCCCGACATCTAGTTGTTCAGTCTCAGCATTCTCCGGTTCAGTCTGGCAGGAATATAATCCAAATGATTGAATATCCATCCCCAAAATATTTCCTTGCACACACAATAAATAAGATCCAATAGAATTCCTCAGGCAATCGTCGATTCAGGTCCAATATACATTATTCATAAACAAGTGTTCAGCAATGTTATTCCATATGGTGATCTTGGTAGTAGAAATCGTCAAAAGTTTGCATTTAATCTTGAAGCCTTTCTGCACGTCACAGACCAATCAACAAACCTTCTGCAAGGTTCGAATCAGTCAGGACGATATTTGGCTTTGGCGAATTCTGTAGACCATTTTGACATCAGGCCCTTCTTAGTTATGCTTTCCTCAGTTAATGGTGATATATGAAAGAATGGTTCATCTTATTGCCATCAGTTTCCATATCTGTCGATATCTGTCTGCTTCTGAAGCACGCGTCGAAATGTTCACATGGAGATAGATGATTGAAAATTTAGCAAATACGCAATTCACGTCGGTGCTGTTTATCAAGTTTGAGGGCCTGTTCCTGAATTGAACATATTATTAGGTCACAGGACCTTCGAACTTTATATTTCAGCTGAAGAGATGGCGTTTGGATTCCAAAGTCGGTTGAAACATGCAACAATTGTGTCCCGAATGTCCCGAATGTCGAACAGAGTCCTGAGAACTGTGCTGCATCAAAGTCCAATCATCGTTGTCGAAAATCCAATTGTAAGGATAACATATACAGTAGACACGGGATTAATCACACTCAGTCCTTTATGTCCAGAAAAGAGTTCAAACTTGATATATTTGTGCCGAATAGATGATAGATTCCGAAGTTGGTTGAATGCAGTCACAAAAAAGCCCAGTGACTTGAATTAATACAGGTTAGTGTCTCCACGTTGCAGCAAGTCCACTTGTGTCAATAACCATGCACTGTCCAAGGAACATCCTTTTCTTCATAACAAGAAGTTCATATCCAGAAAGAACGGCGAAGAGGTTAAACTCGAGATGGAAGTCCCAGGTTGGGGCATTGCATTCCCGATGTGCGTGGCGACCCATTGGCTTGAAGAAGATGTTCCTGTACATGTATATCAGTTCGGCCTCATCCTCTACCTGTATACATGGCATGAAAATATAATAAAAGCCAATGAAATTCATTTAATATATTTAATCGAAAATTAAAATGTTTAAATTTAATAGACCAGGGGGTGTTTCATAAAGCTGTTCGTAAAGTTACGCATGACTTTACGAACGACTTGTATATGAAAAGCCAAATGGGATGCTCAATCATTTTTGATTTTTATTTATTAAGTTGAACTGTGCAGATGTAGATTAACATTCTTGTTATAACAAACAATTTTAATGCAAAGTATATTTTTTCCCATAATTTAATTGAGGTTATTGGAAATATCAGAAAAAAATTTGGGCATCCTATCTGGCGCTTCATATAAAAGTCGTTCGTTAAGTCATGCGTAACTTAACGAACTCTTTATGAAACACCCCCGGTTTACTTACACATTTTAACTGATGGATGTTTCTTTCCTTGAGACCTAGTGACGAATTATTCTATTAACCTGTTATTAATAAATGAACTACAATACTTGGAATTCATTCTGCATACATTACTAGTTGCTTTGTCGGACAAGCTTTCTGGTTGCTAAAACATATTTTGTTTATAAAGTATGCATAACATTTGAATGTGTTAGTAAACCAGTATATTACAATGATGCAAACAGGCTCTCAAAAGTTGGGGGCACTTTAAGAGAGAGAGCTAGAGTGTGGAAGGGGTAGCCCCCAAGAATATGTCTATTGGGGGTTATAAGGAAGCATTTCAATGCACTGTGAAGAAAGAAAAACCGCTCAAGGTACCACAAACTTTAAAAGGAGAGGATACAGAACAGTGCATATTCTACTTTCTATCTCGTATTGTTTGTACATTTTTGAGATAGATTTCGATATGATTATTTGCAAGATAAGGAATTGGTGACATTTTATTTTGACAGAATGGTTCGCAAGATAACATGGGTATCGAGTGACTTTAAAGTATATTTCGAATTACAGTTTTCTTTATCAGGCTTTAGCTACTTGAATGTACGTGAACCCAATTCGATCTGGCTCCGTAACCTAGAACTGTCAGATAATTCAGAGAAACTGCCCATGATTTATAAGGTTTTTACGTTAATTTAATCTATCAATAGTTTTCTTAATTAGTCAGGTAAAAGTTTCTGGTCTTTGTCAGAATTGTTTTCAGTGGTGCCTTTTCCTCTTGAAATATGCTACTTAAACGTCTGAACATATATGATGTTATCAACATTTAATATTATATCTAGATCATTTTTTCAGATCTATTGACAAATGCAAAGGAGGAAAAGTATATCTTTCAAACTGAACTTACCAAATTAAGTGCCTCACATAGGTTTAAGCTGTCCCCTGGATGTCAGTTTTTTGGAAGGGGGGGGGGGTCGACAAACCAAACTGTACTCCATTTTTCTTGGGCGAATAGAAAATCTGGAGAAGCAAACAGAAATGCAGATATACGTCAACGTCAAACTTGTTATACATGCCAGAATGCCAGAATATGGCAGAATGCACGTAATACGTGGTATTGCTAGGTCAGACAAACTGTCCCTATTTTCACGAAGTGACTGTAGTGAGGAAAATCGTCACGCAAAGTGAATGCAATTTTTTTTTCACTACCGTCACTTTGTGAAAAACAGTACACAATGGTTTGTCTGGCCTCATAAAACCTATCGATATGTGCAGTTTGTATTCTGATTATTAAAACTAGATGTGGATGTAATAATTTATCATTAGACACACACAACAAAGAAACAAATTCTATATTGACCATTTACAAAATTCAAATGAATGCATTCAAATCAAGTTATATCTATATATAGAGACGAGTTATTACACTCACCTGTCACGAATGATTATACTTAAATTGTAAGAATGCAAATTACATAGGTTACATGTTGCCAGGTTAGACAAACATTATGGCTTGCCCTATCTAATACTTGCATGTAATTTACATACTGACGTTTGAAATACAATTATTCGTTAACAGGTAAATGGAATAATTCGTATCGGAGCATTCACAAAGACGATGGCGTTTTACACAGGGAAACAAATGGGTATATAGGGGTAGGAAATCTCAACGTGAAGTATGATCACATAAATATTATGGCCTTGACTAGTCGAACACTGAAAGGGAATTTTGAAATAAAGAATCAATATTTTGAAAAAAAAGAGTAAGAAATATAGGAAATAAATAAATCAAGAAAAATGTTCCACTTTACCGCTTTAAAAGGTTAACAATATTAAAATTACTCAAGTTATAACCTTTAAGATATTATCCAAGAGTGATTTTAAAAGTATTCAGAATACAGTAACTCGCTCTTGAAAATGCAGCGGTAGATCCACGGGGGCTGGGGGGCATGTGTCCCCTGGAAAACATAATCTCATACACCTTTAGTATATTCAAATACAAGAGAACATGACCCTAAATGAGTCCCTCCCCCCCCCCGCCCTATTCTCCCGGAAAACATTTCCCCCAAAGGCACATAGACTAGCCCCCCCCCCCCCCCCCACCTCCGGTGAGAAAACCATGGATACGCCACGGTTAGTTCTTTATATTGATTAAGGTTAGCCTGCATGAATAATGTAAATTAAATACTACTGATACGTTTATAATAATTTCTTACCAAATTGGACGCCTCAGATGTTTTTTTCCCTCATGATGCCCTGTATGTCAGTTTCTGGGATAGACGAAGATAGAAAACGTTTTGTCTTTTTTTCTCTGTCGAACAGAAAATCTGAAAAGTGAGCAAAGTATAACACATTTTTTGAAAATTTTATCTCAAGATTTGATGACGAATGAGGTGAAGTTCAAATTAGGGGGTCATCGAACCTGGTACGCCATTTATGAAGTATTTGAAACGGAAAATTCATATAAATTTCTTTCAGTTTTTTCCTGTCATTATAAATAACATTGATAATGACATTTTTTGTATTGAGAAGAAAAAGATACTCAAATTAACTCCGTTCTAAAATTTTAATTCAATTATAGAAATTCCTTTCCATCCATTATAAAACACAATGAACAATGTATGCTACTTTGTTTATTGGATTCCCAGGCATTATATTTTTTCAAAGAAAAAACTCTTATTTATGATTTGGTCAATCCATCTGGTTATACAAACAAATACAATAGACCATTGTTGCTAGATATGACAAACATTATGGCTCGTCCTACCTAACAATAAGTTACATGAAATCGCATGCAATTCGCATTCTGACTAAGACTATGTAAAAACAATTATTCGTAATAGGTTAATGAAATAATTTGTAACGAGGCACTTAACAAATATGTGTGCATTAAATTGGTTGCATTATGATATGATCTAGAGTTTTCGAAATAAATTCCAACATTCATGAATCTGTTAAAAATCTAAACAATTTTTTTAGATAAGCTTTAACAAGTTAGAACTGAAATGAAGTATTACACAAAAACACTCTGAAATAAATCTAATTATAAACATCTCAAAGAGAACATCACTTTTCCCAAAACATTGATCCGTACTGAGTTTGAAAAAAATATATTAATAACAATTTGATCGCAGTCCCCATCAGAAATCAACTTAATTTCAATTTTCCGAAACTAGACTAGACTAGTCTGTCTTGTACAGTTAAAGTAGTTTCAAATCCAATGGGAGTACGTATCACAGTAAACGTGTTTAATAATATTATGCAAACGATGCGATGAGAAACGACCCCTCTACTATTAAAAATAAGTGTTTTCAGAGCTGGTTGTCCTATGACTTACCTCATCGAAAACATTAAAACAAAACGCTCCCCGAGAACGATGAAATATAATCCTAGCTCTGATTTTGACAATTTTGACAATGACTTCAACGACGACTTCGACGAGAACAACGAAATTCAAAGCATAAGTAAAGGGTTCCAGTGAACTAAAGTAACTGAATGATGAGCCATAACGGAGAGCCCGCACCCAATCACCTTCCCTGATTTTACATCTATCAGCAGTACTAACCAATCAGCTTCAATCTTCTGTACCTTGATTATCACGTGTCTTTACTTTAGCCAATCAATGTGTACAAGAACAAAATAGCACGTGCTTTCAGCCTCCCAAAATAGGCGTGGCTTACAAGGCCAGAAATATGTCCGGGACCCAAAAAAGAAATATACATAAGCCACGCGACTATGAATAGGCTGAAGATAACATGAATTCCATTAATGTTAATATTGGGCTAGTGTATATACCAGTACGAACACCTGTATGAAATTCCGTTATGACTGACAGATCAAGCAGGAACCGTCTCAAAATATGTTGAAAATCACCTGGCTCTATAAACGAATTCACGCATACACAATTCAATACCCAAAGCCTATGTTTGTCCGTGTTAGTTAAATTTCTATTTTTGTTTGCAAAGTTCCAAATCACTTTTAATACGTGTTTAAAGCCCTCACATTTTACTGGTCTAGCGCCCCCTCTACCCAGAAGAGATCACGAGGCAATACAAATAAAATCCATCATGTGACGATCTTTAGTATTATGAACGATAATACAAGAAAACATAAAAACAATTAGCTGCAGACAACGCAATAATTATGAAACACTTTTATCATTCGGTTATATTTTCCTATCAAACTGCACTTCTCTGATAAGTTCTTCTTTCAAGCTGCCTCCTCTGTGCATTTATTTATTTATTTATTTATTCATTTGTATTTTTACTCATTTATTCATTTTCTATATATTAATACATTTAATTAATTATTTTTTCCCCGGGGGAAGGGTGGACGGGGGGGGCGTAAAACCGAAACCTACATTACCTTGTCTACGTTCCACATTCTTATAAGTGCCGCTTATCATCTATGATAAGCGCCCTCTTCCCCCATGATAGTTGCCCCTATTCATTTTGACGCAAGCCCAGTTTTCATTTCTAACAAGAGTCCCTTACCCTTCGAATAAATGCCTCTTCTCACATTTCTCATTAATGCTTCTATTAAAATCTGAAAGGTGCCCTTTTTCCTTCGACAAGTGCTTATTTTCCTTTGTAATAATCGTCCATTTCCATTCTCATTATGTGTCCCTATTCATCTCAGGTGAGTGCCCCTATTCATCTCAGGTGGGTACCCATTTTCATTACAGGTGAGTGCCCCTATTCATCTCAGGTGGGTACCCATTTTCATTTCAAGTGAGTGCCCCTTTCAGGTACAAGAAGTGCCCTCATCACCTCTGATAAGTACCCCTTCACCTCTGATTAATTTCCCCCTTTAAAATCTAAGAGGTGCCCCTTTTATTTTGCAGTACGAGCCCCTTTTTATTCTGATAAATTATGCTGATGACACTGCTATCACAGGTTTCATTAAGGGAGGAAATAGTGAGAATGGGTATTTTTGTCAAGTTAATCACTTTGTTGAATGGTGCGATCGCCACGACCTATATTTGAATGTTAAAAAAACCCAAAGAGATTATTATAGACTTTCGACGTGGTGACGTTAATCATATTCCCTTGTATATTCATGAACAGGCAATCGAACACGTACATTGGTATCTTGATTGATGATAAGCTACGATTTAATAAGAACACCAACGCTGTACACAGTAGAGCTAATCAACGGATGTTTTTTCTAAGGAAGCTCAACAAATATAACGTTGACAGGACGATCTTGCATCTTTTCTATCAGTCTATCATTCAAAGTGTTCTTCTATTCAATCTCATTTGTTTTTATGGAAATCTCACACAAGCAGACAAAACTAAACTCGAACGTCGTAGGAAAATTGGCTCAACGGCTTATCGCCATTGAATTGAATTAAATTACCACCCCTACCAGTTTTGTTTGAAGATCGCTTATCGACTAAAATAACTTCTATCATGAAAGACCTATCACATCAACTAGTTTCTTGTTTTATCTTTATCCGCTCAGGAATCCGCCTGCGTGTACCAATAACCCGTAGAGTCAGATACAGAAATTCTTTTATTCCAAATTCCATGCACATCTATATGGTGGCCCTGAAGGGACATCGCGAAAAGACTAAATCGTGAAAAATATGCGATAAAATTCACGATATCGTCAATTTTATCGCATATTTTTCACGAAGAAATTCACGAAATCGTCAATTTCTTCGTGAAAAGTTCACGATAAAGTTCACGATAACACGATATCGTCAATTTCTTCGTGAAAAATATGCGATAAAGTTCACGATAAAATTCACGATTTCGTATATTTTATCGTGAACTTTATCTTAAACTTTTTTCTCCTGGCTTGGGCGCTTCGTAAACAAAACCAGCCCTAGCTTGATTGACATGAATTTGAAGACGATTAAATATTATGACGAGACGTTTTTACGATGATTTCTGTGAAAATGGTAGGTTTAACTTCATATTATGCTCTAGAGTCTATTTGTATTTTATCTTTGACAAGATAGGGATAAAAGTAATTGCACAGCGGAAAAATTACCCGGTATGCAATGGTCTAACGTTAGAGATGCACTGTTTTTAATTCCCATACATTCATTTCCATGTTGTAATATCTAGGCCCTATTGAGTAATGTAATTGATCTAGATCTAGGCCTACTTTTATTAGTAGGCCTACGAACTAGCACACTCAATTTATCAAACTGAGTCAACAAAGACTGATAGAGTCCATTGCAATAGCACACTCGTACTCATCGACTATAGACGCAAACTGAGCTGAGCTGAGCTGAGCTGATTCAATTCAATGAAAAGTTAGATCTAACTTTAGGCAAGCACCAGAGCTAGATCTACAAATCATGATCATGATTATAGATAAATCCAAGGGATCGTTTAACAATGTTAAGTCTCACTCTGAGATGCAATCATGCATGGCCCTAGATCTATGTGTTATTTATAATATTACTATGTCTGTGATACAGTGTAATAAATATCATTATTTTATGACATGATTAGGGGCGCTGGTCAGAGAATGAGGATCGTCTGCATAAACAAGGATATCCTAGAGTCGTAAAAACGGACAAATTGCGTTCGCGAACGTCTTTTTTTCATCGGCACTCTGCGGGTTTCAGGTTCCCAGCGCGGGCATCAGGGCATGCAAAAAAACAGATTCCTTGTAAGAAAATAACCCCAGTCTCCTTGGCGCTTGTTCAGAAACGTATCTAAAATTTGAGCTGTAACTCCGGCGTACTGGTGGGGGGGCTTGGGGGGGGGGGCGCCAGCCCCCCTCAAATAAAATTGAACCATGACTTATTTTCACAAGTAATGTATAAATGTTCGTGATATCATATGATTTTCAACAAAATGCTAGTTTCTCCATTATTTCTTGCAAACTGACCCATTCCCAAATAGCCAGGAAGAGCATGTATGTTGTTTATAGTCACTAAGGGCCTGATAGTGGCCACCAACAGTAACACTAATTCCTTTCCAGAAGCTACTGTGCAAAGCACGGTACTGTCGGGAGATAACATGCTACCCACCACTCGGGCTGAGCATGCACAGATTTGCGAACGAGCGTTCAATACTTACACCATGTAACACTGCACATATACCCTTAAGGGGCCCATGCAGTGGGGGGAATTGAATTCAGACAAGATTAAGAGTAGAGAACGGTATAACGAATCGTCTTAATCTTTCTCTAATAATTAATGAAACACAAAAATGATTTCAGACAAGGATTAAGAGTAATAATGTATTAAACGTCTAAGCTTCCGCGCTTAGCACGGGAGGGGGGGGGGGAACTGAATTCAGACAAGGATTAAGAGTCGGGACCGGTACAATGAATTGTCTTCTTTCTCTAATAATTAAATTTAACGTCATAGCTTCCGCGCTTTGCGCAGGAGGGGCGAAACAAGCTTTAAGAGTTGAGAACAGTACAACGGATCGTCTTCTTTCTCTAATAATTTAATGAAGTGTAAAAGCTTCCGCGCTTCGCGCGGGAGGGGAAAACTGAAAAATAACTTAGTTCCTGGCCCCGGGTTTAAAGGGTAAAATTTGTAGATATTTGGAAATTGACATTTTTATATTTGTCGGTAATAATATTGGTGGCTCGTTTTGTCGGTAATCGGCGGCCTCTACACCCTCCCCCCCCCCTCCCCCACTGAAAAAAATCTAGCAACGCCCCTGATAACGACACAGTTTATACACTCGAGATAATTTTTGCAAGTACTACTGGTGAAGTACCGACCACCGTATTTGTGCATTGTGCGGCATCAAAGCATCATTTATACAACTTCTCACGACGTGACAGATCACTTTTCTCTAACTTCTAACTAATCAGAGGGCCTCTTTTTTCTCCATGAAGTGCCGGTGGACATTAATGCGCCAAATGTGGTTCTCAAATTGCAAAAGATCCCTACTCTTGGAAGGGGTAGGAGAAAGCAATTTTACGTCATATTACTCCAGGAAGTGCCTGAAAATGCGTCTAATTTGGTTCTAAAATTGCAAATGCTTCTTACTCTGGGAGGAGGCCAGGACCCCCTCCCAGACCCACCCCCTGCTTGGTCGCTCCGCTCCCTCGCCGTTAAAGCCTCGTTCTGTTACTTCATCGTTTTACATATATTTCACCCCATGCCATTTTGTGCCCCCCCTCCCCCCCGGTAAGAAATTCCTGGATCCGCCACTGATGCCCATACCCCATGAGCTTCAGGGGCTTTGCCCCTTGAACCCCACCGGGGCTTTGCCCCTAGACCCCACTTTGAGAAACGTAATTCAGCGGGGCCTGCATGTTAGAGTGGGGTGATTCAGATTTTTTTTTTTGTCAGCCCCCCCAAACATTTTTGCTCATTACGCCACTGCCTACTATAACATACCGGTACCCAAAATGAGGTAAATATTCATTAAATGTCCAAATAAGATCATGAGTTAAAAGTCATTACCGGTATGTTTATTACCTGTTTCGTGTCAGTTTTTTTGTTATTTTTGGAGTATTTTTCGGAAAAACAATGATATTACTATACACTTTTTCTCAGGTTTCACGGCAAACCGCTGCACAATACAAGTGCATATCGATGGTGAGTTGCGGGCGGGCGCACGACTGTGTGAAGTTATCTACCGTAATGAGGATCCAAGACATAACTTCACACAGGCGCGCATCCGCCCGCAACCCACCATCGGTTTGCACTTGTATTGTGCAGCGGTTTGCCGTGAAAAAGTGTAGGTATACTGATATCATTGTTTTTCCGAAAAATACTCCAAAAATAACAAGAAAATTGACACGAAACAGGTAATAAACATAACAACTTTTAATTCACGATTTTTATTTGGACATTTAATGAATATTTACTTCATTTTGGGTATGTTTTGCCAGAGTTACGGGTCAAATTTTGGATAGGTTTCTAAACAAGCGCCATCTTCTTTTATGGGTTGTCCGTCTTCTCGAGGATTTATCGCCCCTAATGTGAAAGTCTCTGTACAAACTTAAGTCAATGTAAAATGCATCAATAAAAACATTGCGGAATCCGTTTTTCGCATCACCAACGCGCGGATTGGAAATTGGAAACGTCTGCGAAAATGCAGATGATCCTTATTCTTGTACCAGCTTCCCTACTGAATATTGAAGCCCTAAACAAATTTCGCTTCAAAATGATCATGAAGTGGCTCAAAAAAGTAATAATCTTTGAGTGACCGGTTTTACCATACTTATTTTCCTGAATAGACTAGGCTTAGGCCCTAGTTTATAAAAACCGTTAGGAAAACGCAAAGTTTGATTTCGATTTCCAATCATAAATAACTTGATAATCAGACAGACGATTGGCTTGTAAAAGTCACGGGATTCCTGACTGACCTAACAGAGGCTAAGCTAAAGGTTTAAAATTATGATTGCAGCATGAGCTAAATCCATGATTCTGTTTCAGAATCTGAGGCAATGTTACCGAGTCACTTTAAGTTAGATCTATATTACTATTAGGTATTCACTAGTCTATTTAGCGAATTACGGCTAGCACCCAGGCCAGGGGCCCGTTTCTCGAAACCGTCATAAGTCTAACTTCTTGACCAAATCAGCTTTAGTAAGCTACTTGTCCGCTACATGTTTCAAGAAGACCTCTTTGCCAAGATTAAGGACAACATCCTGACTAAGTACTACCGTATGTATTTATGACGCCTCTGACACGGTTATATCTCTGTCATAAACTTGATAAAAACATAAGACTCATAACTTTTTAGTCGATGGGCAGCGAACTCGTAGAGTCCTACGATGCATGAAGTCTAACCGTAAACGCTAAAGGGTAATCCAATCACAGTGTGATTATCTTACAAAAATTCATCTCTTGTAGTAAAAAAAAAGTGTTATGATGTTTTTCTTTTTCTTTTATAATGTGCAAAGTTTATCACTAGATTTTGTTTGCATATGTTTCTTTTATTATTCATTCAACAGATTACCTGGTTGGCATTCATGCAAGCAAGCCCTACAACTTGTAGTACAACTGCCATGTATCAACACTCCATACAAACCAGCTCAGGATGATGGGAACTAAGCTGAATGTATCCTTATTAAGTGTATGCGTTGAAATGATAACAAAATAAAAATTATCTTAGATAATGACGGGTTATAGATTGCTAAGCTGCTGTTACAGACACTGATGTTGTTTCCCTTCATATCCCTCGCATTCCCTTCTCTTTAACAACCCCTGGGGGCTGGCCTAAGATGTTGTTTTCTTTATGAAGGAGTGTTACTACAGTCGAACGACTGGTAATACTTTTTTTTTTAAATTGTCCTTGCTAAAAACCTAGTTGATACATATGATAATATAGTTGGGAGAATTCCGGAATTAAGCAGATCATTTTTTCAAATTTTGATCATTAATGATAGCCTGTTTTCACTCAAACTTTCAGATTATCTTTAAATGTATATCAAGCATTGAAGTCACTACCTTATCACCATTTTCTATCATCTGAACAATGTTAACAAGAACCTTAAATGAAGCTTGCACAAGAAATACTTTTATTTGTAAAGGTATGAACTAGAAATGTCCAATAGACACCAGTTTAAATATAAAAAGGACTACTTTATTTTTAAGACCTGTTAGAATTGTCAATGGAGAATTGGGCAGTTACCCTTTTTGTTTAAAAGTTGAAATGCAGTGTACATACCACATGTATGCTCATCTAAAGGTCTGTTAAAATGAGATCTGCTTACTATTCATAAGGACCGCTATTCATTAGGACCTCTTTCATAAGGCCCGCTATTCATGAGGACCACTATTCATAATTTGAGAAAAGGGTCATTATTCATTAGGGTCATTATTCATACATGTAAGAACCGCTATTCATAATCGAATAGGAGGGTTGCTTTTCATAATGTGAGAAGAGGGTGGCTATTCATGATGCGGAATGAGGGTCGCTATTCAAAATACTAGAAGAGGGTCATTATTCATAAGGACCGCTATTCATAAGGACCGCTTTCATAAGGACCGCTATTCATAATTTGAGAAAAGGGTCTTTATTCATTAGGGTCATTATTCATACATGTAAGAACCGCTATTCATAATCGAAGAAGGGGGTCGCTATAATACGAGAAGAGGGTGGCTATTCATAATACGAGAAGGGGGTCGCTATTCATAATACGAGAAGAGGGTGGCTATTCATAATACAATAAGAGGGTCGCTATTCATTTTAATTAATATAACCAGGCGCTGATCCAGGGGGGGGGGCCAGCGGGCCTTGCCCCCCCCCCCAAAAAAAAAAAGAAAAAGAAAGAGAGAGAAGGAAAAGAAGGGAAAGAGGGGAGAAAGAGAAAGAAAGAAGAGTTGCAAAAAGCCCTTGCCTCCACCCCTTCCCCACCCCCCAAAACGGGGGGAAGGAAGGGAAAGGGAAATAGGAGAGCTAAAAGGGAACAAAAAAGAGGAAGAAAAAAAGAAGGGGAGAACAGTTACAATTTTTCCCGCCAATAAGGTGTAGATCGGGGGGGGGGGGGGGGGGGCTCGGTTTATTTCTAATTCGATACCGGTGATTTACAAATGCTGCTGAAATGACATAATTTTCAGAGATTTTTCCCTCAATGTTTAGTAAATTATACTTTTTTATGCGTTTGTTGGAAAATGGCAAATTCATGAAGAAAGAAAGAAAGAATAGTGACCTGCCTTTGTCACAAAATAATAAGGTGCTCATATGCTCATCTGACTGTAATTATTGCCCAAAGCCCCTGAGCTTCAGGGGCTCTGCCCCCTGGAGCTAACCTAATTTGTGTCCTGTCAATGTCACAAATAAGGTATCAAAAGATGCTAATCTGACCGTAATTTATTACCCAAAACCCCTGAGCTTCTGGGGGCTCCGCCCCTGGACCCCACGCCAATTCGTGACCCGTCAGTGTCACAAATAGGGTATAAAAATATGCTCATCGATGGTAATTTAATGTATAAAACTCCTGAGCTTCTAGGGGCTCCACCCCTTGACCCCCGCAGGGGCTTCCCCCAAGACCCCACGCTAATTTATGCAATGCTCTACCTAATTTGTACCTACCCCCCCCCCCCCCCTCACCTACTTTAGAAACGTTCAGCGGGGCCTGCATGTAAGAGTGGGGTGGTGCGGATATTTTTTGTCTATCCCCTTGACGAAAATTGTTGGTAATATGTACTTGTCCTAAGGGAATGCTGCAGGGAGGGTGGGCCGAATGGCGCAGCGTGGTCGGACTGATTGGGGGTAGGGGTGATGTACATTATTGTAGCACGCCTTTTTTTCTTTATTTCTTCAAAAATGTTTGTTTTCAATAAATGTTTTCGACAAATATTCAAGGCCATGTATCATCCCCCCCCCCCCCCATCGCTATGCCACAGCCATGGGAGTGGGGGTGTCCCCTTTTCAAAATTCCCCTTGTTATTATTTTGTTTGCTTATTTAATTTTTATGAATAACGACCCTCATTCCGTATTATGAATAGCGACCCTCTTCCCGTATTATGAATAGCAACCTTCTTCCCGTATTATGAATAGCGATCCTCATTCCGCATTATGAATCAAGCAAGGTTACCACTTCTATAATATTGGCATCAAGAGAACTGTACTGGTATATTGGTATGCTTACGAGTCTTAATGTTCTTTTAATCAGGAACAATGTCACAGACCTAAATGTATGACCTTTGAAAAATTTTAAGTCATACATATTTTCAAGTCATTGTAAATGTGCAATTCATTTGATTTCAACCCCAAAAGTGTTCTGCAATACTTCACTTTATGTGTAAACCATTGGTAGGATCTTAACACATGAGTAACTAGTATTCCAAAGCTAACCTCTTGATATAATAGATGTGAAAACAGTTATTTAGTGTATATGTGGATGCTTTTCTAAGTTTAAAAAAAAATAGTTTTGCTCCTTGATTTCACAAATTCTATAATGCACAGTACTTTACCAGATTGCCTCTTACGGTAGCAGGGTATTCATGGAGCATTATCGAGATGGCATCAGGAAGAGAGGTATGAACTATGAAACAATTTTTGTATACGTGATGTTTTTGTATTTGTTATAATTTTATTCATGGATGTACCTAACCCGAAATATAAATCTTTCAAAAACCTGGAACATTTCTTAATAACATAAAACCCACCTTCATGTATCATTGCTTTGAATGGCATGCTCATAAAATATCTGATAATGCTATTGCATAATTTTAAATCAACTGTTGGGGCCTCCTAATATTATTATAGTATATATTTAATTGTATTTAGGGTTTAAACTGTGATATATTTATCTTTCCCTTTATAGTGTTCGGCAGGTGAAGCGCATTTGTAGAATCCTCAGACTTCGACGCCACTGCCCAGAATCATCTGAGCATGACATTGCCCGAGCTATTTGTCCGATGCCCTCTCGCCTTATCCTTGCTGATCACACTGTCCAACACTGCAATGTCATCAAGCTGCTCGGAGTGTTTATGCAGTCCAATATCAAATGGGACACTCATGATTGATGTCCCATTTGCAGGCCAAAACAAATGAAAAGGTTAAATTCCATGACATTTGAAAGATAATACTAATTTAGAATTGCCCTAAAGAAAGTTGGGCTTGAAAAAGTCTTCAAATGGGCCAATAAGTAACAGTCTTGATGTTCAGACCATTGTACCGAATGGTCATCTGTTTTATGCTGCGCAAAGATTCAATCAGTTTAATTTTGGCCGTCACAAGAAGTGGGTTATTGATGTAGACAAATGTTAATGTACCCTTTACAGCTCATTTCATGTATGTTATTACCAGAGAAGAAAAAAAAGCCAGTCAGACACTCAATAGTGTCTGACAGTGAAGTCTAGCAAGTATAAACGGGTTTCCTTGCATAATTTGAATATTAGGACACTGCTAACGTTTACATTTTACAGATAGGACATACATGACATATTCATAATTCCTGCAAAGTTCTACAGAATTTTAGGTTGGCTGCAAAAGGGACATAGTACCTTTAATATGAGGATTTTTTTTTAATTTTTTAATTTTGTATATATATATTTTTTTTGGGGGGGGTCTTTAGTAAAGATTAACTTTACTTTTATACCTCCGGCACATATTACAGCAGGAAGCATTAAGGTTAATTGTTCAATTTTTCTTTGAAAAAATACATCAGTACAACAAAATTTAATCAAATTTGGCAGGGATTATTCATGAGAAATGATAGGTTGTTGAGGTACCTTGCCCCTCAACGGAACCCCCGAAAATGTCCATACATGTATATAGCAATTTCTTTACTTTGACTCTAAAACTTAATGCTGACACTCAATAAAATTTGACATTTTGAGAGGGGATCTGAATTTGTTTGTATTGATTACTTTGCCCCTCATGAGGACTCAGGGGCAGTGCTCCCCTAAGGGTCTCAATTGTGGAAAATTATTACTTTTAGGTCTCTTGTACGTAGTGTTGCCAGATGTTTATGCATGGGGGGGGGGGGGTATATTAAAGAAATAATCATCTGTGGTACATTTTCGATGTAGGTACCCAAGGGCACAAGTGATAATATAGTAATATAGTATAGTAATAATTGATGTGGCCACTAATTTTACAGGCTCTGTTAAACACAAGGTCCATTGATCTCTTGTTATACATCTGTATGTTGTAATAAAGGTATTGAAATGATATTGATACGCAATTATGGTTCAAGGGGAAAAAATACTTGCGTTCATTCCAAAGTTTTCTCTCCACTATTTATACATGTAAATTGTTTAGCAATTGTTTGGCTCTCACATTGCTGAAGCAAATGGTCATTTGATGCCATATAAGATACTCATATGTTTGCAATTTTCCATTCTCAAATAAGCAGGGGCGGCGATCCCGTCCCCCCCCCCCCCCTCAATTTTTTTTAGGGGGGGGGGATCATCCCCCCCTGAAAAATTGAAAAAGTGAGAAAAAAAGTGTATAGCAAATACTGACTAAAGACTGTAACAAACTTTTAGGCTCTGGAGGGCCCTAGAGTGCAGCGTTTAGACAAATAAAAATGCAAAAATCTTCTCGCTCTGGAGCTACGCTCCCCCGCATAATATTCTTCGAAGTGTACAGTAAATATTCTCGAAAAGTGAAGTGTGAAACAGGTATATTGCTTGTTTTTATACTATTCTTTTGCTAATTAAAGTATGTAATTTGTTAATACAACAAAACTTCAAAAACCTGTGAGGTGATAGTCACTTCCGTAACCTCTACCCCTCTCTTTCTCTTTGCTCCCTCGCCTTGGCGTAATGATGAGGGGGGGGGGGGCTTGGGGGCAATTGCCCCCGTGATAAAATTCAAACTTGATTTATTTCTAACTCGATACCAGTGATTTACAAATGTTGCTGAAATGGCATGGCTCTGCCCCCTGGACCCCACCAGGGGCTCTACGACGAGCCCCTGGATGCTCATCTGACCGTTATTAAATGCCTAAAACCCATGAGCTTCACGGGCCTACGCCCCTGGACCACATGCCAATTTACGCTCCACTTGCTATGCTCGCTTTGCTCTACCTAATAAAATACTTTAGCCTCCCCCTCTATGAAAAACGTTCCGCGAGGCCTGCATGTACAATGTTAGAGTGGGGATGCAGATTTGTTTTCTCCCCCCCCCCCCAACGTTTTTGTTCAATATACGCCACTGCTCCCCCGTCCTTCGCATTTCGTCCCCCCCGGTCATGAAAAGAAATCGCCACCCCTGCAAATAAGCATTACCGCCAATTATGTTATTAAATGTACTTCTGTTTTGTCTTCCACACTAAATAGATGGGCATTTTTAAGCACATTTTTTAAATGTTCTTGAAAATCTATTACAAAAGCTGTGTGTATCAACTACAGATCTATTTTCCTATGTTCATACTTGTTTATACAGTTTATATTAAAATAACCTAACAAATGTTACCATAATCATGTTTGGTGTTGGTTATTACTTCATGTGTCAACAAACACTACACGTTTCAAGTGTAATCAGTTTTTGAGAGGTTTCAAGAAATGTAAAGTGTTAGCAGCCCAAGTTTTGTGGCAAAAATTAACACACACTTCTGCAAATATTTTTTAAAACAAATATGTTTGAAGATGAATATTGATGACAGAATGCCCTATTTGAGTTTATTGTTGTAGGCAGAAAACCCCAATTTCAGTTTCTTAAATTTTGCAGCAGTTTTTGTTTCAATATCACTTTATTAACAAACATGATTATAGTACATACACTTGTATAGATACTACAAGTAGAAAAGAGAAGAAGCCCAGGTCATGTTTTATTATTAACAATGCAGGGCTAATACTTCATATTATTCCTAATGGAATTTGTGATGCATAATGTAGACAAATATTAACGGACACGTTTAACATATCGTCTGTTTGGGGTCACAAGGGCCCTGACTCCATGTCAAAGTAATACAGATCAATGCCACTGTGGCTCCAAACAGACAATGCATTCAAAATTAATAAATAGAATTTAGAAACAATATATGTGACTGATATGTGTAAATTACATTATAGAGAGAGAAAACAAATTGATTTTATCTGAACTCTACATTCATACAAAAGCTGTAGAACAAGTATGAATGATGAATTAAGCATAACAAGAAACATGACCAAGAGGAATGATAGGAAGCAGAATGAGAAGAAGAAATAAGAATGAGAGAGGAAAAGGGGGCAGAAGAAGAAAGAGAAGAAGAAAAATAGACAGAAAGAGAATAAAAAGGGAGAAAAGAGAAGAAAGAAAGAAAAGGAGGGGATCAAGAAACAGGAAGAAAAAGAGTAAGAATGTGGAATATGCATTTATTAAGACTTCAGAAGGCTGTGGCCCTCCCAACATGGCTTATCCTTAGAGCAGTATATTGTAAAGGAAGAAGTTACTGCAATCTTTGATACGGTGTAAAATACGTTCAGAAATTATACAGACGTGTCCTTGTAACAAACACAATCAAATAATTGGATCAAATTACCATAAAAAATGAGTGCTTCAGAGCATGTTTGTGGCTTTTTGAAAAGATGTTGCTGCATATAGAGTTTTGGCAAGAACTGGATTAGGAGTTGAATGATCATGATCGATGATCGTAACTTGGTCAACATCCCAATTAATTCCTAATTTAATTCTTCCTTTTCTCTCTACTGTGATTCACGAGAGACCAGACAGCTATAATACAAAATAGTGGACACAAGATATATCATTTAAACCATGAGCGTTTATTCAAATCCGTGCTAAAATCTAGCCAGGAAATATTCCAATAACAGTCACATGTTAACAATTAAGGTAGTCTATTTATAAAGCGAAAGACTGCCGCTTTTCAAATTACACTACATTATCATCAAACTTGTCGAATGCGTTGATGTTATTGTCAATGATGATGAACCGACGATGTCAAAGAAACAATTAGGGTCTATTCTGTTGATGACGACAAAGGTATAGTTTTTGATGATCTCGAAGAAACAAGATTTGACGATGTGGAAAAGAAGACCGAAGTTTCTGACGATGTCGAAGAAACAAGAAGAGACGATGTGGAAAAGAATAGCAAAGTTTCTGACGATGTGGAAGGTAAGCGTAAATCCTGATCTTCAAACAAAGAACGGAAATCGACGGTGTAAATATACAAACTGGGGTTTGTATACTGTTAAACAGAAAGATGGCGTGGTCTTCATACAAAGAAACGATGTCGATGATGGCGAAAGTAAAGTTATCATGATGATTATGAACAAAGAAACGAATGGTCGATGTCAAAGGTAGAGTTCTGATGATGAATGAAGACACGGAAGGTCAATGTTGAGGATAAAAAAGGAAAATGGCGACTTTCAAACAACCAAAATAAGGTTTTCAGCACAAAAGTGATGATGCAGGCAAGTCAGTCAAACTGTTGCTTTATTGATATATTGCCGAAACAACACAATACAAAAGAAATATCACTGGATACTGAATGGTGCCAAATCGAGGAGGAACAAATAAGCAAAGGTCCTCCCGTTACCACTTTCTCCCATTGCCAAACAGTACTGTTGATCAATTAAATCCAATTGCGTCACATCTATTTCATGCTTGTAGTCAGTAGTTCCTGCAATAATAACATAAAGAATACATTTTTGATTACACAGAGAAACAGAATTTAGACAATTATTTGGCAGAGAGATTTTCAGGATTGAAGACAAGTTTGATTTTGCTCCAGAAGTTTGGATCTATCACTGCATCAGTGTCATAAATTATCAATTATCTCCAAGCTCCGATACAGTTTTACATATTGTTAGTGTTACCACGGTTAACAGTCCGTGTCTGCATGCATGGGCCTGGCCATGTACAATTTTTGGTTTACTTTTTAAATAAATATCTTTCAAACCCTGCTCTGCAGTTGCAGTACCATCACTCTGGAAACAATATCCGACCTAGGCCACACATAGCAGCATTAGTGTACTTTTTTGTATTACCTCTATTGATTCTCAACATTTTAAACAACACTGTACAAAACTCAACTGAGATCACTCAAAATAAATTGGTACTTTAGTGACAATTGATGACACCTATATAGCAGTAAAATAGTCTTTTCAACTAACCGATGTTAGAAAAAATTCTTTGAAAATTAAAATCGTGAGTCTACTGTCAAACTTGCCGATCATATCAGCCACTTCGTACTCATTGTGTCCACGAGTGTGTAATTGTGTGCAATCGATTGCCCTCTCAGCACGTATGCAGCGCTATAGAGGTCTACTAGTGCTACTATGCTTGGGGTCCAGACAACTCGCCACAAAGACAACCCGCCCCAAGACAACCCGCCACAATACCCTGGACATCTCGCCACAATACCCTGGACAACTCGCCACAGGCGAGTTGTCCATGGTGGGGTGCCTTTTCGGACAACTCGCCAGACTTTTTTCCCCTCATGATTTCTAGATCTAGAATCCCTCATCTTCATGATCTTAGATGAAATTGTCATTTTATTTGTTCATTATTCTTTTATAAACACTGTCATGACAGGAAACATGGAAATTGTGAGTATTTTGAGAGCTGTTCTAAAGAATAAAGATGATTTTCCTTGCGCTTGCAACAAGACCCGCAACAAGAATCTATTTTGGACTGTGCGAAACTAACCTAGAAAATCTAGAAATAAACCATATTTCAATTTTATTTCGCGGGTCAACTGCCCCCTCCCCCATCAGGACGCCAGTGCTTCCAGTACCCTTTCATGAATTCCTACCATTAAAAATTATCAGAAGAGAAAAAGGACATGTACAAAGGATAAAGGGGCCCTTTAGGGGAACCTGAAAAAGTGAGGGCACAGTGTCCCCCCCCCCCCCCCCCCCCATGAAGAATGCCGCCTCTGACGAAACTAACCCAGAAAATCTAGAAATAGATCACATTTCAATTTTATTTCGCAGGTCAAATAACCTCCCCCCCCCCCCCTCATCAGTACACCAGTGCTTCCAGTATCCTACCATTAAACAATTTCTGAGACAGAAAGATGCAGCTGCTATAGACCTCGAGATCTAAATACCAAGTTATCCCAATGATATGGCGATCGTACGCCTTCGGTTTGTCAAAAATATATTATTGTTGCAAGGGAAATCAGCTTTATTCTTTATTCTTTGTAATGACTATGTTTATAAAAGCACGAAAATCATGAAAAATGACAATTTCATCTAAGATGAGGGATTTTAAATCTAGAAATCATGAGGGGAAAAAAGTGTGGCGAGTTGTCCGAAAAGGCACCCCACCCTGGACAACTCGCTTGTGGCGAGTTGTCCAGGGTATTGTGGCGAGATGTCCAGGGTATTGTGGCGGGTTGTCTTGGGGCGGGTTGTCTTTGTGGCGAGATGTCTAGAATTCCTATGCTTTACTGGAATGACCTAGGCTAGGCCCTAGCTTAATTAATAATTCATGTTGTTGCAAGCATTGAAAAAAATATTAAAAATAAAATGTCTGCCAATGCAATAATCACTGGAGCCTATAGTCTACATGTAGGTCTGCATCAGCTGCATGCAGCTAGCTAGTGCACTAGACCGAATTTTCTGTCTCTCTCGTTCGTTAGCCTCTTATTGGGGTAGGGTCGGCTCTCTCTAAAGTGAGAGCCGACCCGAGAGCCGACCCTACCCCAATATGAGAGGGAGCCGACCCTACCCTAATAAGACTTAAGAGGCTAACGAACGAAAGAGACAGAAAATTCGGTCTACTAGTCTAGTGCACTAGAATGCTACTATTCTATATTCTGCTAGCCGCTGCTACCTATTACTTATTAGTATTAGTTCTACATCGACTCTGTCAGTCTTTGTTGACTCAGTTTGAGAAATTGAGTGTGCTAGTACGTAGGCCTACTAATAAAAGTAGGCCTAGATCTAGATCAATTACATTACTCAATAGTCTATTACAACATGGAAATGAATGTATGGGAAAAAACAGTGCATCTCTAACTGTTAAACCATTAATTAATTGCATACCGGGTAATTTTTCCGCTGTGCAATTACTTTCATCCCTATCTTGTCAAAGATAAAATACAAATAGAGCATAATATGAAGTTAAACCTACCATTTTCACAGAAATCATCGTAAAAACGTCTCGTCATAATATTTAATCGTCTTCATTCAATCAAGCTAGGGCTGGTTTTGTTTACGAAGCGCCCAAGCCAGGAGAAAAAAGTTTAAGATAAAGTTCACGATAAAATATACGAAATCGTGAATTTTATCGTGAACTTTATCGTGAACTTTTCACGATAAAGTTCACGATATCGTGAATTTTATCGCCAATTTTTCACGACGAAATTGACGATATCGTGAATTTCGTGAATTTCGTCGTGAAAAATTGGCGATAAAATTCACGATATCGTGAACTTTATCGTGAAAAGTTCACGATTTAGTCGATTCGCGATGTCCCTTCAGAGCCACCATACATCTATATTGCACAAATAACACGAAGTTCTCAGCTTTGGGCGAAATAATAGCGATAATAGCGATAATAGCGATTATGATTATTTGTTAACTTTTTCTCTACCCACCCAGTAAAATAAATTTGTAGGGATTGGGTTGGAAAGTTTTCCACCTTATCACCTCTGTGGGTCAAACACATCCGTTGTTTAGCTCTGTTGCTGATTTTTGTCTACAGTACTATGGTGATGTATTTTCTGTCATGCATTATGATTGGAAATTATGCCCTCTCTCCTTCTATCTCTCCCCTTTCCAGGCACGTAGCCACGGGAGAGGGGTGCAAGGGGGAAGGTACGGGAGGGGGGGCACGTGCCCCCCAAAATTTCCAAGATCGGTTGAACTTTTTTAGACCCCCTTTTTTTTTTTACCTCGATCGATTACATGTATGTGCCCCACCCCCCACCCCCAAACATCAAACTCTGGCTACGTGTCTGCCCCTTTCCCTTTGGACCCTTACCAACTCTCCCTATATTTCTCTCTTTTATCAGTCCTTCGAGCTTGAGCTCTCTTTTCCGTTCTCTTTCTGCTCGTATTTCGATCGTGATACTGCTCCTATTCTACTTTCATATTCACATTTATATTCCTACCTGAATTTATTCATGATGTGATTCAGAATTGAATTTAGAATTCTTGCTATGTATAAGTCATAATCTGTCTTGTTATGTGTTGGGCTGAAAGCCGGAGGACCGTATCTGCTCATAGACTTTTTCTCTATAGAGTCTTGACGCCCTTCTGGCTTTCAGCACACGACACCATGTTTTTGTCTTATGTTTTATATATTACATGTTACACCAATGGAAGACAAATTTCTGTATTATATTATGGACAATAAAATCTCTCCCCCCCCCCCCCCCACTCCGAGAACGGACGGACCCCATGCGTGTTGCCAAAATGTCCTTTTCGTAACAAAAGAAAAAGGTCGACCGTATTGACTTTACACACCGGACTTTTGCTGAAAAGGGGGGGGGGGGTGCTGAAAAAGGCTCGTATACAAAAGAAAAAGGTCGAGCCGTATTGACTTTACACACCGGACTTTTGCTGAAAGGGGGGGGGGGGGTCGGTTGGAACACGCATATGCGTACCCTAAATAACACTGAGTGGGGGGGGCCGGGCTCTAGGCCTATTCAAATCTGAGAGTTACCCCTTTCACTTGACAAGTGCCCCCTTTATACTATTGTATGTCCTTAATCAGAACCATGATCTTGTTTTTATCCCATATAAATCCCGTATAAATGTGTTTCAATACATTTATAAGAATAAATTAGGTAACGATTACCGTGATAGGGCAATGATGTGATGGTTGACCAAATATTAATTGCTGATTTCAAAATTCTCTGCTGGGGTTCTACAAAAACAACCTTCCCTACCCGAACAAGTTTTCGACTCCCAAAAGTTAAGTGAGGAAAATATTGCAAGATTTAAAAATCGACAAATTGCTGTTAAAACCTCATGAATCTTTAACAGTCTCTTAAATTATCTGCTTGGCCGAAAAAACGGAAATGTACAACGTTGAACATTGTGAGGACTTCAAAATGAAGAGAAAGGGAAACTGGGTCCGTGAAATTTTGCAAGTTAAAACCTAGCGGGAAAACTTAAATGATGTCATTATGAAATTGAAATAAAGCTGAAGTATTCTGAAACGTACAAATTAACACATTAACATATACGCACTTTAAAAAATACGTCCGTCTTAAAATTGTAATTTTGAAGAAAAAAAAAACCCAAATTTCCCGGCCCTGCAATGAATGAGGTGTAACCGTAAACAGAATAACTAACGATTCATTAACTACCGCTGTTGTTTATCTTGCAAAATAATGTATTGAAATAATTTTAAAGTTAGCAATTAAAGTAAGAACTTGAACAGATCAACGTGCAACTTCCTATCCCCAAGGTTTTGTTCATTACGACACTGACTGCAAGGACGATTTTTTCTAAAGTCACTAAACGATGAGACGTAACAAAAGAGACTGCATCCAATCAACTACCCTGATTTTATCAGTGCAAACCAATCGGCTTTAATCTGCTGTACCTTGATTATCACGTGTCTTTACCGTAGCCAATCAATATGTGCAAGAACAAAATAGCACGTGCTTTCAGCCTCCCCTCGCGAGCTCAAAGTTCTTAGGAAAAAAAATTTTTGCGTCCGGGACCCAAAAAGAAATATACATACGCCACGCGACTATGAATAGGCTGCAGATAACATGAATTCCATAAATGTTAATATCGGGCTTGTGTGCATATACCAGTACGAACACCTGTACGAAATTCCATTATGACTGACAGATCAAGCAGGGACCGTCTCAAAATATGTTGAAAATCACCTGGCTCTGTAAACGAATTAACGCATACACAATTCAATCCCCGAAGCCTACCTGTTTTCCGTGCTGGATAATTTTCTATTCTTGTTTACAAAGTTTCATATCGGCTCTTTTAGTACGTGTTTAAAGCCCTCACCTGTACATTATACTGGTCTAGCGCCCCCTTTACTCCGAAGAGATCACGAGGCAATAAATGAAAGCCATCATGCAAGTGACGATCTTTAGTACTGTGTATTTTGAAAGATAATACAAGAAGTCATAAAAACAATTAGCTGCGCATAACGCAATATGAAACACTTTTATCTTTCGGTTATATTTTCCAATCAAACTGCAATTCTCTGATAAGTTCTTCTTTCAAGCTGCCTCCTCTGTGCATTTATTTGTTTATTTATTTATATATTAATGAATGTAATTAATTATTTTTTCCTGGGGAGGGGAGGGGGAGGGGGCGAAAACCGAAACCGCATTCTTATTAGCGCTGCTTAACACCTTTAATAAGTGCCCCTTCCCCCATGATGTCTTTCGTCTATGTCTGATCGTCAACGAAACAGAGTTAAGTCTTTTGTCAATTCTGTTTGTTGCTACGGCAGGCAACCAGGGAAAACGAATTCTTTTAATAACATTATGAAAATGCAAGCATCATTTTAAACAAACAGAACTTTGTTATTCCTAGCTCGTTTTTCCTGATTGAGGTGTCTTATGAAAGGGCAGAAAATGAACTTTCTAGAAAATGTGATTTTCTCTTTGAAAAATCTGATACCGTCCGCCAAATGACTTTTTGTTTCCCTCTCTTCAAATAGATTGTTATCACTCAGGCGTGAAATATAAGTTGCATCAAATGAAAGAGTAGGATCTAAGCTTTAAAAATATGTGCCATTTATTAATAATAATTGTGATAAAATTATGATAAAACATCGAAAGTTCTCGGTTTTCTTTTGTACGCGCCGGTATACGCGTTTATGGTAATTTTCTAGCCACCAGGGCCAGACCGGAGGGGGAAAAAAAAGGGGGGGAGTGGTGATAATGCGCATTGGCGAGACTTCCGGCCACCGCCTGCGTCTGTCGCTCTTTAGATCTTCAGTAGATCAAGATGGATGCTCACGATACCGACCCAGACCTACCAAGTCTCACGCAGATAGCTGGTCCATTATACTTTGTTTTGCATAGTAGAATATGAACTGTTCATTGTACATTGTGTACTTTTTGTAAACACTACATGCACTTTAGATCGAATTTGAAAGGCAATTCTTTTTTTTAAAGAAAGGACTTATGATGTCTGCGCATTAAACCTATTTTGAAGTGTACAGGTTGATGTTATTGCTTCTCCATTGAAATAAATATTTACATTGTGAATTTTACATCAGAAGCGCAATTTGATTTATTTTACATTGTCAACAACTGAAATGGTAATCCCTATCGCACTTCAAAATGCTCAAGAGGTTACAATTTTACAATACTTGTTTAGGAATACACTTTTTTTAAAACCCGTTTAGGGTGTGAATTCGGGAAAAAAACATGCGAAATCCTCATTATAGATGTATTTTGGTTCCAGAAGAAATCCTCGTGTAGAGGGTTTCAGGAACACCTGTGGTCACACATGCTTACAGTACATGACTGAGAACCCCGGCTAGGATTGACGCCCTCTGGGTGTATACGCTCAACACTTCTCTAAAATCGTTCCAAAAATATGGACCTGCTTTATCAACAGAATGCACACGAGATCAGTACTATGTGAAACACTGTTTGTCGTCAACTGAATCGAAATGAAACGAAGTTTGTTTTACATTGTCGGTGTGAGGATGGTTACATTTCTGTAGTGTGCAGCCTTGTCTTTGTTTTTGTCTTGTTTTGTCCTGTCATGTCTTGATTATCTTGTCATGTTTTGAATTGTTTTGTCATGTCTTGTCTTATCTTCCTACGTCAGTTTCCTGTCCTTTGTGTCCCGTTTTTTTGTAATTCTGATCTTTTTGTATATTTCGATTATTTAGACACTTTAAAAGAGTTTATGAAAATATGTTATTATATAATATATATTTTTTACTGTGATTATTAAGACAATTTAATATGATTGATGAAAATAATGTTCATATTATATTTATTCTTGGGAACCTACAAAAACAAGCTATGCTTTCCAGTAGGTTCCTGTTTCATTTCATAATTTTAAACTTAATTTGTCAACTATGTTCTTTAGTGTGCAAACAATTGATATAGGAAATGGAAAAAATTCGAATCAATCAATCAAATATATACCCATCATCTCTTTCTACATTTTTGTTCAAATAAAATTTGCTCTATTTCAACTCCATGAACTTGGACAAATTGGAATGTATAAGTATACCGACATCTCACCATCAGCACTACCAGTTCGGGAAACAAGGACAAGGGTACGTAAATGCCACTTATTGGACACAAGGAAGGGTCGAATTCGTTACAATCTCCTGATTATTAGTAAAGTAATGAAACCTTGGTAATGATATAGGTCCTATTGCTTTGATAGCAAACCTCAAAGATTGGCTCCAAACCCGATACAATGACAACCTTGTCGCCAAACTTGAAAGTGATCCGGTTGCTATGGACATCTCTTTCACTTCAGTCTTCCGAAACCACTACCCCTTTCTTCCCCCTCTCTCTCACTCTCTCCCTCTCTCTCTCTTTCTCTCTCTCTCTCTCTCTCTCTCTTCCTCTCTCCCTCTCTCTCTTCTCTCCTTTTCAAACCCTTCTCTCATTCTCTCTCTTTCTTCCTCTCCCCCTCTCTCCATCTCCCTCCCTCTCTCTTATCTCCTTTTCAAACCCTTCTCTCATTCTTTCTCTTTCCCCTTCTCTCTCTCTCTCACTCTCTCTTTCTCTCTCACTCTCTCTTTCTCTCTCTCTCTCTCTCTTTCTCTCTTCCTCTGTCAATCTCTGCCCCTCTCTCATCTATGTCTCACTCTTCTTTTCTCCCTAGTCGAATGATCTGAAAGGTCTTCCTGTTCTAGATAAAAACTCATGGCAATATCGCATTGTCTTCTGGGCGAAACCCTCACCTAATATACCCACTGTAAATATTGCATATTTATTTAATGAGATTATTTTATGATATCGATATCAATTTGTATACGACACGCCACGCATTGTGTCATTGACCTGTCGTCTGCCGTTGGATCGCAGTAGCGAAACGATCGGCCGTTTGGAAAGGGCAGGCGATCGCTTCCATCAACCTTTGCCAACACCGCATCGTCGCGGTATGTCGGCTCTGAAGCCCCTCCAGTACGTCGCGACCAGGCCGAGGTCATCGATCAACAAGCGGACATCGTCGATGCCCACGAGGAGGAATTACGGGCCTCAGTTGCAGGGCGTTATGACGGTCGTCGGGCGATCGGCGTTGTCGAAAGAGTTGATGGCTTCCTACAAGCACACGAAACGGCTCGGACCCTATCTCCTCGGCCCGACCATCGGCGAGGGAAGCTTCGCGAAAGTGAAAGAGGCGATGCACGTTCTCGTTGGCGAAAAGGTGAGTTGTTGATTCTTTTCCTTTAATTTTCATACAGTGGAAATTTGGTGTTGAATTTACAACATATTAATATGTAGGAAAAATAGTTAATATCAGATATGTATTAAAAACTAAGGAGCGCAAAGTAATTGTTTGCGTTTTAATTTGATCATGTTTTCCTTGGCTTTGGTACCGGGCCGGCTATGGTTTCTAAAATGTAATCGCTTCAATTTCATGTTTTCAAGTTAACATGAACACTTTAACATATAGGAAGAATCCACGTATGTTGAAACTATTATGGTTTTTATCATTCGTTGTATGTTATCAATAGAAAATGTCAAATATATATTTTAAAAACTTTATTTCTGAAATACATACAAGGTTTAAATGTGTGAATGCTATAGTTTAGCATTGAATTTATTTTACAAAAGTTGATATAATAGTTTAATGTGTTTTATTGTTATTATATTTACAGTAAGAGTTCAGTTTGTATTGCGGACTATTCCGTATTATATCTTCGATATATTGGTTGAGACACCCTTTCTAAGTTTTATGAATAATGTTATGTATCATAAGTCGATCTTAACTTGATAATTAGCTGTCGTCTTTTTTTTATACCGTCACCTTGTCATTGTCGCATTGAACTTGTTGTCATGACAACCATAGACCCATTAAAAACATAATTCGTCAGTTACTGATAATTTTAAAATGGTCGTACTATTGCAACGAGTTTAGCTTATTCCTAAATTGCAGCCCGTCTAATTCATTAATCGTATTAGATCGATTCAGGTGTACCAATCTTTGCCTTCATTGCAATGCAAAATGATATTTAAGGTAGAATATATTACTTCATAAGACGGAGATTGTGATTTTCTATCATTTGTTGAATGCGTAGTATGAGGGAACAAGCAGAAATCAAACAAAATCACATCTGAATAAATGAGATAAAGTGAAAAGCGAGACCTCCGAAATCTATGAATTAAAAAAAATGTAATAGAGAGAATCAAATGTTATTTTATGGATCTTAAAACATTATGGAGTAGAATACGGGAGCAAATGCGAAAGGTCATCTCAGCACATTTCTTTTATGCCGTTATACCTCGTTTATGCATTACATTATTTCAGAACATTAAATCAAATCAAATTAAAAAAAGACATCGGCAATTGTCATTTGCGCTACCTCCTTGGTTTCCGCAATAATAATAATAATAATAATAATAATAATAATAATAATAATAATAATAATAATAATAATAATAATAATAATAATAATAATAATAATAATATGTCTTGTTTACCCAGAGTGATCCTGGTGGAATTTGGATCTGACGGGCGAATATAGACATACGTTTTTGTTTTAATCCAACCTAAACATTGAACAATGTTTAAGTATGATTTCCCTTTATCGTGTTGTTTATGATCTAATTTGTTCTCACGTTGATTAACTATATTATACATGAAAAAACATACGCCCATTATACCAGACAAAAATTGTATTGGGCAAGTTGACCGAACCGTTTGCCACAACCAGTATTCACAGACCACGGGTGCTATATTTAGGGGTGATTGTTCACGGTCATTTAGATTAGAATAACATCAAGTAACTGGCGAACTTTGGACAAAGGCGCATAATTATGTAAAACAAGTCATTCGTATCGGTCAGTTTGGTCTAAATTGGGACCGAAGTGCCCACACTCGTCTTTGATTTCCAGATCCAATTTCTTGGACTAAAAATGTCACAGAGAGAAGAGTGAGAGAGATGAGCGCGGTATTCATGAAACCAGTTTAATTTTAGAACGTCTCTTTGTGTGGGCTATATACATCTTCAGATTAGAATGATATGACTTAACTATCTCAATTATCTCATTCTCATAATTCGAGTCGAGGGATGGACCTTTTGAAAGTATTGTATCACATTTAATATTTCGTTTTTTTCGAACTTCGGTTTTAAGCTGTAGATCTGGTCCCCGTCTTAGAGTTGCGACTGATCCAAATCAATCGCAAGTTTGCAGTCTCCTATCTCTTATGTACATATAGTTGCGATATATATCAGTCGCAAATAAGCTGCGATTGATATCAACTCTTTATAAGACGGGCCCTAGAGTTTTAAGATAAAGACAATGTGAAGTAGTAATAGAACACTGATTTGTTTTCCTTCAAAAATTCGTAATGCAAAAAGTTTAGATTTACCGATAATATGCACAGAGTTTGTATTCATGGAAATTTCAGATATGAAAGGTGTTAGTATTGGGGGTGTAAATATTAATACTTTACATAAGCTGATGACACTGTATTTTGCACAGAGAATGAAGCAGATTTACATTATGTATGGGATATTGTAAAAGTCAAGAGTGAAGAGTTTGGTCTAAGCATGAATGTCAAGAAAACTAAGTCAATGATTTTTAGTAGAACAGAGAATAAGCCTAGAATATATTTGAAACTCGATGGACATATTCATTGAGCAGGTCTGTAATTACGTTTCCTTAGGACAAAATATCACAGATGATGCTAGATTCGAAGCAGAAATAAAAAGAAGAATAGAAATTGCTTGGATTACATTTCTGGCAACGAAAGGATCATTCACAAATAGAAAGGTGAAATTTGAGCTTAGGTTGAGACTAGTAAACTGTTATGTAAGGTCTGTCCTTTTGTATGGAGTGGAAACATGGACAATAAGCAAGGCCATGGAAAATAGAATAACATCTTTTGAAATGTGGATTTACAGAAGAATGATGAAAACATTCTGGAAATGAATGAAAACCAACAAAGAGATATTGCACATGGCAGGGCGTAAACAAATTGCACTAGTAGGATTAATTAAGGAGAGAAAATCAAATACTTTGGTCATGTTAAAAAGCACCAAAGCCTCTTAAAGGATGTATTGGAAGGAAGAGTAAAAGGAAGTAGACCTAGAGGGAGACCCAGAATTAACTGGGAAGAGAATGTCAAGAACTGGAGTGGACTAAAACTGCAAGAGTGCACCAGAATGGCAGAAGATAGAGTGAAATGGAGAGATGTTGCAATCAACCTCCGAACCGGGAGAAGATACTTAGTTAGATCTGGACCTTTATGATCTCAACTTGACACGATGTTCATTTTCTCATGGACCCTGACAAAGATTGTTAGACCGGGAAACATACTGTTATCTAAATGTAATTGGAAAATGATTTAGATTATAACGTATAATGTAGGGGGTCTTTGCCAAGAAGCATTTTCTGGGTTATTATTATTATTATTATTAAATAGTTAATTTTGGAGGTACACATATAACAACAGCAGCAGTGTAGCGGCATCCGTTTGCAATAATTTATTATTATTGTTAGAGTTATCACCATTGTCTTATTTTTTTTCTTTTCATGGAGGCGCGATAGCTCAGTTGGTAGGGCAGTGGTATCATAATCCGACGACCCGGGTTCGAAACCAAGACGATGCGCTTGTGCCCTTTAGTAAGGCATTAATCCTCAATACCAGGTCTCTCGGAGAGGACCTAAAGCTGTCGGTCCTCGGACTGGTTACTAACAAGCATTTATGCTTTCTATGCAGTCAGGTAAAATAAGCAACACTACAAATTATCGCAATCCTCATCATCATCACCATCATTACCACCTCCACCGCCACTATCTTCATCAGTATCAGAATTAGCATTTTCATAATTTTCATAATCTTTAATGGTATTTCCGTCAATGTTTGTTTTCTAGGTTGCCATCAAGATAATTGACAAGAAAGCCGCGAGGGAGGACGCCTACCTCCACAAGACGCTCCGTAGAGAGGCGGGGCTTCTCCAACTTCTTGGCCACACCCACATCGTTCGCCTTCTCGAAGTCATGGAAACGGACAACAACCTTTACCTGGTACTGGAGCTGTGCGGGGGCGGGCCCCTGCTGGATAGGGTGTGTGAGAAGGGCGGATTGGAAGAGGGCGTGGCCAGACGGTACATCAAACAGGTGGCTTCGGCCGTGTACCACATGCATCAAATGGGCGTGGTACATAGGTAACATGATTTTGATACGTTTTGTAAAATAAAGTAAGTGGCGAAGCGGGGTTTAAATATTTTTGTCAAAATGTGAGGTAAATTGAATTGCAGGGTTTCTTTCCATTTGAAGTTGAAATACCCATTCATTTGCAAATTTATGTTAATTGAAATCTTGAGGTTTATATTTGTTCTTTTAGAAAAAGAAAATGAGTATAAACAAACATGGCAAAATAATGATCATTATCCTGTTTAATAGTTATCCAACTAAATGTAGCGATTAGAAGGGCTATGAAGGTTCTTAACATGTTCTGCTCCAATAGAAAAAAGGCAAACATTAAAACTATTACACAGTACGTATGCATGTAGTTTTGTTTTATTACTGACCTATATAATCAATTGGGAATGTAAATAGAATGTAATTATTTCTTTCATGTCTTTAAAACAATCGACAGAGACCTGAAAGTCGAGAATCTTCTTCTTGACGACAACGACAAAATTCGAATAATAGGTAAGTTCAACTTTCAATGATAATATGGCGAAAGGTTAGGCAACGTTCTTTGTTGCATCAACATTTCAACTCTTAATCAGACGGTTCTGAATTCGGATTTCGGATCGAGGCTTACGGAATAATGGAGGGAAATTAATATTTTGATGATGGAAAGGAATCACTTGGAAAATTGAACACGTATACGTTCATGCTTTAATATTGCTTCCTATCTCAATTACTGAAATAATACTTATATTATTTTTATTTTTTAATTTTTGGTCTAGATTTTGGACTGAGTAATTTCATCGGGAATCTGGAACGAGAAACCGATCTTCGGGATGCTAAGAAGAGGGAACGGGATTTCTCAAGCCGCAAACAGGCGGACGTACGCGCTAGCCGGAGAGTGAGCCGAACCGTCGGAGGAAGGAATGGCGCAACGGGTGATGATAGTGGGGGACCAGGTAGACCAGGTGAGCCCAAGGGCGTGGCCAGGGCGCGGCTTCCTTCTGATGACGGGACCAAACGAAGGACCAGAGGATCTTCTCTTCGCGAGGACAACGGCCAAGAAACGTGGCGCGAAAGAGCGGGACTGCAGCGGAAAAGCAGCAAGGAACACTCGAACATGACTAGATCCAACCCGAAACAAAATAGCGTCCGAGTTAATGGAGGGAATGTTCGATTTTCTGGACAAGACATACACCGTCGGATGGGCGCCGAAGAGCAGGATTCGCCAGAAAAGAGACGGAATATGCTGAGGAATAGAACATTGGATGTATTCGGGACTAGGGATTTTGCGGGAACGCTTTGCGGGAGTCCTGCCTATGCAGCGCCTGAGATTATTGCCAGGAAGCGATATGGCCCCAAAGTGGATGTATGGAGCATGTAAGAAAATCTCTCATTTTCTTTTTGTATTGGGTAAAATGAAAGTAGGAAAATATAGAATACGTAGAGACATTTTATGCGCAGGATAATTATATACATACTCTCTTAATTTCTAGGACTTAAATTTTAAATCCATTTTGAGACTTAAAATATTTCAAGTCTTTAAGACTTAATAAATTGGGAATTCGACTAAAAGTTTTATCGAAACCAGCTTCTAGATATAAATCTTGGAAAGACTTAAACTTCTCGCCAATAAGATGTGCATATTTCCAGTTGCACCTGTTGATGACTGACTGTTGGCATATTTCCAGTTGAACCAGCTGACACCAATTAATTTGCATATTGAATATGGGGTGCGTGCAGATCTATGTTTTTTTAACAATTTTTCTGAATTTACAGCATATTTCTTAATTACTGATGATTTAGGTATATGCAATTCATTTCGAAAATACTACAAATATAAATTACAAGTTATTAGGACATTTCGCTACTTCGTATGAATTCCATTTAATTAAACATGAATAAGGGAAACATTAACTATGAACTAAAATAATTTCAATAAAATACAAGTATATGAAAAAAAATTAGATTAATTAAATTATGTATAAGTCTACTTATTACCGATGCCTTTACATTGATAATACAGACGTACCAGTATTGAAGTGTTGTTGCCGTTCAATTGGTTGGAAGTTTTACCAAATGGTTCTAATGGCTTAGCTAGACCAGTAAAAGTAAGACTTTAAGATTTAAAAATAAGACTTTCAAATTTAGAGAGTAGCACCAACGAAGTAGAAAACGAATGGAAGGCACTATGGAATGGTAGTTCGTATTTTAGTCATGGGACAAGTCATAGTAAAGGGGTTCTTATTTTGTTTGATTCTAAACTAGATATTCAAGTCATTAATGTAATTGCAGATGATAACGGTAGGTTTATTATAATGGAGTGCATTATACAAGGGTTAAGGCTTACAATAGCCAATGTATATGGAAAAAATAATCAGCTAATAATAGGAGGTGATTTCAACATGATCAGCAATTTTAACCTGGATTACATGGGAACTGGTAAACGAAAGGTTCTCTCAAAATTTGGTAGACTCTTTGAAAATTTTGTGGATAGATTAAATTTGATTGATATTTGGAGAGTGCGAAATGGAATGAAAAAACAATTTACGTATAGACAAATCAATCCTTTTATGCAAAGTCGACTTGATTATTGGTTTGTATCCGAAAAACTAGATGAAATAATATCAAAATGCAATATAATATCATCTATAGCTCCTGATCATTCAGCTGTACAACTAAACTTTTTTAATTTACCTTCGAATGATATCAAATTCAAGGGATCTTATTGGAAATTTAATAATACTTTATGTAAAGATGAAAAGTTCATCGTGTTAATGAAAATCGCAATCATTGAACTGAAAGAGGACTATAAAACAGAAATAGAAAGTAAAAGAGTTTTATGGGATTTTTTGAAAATGAAAATAAACAGTTTATCAGAAAATATTCGAAAGAAAAAGCAAAGCTCAGAAAGGAAAAAAATTGGGAATCTAGAAATAGAAATACTCTCCCTTGAAGAAGATCTTTTGAAAGCAGTAGATAATGAGAAGATTGCATCTTTAGAACTGAAACGAAGAGAATTAAAAGCATGCTATGATTATATTAATGAAGGACTTAAAATTCGTTCTAGAGCATCGTACTTTGAAAGAGGAGAAACAAATACTAATTACTTTTCCCAATTGATGGAATCAAATAAGAGAAAAACAGTAATCAGAAAACTAATGATAAATGAAGAGAAAATAAGTTTTGATCAGAGAGACATAATTAAAGAAATACACAAGTTTTATAGCAAACTATATGCGCATTCCACGGTAGATTCCAATTCTAGTGATGCTTTTTTCACAAATCTACCCAAACTAAATCCAGACTCTAAGGATATTTGTGAAGGGAAAGTTACCGAGAGGGAATGTATGGCAGTTTTGAAAGAAATGAAATTTAACAAAACACCAGGTAACGATGGTTTAAGTGTTGAATTTTATTCATTATTTTGGCCGGTAATAGGAGACGTATAGTGGTCGATGCTTTGAATGAATCCTTTTGTGAGGGAGAACTCTCCCACTCACAAAAACAGGCAGTAATTACTTTAATTCATAAAGAAGGCAAAGATCCGTTACAAATTAAAAACTACAGACCCATTTCCTTACTTAATGTGGACTACAAGATTTTAACAAAAGCTCTTTCAACAAGAATTAAAAAAGTATTACCAGAAGTTATTTGGATTGATCAGGTGGGATATCTAAAGGAAAGAAATATAGGTGAAGCTATTCGGTTAATTGACGACATGATCTTTCATACAACTCAAAATAAAATACCTGCTTATTTGTTAGCGATAGATTTTGAAAAAGCGTTTGACTCGGTTTCACACATGTTTTTACAAAAGGTCTTAGTAGCCTTTGGTTTTGGACCGACATTTTGTAAATGGGTGAAAATAATTTATAATAAGGCTCAAAGTTGTGTTTTCAATGGACACATATCAACTGGATATTTTTCTATTCAGAAAGGTGTAAGGCAAGGTGATCCTTTGTCTGCATATTTATTTTTACTTTGCATTGAGATTCTTGCTCGCGCAATCCGCAGCGACTCGGCTATTCATGGGATTCCCTTTGATGATATTCACGTTAAACAAATTCTTTATGCAGATGACATGTCGGTGTTTGTTCAAGATATTGAATCTGTTAATAGACTAAACTCATTGTTTACTAGTTTTGCAGATATGTCTGGATTGAAGATGAATAGAGACAAAACCTTTGTATTATTGTTGGGTCCTAACGCGGATAAAGATGTAATAGTTCCATTTGGTAAGATAGTAAACATTGTAAAGATATTAGGTATACAGTTTACGTTAGACAGTTTACGTTAGACGTGGAAAGCCAGGAAAAAATCAATTACAAAGAAATCTTAAGTAAAATTAAAAAGCTGCTTATGTGGTGGAAACAAAGAGATTTGACTTTGATGGGGAAAATTCAACTAATTAAGACTTTTGTTTTATCAAAATTAGTATATGTATCATCACTCACACCTGTACCGCCGTGGGCATTCCGTGAAATTGAAGTGTTAATATTTGATTTTTTATGGAATGGAAAAGATAAAATCAAAAGGAGTACTATGTTTTTAGATTACGATAAGGGAGGTCTTAAATTGACAGATTTTCAATTATTTATTCGAACACAAAGAATCATGTGGATGAAAAGACTTATAACAGGAGATTCAAATATGATTTGGAAACGTTATTTTAAATACCTGACTAGAAAATATGGCGGCCTCTTGATTTTTTTCAGTAATGTATCGCCAGATTTACTTGCACTGTCATTACCAGATTTTTACCGTAGCATGCTGAAGGCTTGGCTGGGGACAAAAGCCTTTTTGCTTAAGAACGAAATTTCAAAAAGAAATCAAATTATTTACAATAATAGATGTATCCGCATTCAGGGGCAAATATGTTTCCATGAAGACTTATTTCTGAAAAATGTTTTTAAAATACATCATATTGTTGATAAGAAAGGTGAATTGAAATCTATCACAGTATTTAAGAAAATGGGTTTAAACAAAATTGAAATAAATACAATAAAACAGTTATATGAAGGCATTCCATTCTCATGGAAAACTCTTTTGAATATATATGAACATCCTTGTGAGGATACTGAATTAAGTTTAGAATTCATTATTAACGGACACCCTCACTCTTTGCAAGGCATAACATCAAAATATATCTATAGTACATTGTTAAAAATGAGAACGGAAAAATCTTATGCTACATGCAACTTAGAACGTACGTACAATATGGTCGAAAATGACACGAGAACAATTTTCTTAAGACCCCGAAAATCCACTATAGACAGAAAGCTGAGGGAATTTCAATATAAAATGTTTTATACAACACCTACGTGAATCCTTGTCATTTGATTGGACGATTGTTGGTCACATGATATTCAATAGATGGTATATTGCACGGTCGTGCATTTTTGGTTATATGCGCCGTGCATTTTTGGTTATATGCAGATTGCGTACCTCTCTGCTGCATGTGCGCGTATCCCTGCGTGTATCTGACGCGAAGGCAATCTGCATGTAATTGAGAAGGCTTGACTCGAACTGTAATTTATCTTTATAAGGAGTAAAGCATAATTTGTTGATTAACGTTCTATTAGGTCTTCTTCGATGTTGTATAAAACAAATAATGAATGTTTTTCATTCGTTTAATAGTGCAAATATTTTCATTCGTTGAAAGATTAACGTTAATTCTATTCAACTCGGCTGACGCCTCGTTGAATAGAATGTTAATCTTTCAACTCATGAACATATTCGCACTATTGAACTCATAACCATTCATTATTTGTATAATATAATTTAATTTATACAAATAAGCATCTATACACTTTCAAACATGTAGTGAGCAATCTTTGCTCCTTTTGCAATAAACACGAAGAAACCTATGAGCATCTGTTTTTTACCTGTGAAAAGGTAGCAAATATTTGGAAGGACTGCGGTGACCTTTTTTCCTTATCAGCGTTAAAAAATCTACATTGGCAAGAAATTCATATCGGGATAAAAAGATCCAATGTGGGATAAGAACAACTGTTAAATCTCATTATTCTTTTAACAAAACATATGATTTTTAAATATAGTTCAACTCAAAATAGACCCCCAATTCCTCAAGAAATTAAAAAAAGAATTTTTGAAAATAGGCAAGAAGAAAAGGAATTAGCGGGGGAGAGAGGCACTTTAACACTTCACTTCAGAAAATGGGACAACTTCCACAGTTAAAGAGAGGGTTCATTGATTTAAAAAAACTAACTTTAATGTCATTATTGCAAAGGTGACACTTTGATTGGCCAAGGTTATCAAAAGCCAATGCTTGGAAACATTTGAAGTAATGATTATTAACATTTACAAAACGCTCAGATGTAGCCCCGACATAGCACCTGAAAAGGCTCCCCAGTCGCTGCTGAGATATGACGTCACATGTTGAACATGATGTGCATAAGCAGACGATGTCCCATGACATGTCACACAATATCAGTGCCTGTTTTGTCATCTTTTCTTCAGTTATTTCTCTTACTTCAACACCCTCAGGTTAAATTTGTAATCTATTGCCTCACTCTAAACCATGTGCATGGTATTATTTTGATGAAAAATGCAAGGATAAAAAAAAAAAAGGGAATCCGTCGCTTGTAAACAAAATAAGACGCCATTGTATTTTCAGCTGCATACACCGCGGCATGTTCGGCGTTTCAAGAGGGAACAAATGACGTCCGTGCTTTCATTCCGGAGGTTTTTTAATTTGAAAGTGTGGTTTCTTTGATTGTTCATTAACCCCTATCCTGTTTATTTACAAAAAAAAGAATTTAGTTATAAGAATGGGGGTCATATCCCTTTTTGAATGGTGTAAAATTCCATCACATTTATATACACTAAACTCAATATAATTTGAGAAATAAAAGCATTGCAATTATGTTCATTCTTTATGGGATGTCGTCTGCTTGCGCAGGGTTGGTTCATATTGTGACGGCATTAAAACATCGTTATTTTTCCGGTGAATCTCTCGCATATCCCAGGTGCTTTAGAGGTTGTTTTATTTGTATTTTTATAAATCACCCGATATGTAGTTGACCTAAAACTTGCATGATGGCCATCTGTTAGCTTAACAGTTTCTAGTAATACGCTATTTGCCATATTTGAGATTTTCAATGAACCCGCACTTTAAGGACGGCGAGGCAAATACTTCTTTTTCAGACTCAGACATTTTTTTTGTTTAAATATATAGTTTGGTCTTAAAGAAAAGGAAGAGACAGGATTTCCAACAAATATGTAGATGTGAATGCTCGGGCAGGGAGGGGGGATTTGTTAAGCTTTGGAATGAAGGGGGGAAGGGGGATATGTCAGTTTGTACATGTATGTGTGTCTGAGTATTTGAGCGTGTGTGGTGTGTCTGTCTGTCTGTAGGTAACTCTTTGATTTATGATATTCGTTCAGTATAATTAAATGTAAACATTATGTACTGTGTATTAAACTATCTTATGTATTTTTTGAGAAATGTACAATTTTCTTTATATTTTGATATATGTAAATCAATGAAGCTGTATGTTTGTTTTTTTTATATATTTTGTACTGAATGAATACAATAAAACAATACTACAAAAAAAAGAGAAAAAAAGTAGAGTGGCGGTGCGAATAAACAAACACATTTAAAAACTGAGTGGTTCCCAAGCCCTAAAAAGATGCTGGTGTTATTTCCCATCAGAAGCTTATATATTGAACGATTTTTTTTTTAGCAGTGTGCCTTCAAAACGGGGCTTCAAACTGAACGAAATGCCCGATACATACTGGCGGTTTCAGTCAGGGGGGGGGGGGACTTCGGAAAAATAATAAGACTTGGTGTGCGTCCCCATAATTGGACTATAAACGCTCTGCCACGATCTTTGGCGGAATTATCGCTAGTCATAAGACCGCTATTCATATCACGAAAAGGGGCCACTATTCATAGAGGCTTTAATAATTAAGGACCGTTATTCGTAAGGAGCGCTATTCATAATGTGAGATAACGGTCGCCATTCATAATTCACATTGAGGGTCATTACTCTTAAGGATCTCTATTCATATACGACACTGGGGTCGCTATTCATAAATATGAAGAGGGGCGCTATTCATAATTTATATTGGGGTCAGTACTATTAAGGACCGCTATTCATAATACGAGAAAAGGGTGAATATTATGGAGAATTTTCATGAATCATAAACTACCATTTGTTTTATTTTAAAATAATAATAATTAACAAATCACATGGCGTATGATAGCCTACATTCCACGTGACGTACGAGTCCGACCATCACTAAAAAAAATTCACGTTACACAAAAACTTTCTCTTATCTGCTGTAAGATTATGCTTTTCCACGCTTATTTCGAATTATCTACCGTTAGTGCAAAATATAAAAAGAAAGCTGAAGCGATTGCCCATAAATTTGCGAAATCCGCTTACCAGACCAAATAAAAATGCGCAGTGCCATATAATGTCTTCCATTGCGCAATAATGATAAGCCATGCTTATAACACCGCTCAGGCCACAATCATACGTATGCACCTATACAAGTGCCAAGCTATAATAGGTGCCCCCCCCCCCCCCCCCCAGTGAAAACTTTTGTGTGCGCCAACAAGCTCCCATTATATAGTGCTGAGATCTGTGCTAGCGAAGGGAGTTGCATCAAGTTGGAGACCAGTGTCGGGCGCAAGATCAGATCATTCTTCCTAGAGCTGTGGCTTTAATAGATTTGGAACCATTTAACGTTGCTTTTTGTAGCATAGCAAACGATTTGTGTTATAACAGCATCGCTATATACCATTTTGATATCATTAGTTTTCTCAGTGAATCAAAATTAAAAGGGTGGAACCAAATTTCGAGGAGATTGATTAAAGATGTCGTCCGACAATAACAACAAGTTATGCGTGGTGGTTCCCCTGGTGTGCTGTGCCCTCATCACAGTCCTCAAGCCCCTGAACCTGGCCCAGGTGGGGTTGCCAGGGAGGGCCAGCAGCGATCATAGTTCCTCGTCTTCTTCTTGTAAGTATATATTTATGTATGTTGCCTAATTTCTTGGCTTCATGTAATTTGTATGATCCAGGAGCGTCCGAGAGTAATGTGGGAGTGTGGAGGAGGGGGGCATTGGTAGTTGTCCCCACCTACATAACTACTGGATAAGGACTATTGTGCTCTGTAATAATAGTACATCAATAATCATATAATTGGGTATAGGGCGGGGGTTCGAAAGGGGATGTTTTTATAGTACAATAATGGCATATATATTTGTAATGGGCCAATTTGTGTGTTATATTTCTACATGTATAACAACAATAAATATGTGTATTCCAAATGTTTTGTTATGTTCATGCATGTTTATTTTTTTTCCAAGTTCTTCTTTTTCTTTCCGTTCTTTCTTTCTGGACATCGAGGAAGAACAGAGCCATTGAATTAATAGCTCCGAACAGAGAAACCCAGTCGTATTCATTTTACATAATCGTCACTATTTTAAAAATGTTAATGATGCATGTACATGTTTTTATACGGAAATATAACCAAACCGAATAACGCAGATTATGTTTTCCAGCACAGAATTGCTCTCTATGCATCCGACCCCGCTTTATAACATCAAGAGTTGGCTTTGTATTTATTGATCCTTAATTGCAATGAGAGCAAGGTTGTACCTCAGCTAGTTGATGTGCTCATATTCCTCACATTTACACTACTTTTATTTTTCGTTTCTATCTCTTTTCCATTTGATTTATGATATTACAGACTCTTCCTATAAAGTGTTGAAAATCTATTACATCACGTACATGGTAACATTGATTTGTTGTATGCGGTAAGGAAGTATATGGCAATACAATTCGAGGGAATAGTTACATTTTTTGCTGGCTCAAATGGAAGAAGAAAATAACAATGAATTACTGATCATTTGCAAAATATAACAAATACGAACATTTTGTTTCTTAATTAGGTAGAACTAGCACATGCAAGAAGAATACAATGAATGACGAATTACTTAATAATAATAATAATAATAATAATTGTAAATTTATAATGCGCAGTTTCTATATGTATATACTCAACTGCGCATGACATATTGGATATTATTATTACCCCGGCTTTAGCTGTGCTGCCATTATTAATGACACAATAGGGGGAGATAGAGAAAAAGAAAGGAGTAAACTGTTGTAGAAAAGTAGAAATGGGGAAGAAGGAAATAGACGAAGAACTATAAGTTAGATTAGACTATTCTTTTATGTCACTCACTGTGATGCACAGCTTAAAAGTTGGTTTTATAAACCACAAAAATACTGCACTAAGAAGCTTAGGGATCATAGTCTTTATTTTCAAGGTGAAACCTTAGTAGACGTCCGAAAATAAATCATTGCTTTTAACTCATATGATTTCACTCAGGTCCGCCCTTCGTTTCTCAGTACTTGGTCGTTTTATCCTCATACACAGTGTGCCTGCTGTGATCTTTCTACTATGCAGTGCGCCCCCCCCCCCCAAAAAAAAAAAAAAAAAAAAAAAAAAAAAAAAACACGCAACCCCATATCAAACGTTTATAATGAACAAAACATAAGTTTTATGAAAATTATTTCTTGATCATAATCAAGTAGAACTAAGATGCTTTTAAATGAAACATTTATTATTCAATTTCTACAACGTATGTTACTTTTCACTAGTACACACAATATATTTTGTATACATTCAATTATTTTATCGGATCGATCCGAAATAGTGCGAATAGTCCCTTGTAAAACATGAAACTATTTCATGCCAGCCACAAAGTATGCAACTTTTTTTGTTCTATACAAAAACCAGTACCAGTCGGAAACGTGTTTGGATCAAAGAAACTCGGAATGGGCTTTTATTTATCGACTTTCTTTATTTGAATAACTCGAAAAGGATTAAGACATCGAATTTCATTTATTGCAGCCCGTCCAAAGAGTTTTCACACGTTAATAGAGAGAGGCAAAGGAAGTGTTTTTCTTGTTCTTGATTTTTTTTCCATATTGATTTGTATTACTTGTCAACTTCATTGTAGTCTTGGATATACGGTATTTAACAAAATAGAAAAGAAAAGGTGGAATGTCGAATGGATTTTTCCAACAAAGAGGTTTTCTGTGTTCTTGAGTGATATTCAAAGGATTTTGAGGGGGAAATCAAACATAAACAAAAATGGTATGATGAAAATCGGAAATTATAACTTTGTCGAGCAATATATTAAGCCAAAAGGAATTAGGGGAGAAAAATTCAGAAACTGATAAAATTGATGTATTAATATAAAGAATATCATTCAAGATTCTGTTGATTGTCGGCTATATAAAGCACTGATCGGTCAAGCCCCATATATTGTAGAACTGTTAAAGCTCAAGTCTCACAAAACAACTTGCGCAGCTCCAAAAATACTCTGTTATTGCAAACTACATCACTTAAAACAAAAATAACATCGAGAGATCGGGCATTTGCATGTGCAGGCCCAAATAAAATAATCTGTGTTATTATTGTTATCATATTAGTTACGTCGTCAGTGATTTAATATGCTATGTTTTGTTATTTTAATCCAAGTTACTACCTTCGGAATTGGGGTACAGCTCTCGACATTTATGGCATTCGAGTTTAGATGCTGTATTCCCTTCAACAGAAAGGGATAATCAATCAATTTAAAGATTTCCTAAACTTTAGTATTAGTATTGTTATCATATTATTTAAATCGTCAGTGATTATGTTATGAATTGTTATTTTAACCCAAGTCGGAGTTGGGGAACAGCTTACGAAATGTATGGCATTCGAGTTTAGATGCTGTATTCCCTTCAACAGGAAGGGATGATCAATCAATTTAAAGATTTCCTACTAACACTTTTGTTCAACCAAACGAGTCACGGACTGATTGGTATAACAATGATACAATACGACAATGAATAAGAAACTAAAGTTATAAAAAATGTATGATTTGTCGTTTATCAAACCGAAATTCTATTCATGATTTTGAGTTTATTTTCCACAGATCATTAGGCCTATGGGTTGCCAAATTGGCAACAATTATTGCAGTTGTGTCACAAACATTAGACCTACCCATTTCAAGCATCAAACTCAAATTGTGCATTACATTTTATGATAATAATCTTCTCTAATCTCTAATTTGGGCGATAAAATTGATTTGACCAAATAATATAGTTGGACACAATAGCCTAATATTGTTAGGTATTTATAAATCAAATTATTGCAAAGATTTTTTTCCTAACAGCTTTCTCATTCTTTCTCTCTTTCTCCCTCTTTCTCTCTCTTTCTCTCTCTCTCTCATTCTCTCTCCTTCCCTCTTTCTCATTATCTCTCCCTCTCTCTCATTCTCCCTTTCTCATTATCTCTCTCTCTCTCATTCTCTCTCTTTCTCTCTTTCTCATTCTCTCTCTCTCTCTCTCATTATCTCTCTCTGTCCCTCTTTCTCATTATTTTTTTCTCTCTCTCTCTCTCTCATTCTTTCTTTCTTATTATCTCTCTCTCTCTCTCTCTCTCTCTCTATCTTCCTCTGTTACTCTTTTACAGCTTCTGATGATGAGGTTTGGCTCTTCGCGATTGGTGACGAGGACAACTTATTGGAATATCTGTAAGTAAACACTCGTTTCTAAAGATATGTGACTATATTTTGTACCCAGTATGCAGGTCTGGGATGTAATCAAATAGATGGAAATATAGTTACTCCCCAGATTTAATTTTAATGACAGACTAAGCGTGATAAACTTGGACATCCAAGTAGACCAACAGCCCACAGAATAAACAATTAATTTCGAGGGAAAAAAGAAGAAAAAAAGCTTCTGTCTTTCCATCATTATGATTTTCAGTCATTCAGATATATCTTTGACCCCTATACTAGAACTACTGTATACTGAGCAATATTTGCTAACAATTTCTTTACCTTTTTTAAATTCTATTGTTTGTATGTGTTTCATAGTTACCTTAATGCATTGATTTCTTTGCAAAGCCAATTCTCCACTTCATTTTTTGTTTTCTTTTATTTCAGGGACCCTGTAACATATCAGATCAAAGGCTACAATGCCGACATCATCGATGCAGGTATCCAAGGAATTTTTACATCTTTGTGATCAGGGCTCAAATTAAATTTTTGTCCACGGGGGCTCTTCCAACAAAAAAGAGCCCCCGTGAGCCTTCTCACGGGGGCTCTTTTAGTGCTGACGGGGGCTCTTGTTTTAATACAAATTTCCATTGGATTGGTACCCATGAAACTCCAAAATTCCTTGGTATTTTATCATTATCATTTAATTATAGTCGGCATTTTCCCTCTTAGAATTGTTACATAGCTGTATACTTTTATCCCCGTGATCAGTGGCGGATCCAGTTGGGGGGGGGGGGGGGGCCTTGGCTTTAGACCTAATTTAGGTCGTAACTGTTACTGTTTGAAAATCTAAAGTAAAATTAGACGGTTTTCATGGTTAGACCAAGTAATTGAGAAAAAAAAGTTTACCCGTCACTGAGACCTGGTCAATCAATCTTCTAGATCCATTATAAGGGTTTAACGTTAGTAGATAATATAAGGTAGATGCAGGCGTGGATCCAGCGGGGTGAGCGGGCCTTACCCCCCCCCCCCCCCCCCCCACCCCCTTCCGCAAAAGAGAGAGAGAGAGAAGGAAAATAGGGAAAGGGAAAGAGGAGAGAAAGGGAAAGAAAGAAGAGGAAGAAGAAAAGAAAAGGGGGAAGAAGGAGATCGGGGGCGAAAGGGCCTTGGCTCCCAGGCTAATGCCTCCCCCCAATAAAAAAAAAAATAAGAGAGAAAGAAGGAAGGAAATGGAAAGAAAAAAGGAAAAGAGGAGATAAAGGGAAGGAAAATTGAGGAAGAAGTAAATAAAAGAAGGGGGATATCAGTTGCCATTTTCCTGCCAAAATGTTGCGGATGGGGGTGGGGCAAAAGGCCTTTGCCTCCCCCCGCCCCCGCCCCCGCTAAAAAGAGAGAGAGAGAGAGAGAGAGAAGGAAGGAAAAGGAAAAAAGGAGAGCTAAAAGGGACCAAAAAAGAGGAAGAAGAAAAAAAAGGGTGAAAAGAATTTCGATGCGGTGTTCGAGTAGAATTCTGTGAGATGATATACTTTCTCGTAGCTTGATGTGACGAAGTGTCTCTATCCAGATATCTGATGATAGTATTATAGAATATAGAAGCCTGAAATGACCTTCTGCTCGTAACCGACAAGTCACCGCATTAAAATTAAATTGCAAATAGTGTCCAACAACACGCTGGTGGATGAAAATTTCTAATATTCGAAGATATATGACCCTGAGACCATATTGTTTCATTATTTTTTATTCAATCAAACAACGTCAAAGAGTTGATTTATCGTCGCTCTTCAATTTATTATTTCACCTTTTAATGTACTTTCATTCTTATGCATCACGAAAGAACACTGAATTGGATTCGTCAATGTTTGTTTTGATTAATTTCCTTCCCTTTCCTTCTCCCTGTTTAATACTGATACAATTTTCAATTTTTCTTAATCAAGGCAAAATATTATTTTCATATTTTCTTTATGCAAGACAGGGAGAGAGAGAGAGAGAGAGAGAGAGAGAGAGAGAGAGAGAGAGAGAGAGAGAGATATGTTAAGTGAGAATAATTATCGAGTACAACTATGAATTGCATCCTTTTCAATATTATTCAATTCGCTGAAAATATTCAGAATATGAATATGATAAATCCACATAATACGCCAACGCTGTTCAACGCATTCAACGCTCCAACCATAGCCCATATGCCAATGCACCATATGTATCAAATATGAAAAGATTTTTAAATGAAATGTGAAGAAAAATCAAATTTACAATGCACTGACAGGCATTTTGTTGAAATCATGAATTCTCTGTGACTGGCTTAGCACTAGTTTCTGAGGGACCAGTCACTGAAGAGGTGATAAATGGAAGTAAAATTGAGGAAGAAGTAAAGAAAAGAAGGGGGATATCAGTTGCAATTTTCCCGCCAACCAGTTGCGGATCGGGATGGGGGTGGGGCAAAAGGCCTTTCCCTCCCCCCGCCCCCGCTAAAAAAAAGAGAATAGGAAGGAAAAGGAAAAAAGGAGAGCTAAAAGGGACCAAAAAAGAGGAAGAAGAAAAAAAAAAGGATGAAAAGAAGGGGAGATAGATCAGTTGCGCTTAATCCCGCCAGCAACGTGTGGAGAAGGGTGGGGGCCGAAAGGACCTTGCCTCCCCCCCCCCCCCCCCCCAGCAAACCTAAAAGAGAGAGAAGGAAGGGAAGGGAAAGGGAACGAGGAGAGAAAGGGAAAGAAAAAAAAAGCGAAAGAAAAAAGGTAGGGGAGATCAGTTGCCAACAAAGTGTAAATCAGGGTGGGGGGCTCTGGCCTACTGATTGGGGAGGGTGCTCGGGGGAAATAAAATTCAAACGTGGTTTATTTCTAATTCCATAACGGTGGATTACACATAATGCTGAAATGACATAATTTTCCGAGATTTTTAGTAAATTATACTTTTTTATGCGTTTGTTGTAAAATGACAAATTCCTAAATTTACAGCCAGGCAAGAAATATGCTTATTGAGATGCCTAGGGGCCTACACGTCAGGGCCCGCGGAACGGCGGGGATCGGAAGCCTCGAGGTCCCCCCCCCCCCCCCCCCCCCTCTTTTTGAAATAGTATATAAAGAGAAGTGGAAAGAAAAAATAGTTACCTGCCAGTGTCACAGCAAAATAAGACATTTTCCGTAATTAAACGCCTAAAACCCCTGAGCTTCCGGGACTCAGGCCCTGGACCCAACCGAGGGCCCTAAGGCGGGCCCCTTAATACTCATCTGACCGTAATTTAGTGCCTAAAACCCTTGAGCCGAGTCGAGAACGGTACAGCGAATCGTCTTCTTTCTTTAATAATTTTAATGAAACGTCAAAGCTTTCGCGCTTCGCGCGGGAGGGGGGAACCGAATTCAGACAAGGATTAAGAGTCGAGAATGGTACAACGAGTCGTCTTCTTTCGCTAATACTTTAATGAAACGTCAAAGCTTCCGCGCTTCGTGCAAGAGGGGGGGCTGAATTTAGACAAGGATTAAGAGTCGAGAATGGTACAACGAATCGTCTTCTTTCTCTAATGATTTAATTGAACGTCAAAGCTTCCGCGCTTCGCGCGGACGGGGGGGGGGGGGTAAAACGAATTCAGACGAGCATTATTTTGGAGAACGGTACAACGAAACGTCTTATTTCTCTAATAATTTAATGGAACGTCAAAGCTTCCGCATATCGCGCTCGAGGGGGAAACTGAATTCAGACAAGGATTACGAGTCGAGAATGGTAATACGAATCGTCTTCTTTCTCTAATACTTTAATGAAACGTCAAAGCTTCCGCGCTTCGTGCAAGAGGGGGGAGGGGTAAAACTGAATTCAGACGAGAATTATTTTCGACAACGGGCAACGAATCGCCTTCTTTCACTAATGATTTAATGAAACGTCAAAGCTTCGGCGCTTTGCGGAGGAGAGAGTGGGAAAATCGCCCCTCCCTGCACCCCTCCCCCCCCCATTACGTCAATGCTGGTCACCATTACGTACCTATATTTGGCTCGCATAATTTCAAATTTGCCCCCCCCCCCCCTTAAGAAATGCTGGATCCGCGCCTGCCCGTGATGACATTCTCTCCATTTCTTCCCGTTCTGCACATAATGTCCTCCTCATTATTCGGAACAACCTTATTTACATGCTTTACCATATCCTGCCAAAACACAGGGGCGGATCGAGCTTTTTGCTAAGGGGGGGGGGGGGTAACCCAAATACGATGTGGAGCATCGTCCACGAGCCGCATAGGGGCGAGGCGATTTTTGTTGTTGCTATTTTGAACCCCCGTTATTACTGTTTTCCTGGCATCTCCTGACACAGGCGCGCCGGAAGCAGTTTGGGATTGGGGGGGGGCAAACATTCCAGGGGGCTCACCTTCCGAGGGCAGTGACGTAATGAGAAAAAACGTTCGGAAGGGGGGGGGGCAGACGAAAAATCTGCATCACCACCAGTCTTACACGTTACATGCAGGTCCCGCGGAACGTTTTTCAAAGTGAAGTATTAACGATCAGGTAGAGCGTAAATTGGCGTGGGGTCCAGCCTCGGCAGGGTGTCAAGGGGCTGAGCCCCCGGAAGCTCCGGGATTTTAGGTATTTAATTACGGTTAGATGAGCATCCAGGGGCCTCTTTAAGGCCATTGACGTGTTCCAGAGGGGGGGGGAGCCCCCAGAAGCTCAGAGGTTTTAATATTTAACTACGGTCAGATGAGCAACCAGGGGCCGCCCTAGGGCACTTGGTGGGGTCCAGGGGGCAGGGCCCCCGGAAGCTCAGGGGTTTTAGGTATTGAATAATGGTCAGATGAGCATCCAGGGGCCCGCCTTATAGGGCCCTTGGTGGGGTCCAGGGGGCAGAGCCCCCGGAAGCTCAGGGGTTTTAGGTATTTAATAATGGTCAGATGAGCATCCAGGGGCCCGCCTTATAGGGCCCTTGGTGGGGTCCAGGGGGCAGAGCCCCCGGAAGCTCAGGGGTTTTAGGTATTTAACTACGGTCAGATGAGCAACCAGGGGCCGCCCTAGGGCACTTGGTGGGGTCCAGGGGGCAGGGCCCCCGGAAGCTCAGGGGTTTTAGGTATTGAATAATGGTCAGATGAGCATCCAGGGGCCCGCCTTATAGGGCCCTTGGTGGGGTCCAGGGGGCAGAGCCCCCGGAAGCTCAGGGGTTTTAGGTATTTAATTACGGTCAGATGAGCATCCAAGGGCCCGCCTTAGAGCCCTTGGTGGGGTCCAGGGGGCAGAGCCCCCGGAAGCTCAGGGGTTTTAGGTATTTAATTACGGTCAGATGAGCATCCAGGGGCCCGCCTTAGGGCCCTTGGTGGGGTCCGGGGGCGGAGCACCCGTAAGCTCTGGGGTTTTAGGCATTTAATTACGGTCAGATGAGCATCCAGGGGCCCGCCTTAGGGCCCTTGGTGGGGTCCGGGGGCGGAGCACCCGTAAGCTCTGGGGTTTTAGGCATTTAATTACGGTCAGATGAGCATTTTTTATGCCTTATTTGTGACATTGGCAGGTCACTTATTTTTTCTCTCCGTCTTTCTTTCTTTTTCTCTTTAACATACTTTTTCAAAAAGTGAGGGGGGAGGGGCTCGAGCCCAGCCACTTTGCAGACCATGTCATAAAGGCTTCTAAATAAGCGTATTTTTCGCCCGACTGTAATTTGGGAAATTCTTATTTTCCAACAAACGCATAAAAAGGTATGACTTAAAAAAAAATGGAGAAAAAATACCGGAAAATCATGTCATAACAGCAACATGTGTAAATCACTGGTATCGTATAGATATACCCCCCCCCCCCCCCCCATCAGTACGCCAGCGTTCAGGGGCTCATGTCTTCTCACCCCTATAACAAAACCAAAAAAACAGACACGTTTTCCCATTCTCGCACAATATGTCCACGATATGCGCGTATCGCTATTATAAACCGTATAGGTAGCATGCGCAATGTTTATAAAAATTTAATTCCTGTGAACTTTCCTTTTCTTTGAATGGAATGGTATATGTGCTTTAATTCAGGTTTTTATTATTGTTATGTTCTTTTGGGTTAAAAATACAAACCATGTTTATTCCTTTACTGCTTTTTTTTTTTTTTTTTGGAGGGGGGGGGGCGTTTTGGGGGGGCAAAAATGCGTTTTGCCCCCCACTTTTTTGACTGGGGGGGCAACTGCCCCCCCTGCCCCCCCACTTCCGGCGCCTATGTCCTGACATCTACTACTACATGATAGCGTTTTCCTATACACATCACATCACATTTTCACTAGGCAACCCAGGGGGGATCGGGGGGTTAAACCCCCTTAACCGCCTAGATCCGCCCCTGCAACATCTTTGCTGATCTTCTTCTCAATATTGATTTATTGGTCGAGTTACATTATTTGCTGGTCTTTTAGAACAACCAGGTTTCAGAGGATTCACACTTTTCACAACGAAAAACTTCTCCATGTTTCAGTCCTTGCGCGATCGTCTCCAGCTCCAGCAGATATTGGGCGTTAGCGTGCACACCGGTACTACCGGCGCAGTATAGCCACTGCTGACGGCCGCATTAGCTGCACTGCGAGCTTCCGTTGTTTGTATCGGTAATACTCATAGAGATTGGAGAGAAAGCGCCATCTAAGTTCCATTTCATTAGTTTAAGGTTTGAAAATTGATACTCAATTTTGTGTTAAAGTTATATAAGAAAAGATAATCTTTATTTTATAATTCCACGGGGGCGATTTTTAATTTTGCAATTGCCCCCGTGGACAACCTGACGGGGGCGATTATGGAGCTCACGGGGGCGAATTGCCCATCGCCCCCGTGTATTTTGAGCGCTGTTTGTGATCAGATTTCACGTACGATACAACACAACAGACGAGCATGAAAGAGTAATATAGCGGAAAGACATAATATGAAATGTATTACCTTTACTGAAATAGAATTCAGCATCACTTCTTTCCGACATTTTGTTTCTTTGTCCATTTTTTTAAACCTCTCGATTTTATTTATGCCTTTAAGATAACTTGTTCGTTCGTTCGTGTCTCCTTAGATCAAGATTAATGTAATCTTGATTTTCGGAGTAGTTGCTACAACCGGCCGTGTCAGACACGTTGCCCCGGGGTGCGAGATAGGACTCTTGTAGCGTGCCCCATTTAAAACAATTATACAATTACAGTTAACATTACATTTAATTAATAGTATGAAACTATTAAAATTACTCTCATGTTACGGGAAAAAATATTGCATATATGTATTATGAATCAATTGATGTGGTCGATCCAGTTCGATGGCACAAACACGGCACTACTGGACAGAGATCCTAATAATTACAGAGCTTGTAAAAAAATAACTTGTGAAAAATAATCTTTGAAACATCACTACGTACACGATGACAAAGACTTTTAACAAATTAATTCATATCCGAATTCAATGTCCTATTGTACTGCCTGTAAAAATCATGTTCAGACTATCAATGTAATGTTCTTACATAGCAATAAGAAGCACTGGCGTACTGGTGGGGGGGGGCTTGGGGGGCGCTAGCCCCCCCAAATAAAATTGAACCATGACTTATTTTCAATTCCATATACAAATGGTGTATAAATGTTCGTGATATCACATGATTTTCAACAAAATGCGAGTTTCTCCATTTATGTTGCAAACTGACACATTCCCAAATGGCCAGGAAGAGCATATGTTTGTTTTTTTATAGTCACTAAGGGCCGTTGCCACTAACAGTAACACTAGTAAAAAAAAAAATCCTTTCCAGAAGCAACTGTGACATGCACTGCCGGGCGTTCAATACTTACATCATGTAACACTGCACATGTACCGTTAAGGGGCCCAGTGGGGAAATTGAATTCAGACAAGATTACGAGTAGTGAATGGTACAACGAATCGTCTTCTTTCTTAAATAATTTGATGAAACGGCAAAGCTTCCGCGCTTCGGGAGGGGGGGGGGGTGGGCAACTGAATTCAGACTTGGATTAAGTGTCAAAGCTTCCGCGCTTTGCGCGGGAGGGGGTGAACCGAATTCAGACAAGAACAGGATACACCGAATCGTCTTCTTTCTCTGATAATTTAATGAAACGTGAAAGTTTCCGCGCTTCACGCGAGATGGGCGGACATGAATTCAGACAAGGAATAAGAGACGGAACCGGTACAATGAATCGTCTTCTTTCTCTAATAATTTAATGAAGTGTCATAGCTTCCGCGCTTCGCACGGGAGGGGGGGGGAACTGAATCCAAACAAGAACACGATACAACGAATCGTATTCTTTCTCTAATAATGTAATGAAACGTGAAAGCTTCCGCGCTTCGCGCGGGATGGACGAAAATGAATTCAGATAAGGATTAAGAGTAATAGTTTAATGAAACGTCAGAGTTTCCGCGCTTCACGCGAGATGGGCGAACATGAATTCAGACAAGGATTAAGAGACGGAACCGGTACAATGAATCGTCTTCTTTCTCTAATAATTTAATGAAGTGTCATAGCTTCCAAGCTTCGCGAGGGAGGGGGGGGGGAACTGAATTCAAACAAGAACACGATACAACGAATCGTATTCTTTCTCTAATAATGTAATGAAACGTGAAAGCTTCCGCGTTTCACGCGGGATGGACGAAAATGAATTCAGATAAGGATTAAGAGTAATGATTTATTGAAAAGTCAAAGTTTCCGCGCTTCGCGCGAGATGGACGAAAATAAATTCAGTCAAAGGATCAAGAATAATAATTTAATGAATCGTCAAAGCTTCCTCGCTTCGCACGGGATGGGCAAAAATGAATTCAGACAAGGATTAAGCGTGATGATTTATTGAAACGTCAAAACTTCCGCGCTTTGCGCAAGATGGGCCAAAATGAATTCAGACAAGGATTAGGAGTAATAATTTAATGAATTGTCAAAGCTGCCTTGCTTCGCGCGGGATGGGCGAAAATGAATTCAGACAAGGATTAAGAGTAATAATTTATTAAAATGTCAAAACTGCCGCGCTTCGCGCGGGAGGGGGAGGGGGAGAACTGGATCCAAACAAGAATTGAGAGTCGAGAATGGTACAACTGATCGTTTTCTTTCTCTAATAATTTAATGAAGTGTCAAAGTTTCCGCGCTTCGCGCGGGAGGGGGGAGACTGAAAAATAACTTAGTTCCTGGCCCCGGGATTATAGGGTTAAATTTGTAGACATTTGGACATTGGCATTAATATATTTGTCGGTAATTGGTTGCTCGTTTTGTCGGTAATCAGTGGCCTCTACACCCTCCCCACTCCCCCACTGACAAAGATCTAGCGACGCCCCTGATAACGACACAGTTTATACACTCGAGAAACATTTTGCAAGTACTACTGATGAAGTACCGGACCACCGTCTTTGTGAATTGTGCAGCATCAAAGCATATACAACGTCTCAAGACGTGACAGATCACTTTTCTCTAACTTTTAACCAATCAGAAGGCCTCGTTTTTTTTCCAGGAAATGCCGGTGGACATTAATGCGCCAAATGTGGTTCTCAAATTGCAAAAGATCCCTACTCTTGGAAGGGGTAGGAAAAAGCAATTATTTTTACATCATATTACTCCAGGAAGTGTCTGAAAATGCGACTAATTTGGTTCTAAAATTGCAAATGCTTCTTATTCTGGGAGGGGCCAGAGCCCCCTCCCAGACCCACCCACGCTTGGTCGCTCCGCTCCCTCGCCGCTAAAGCCTCGTTCTGTCGCTTCATCGTTTTACATATATTTAACCCCATGCCATTTTGTGCCCCCCCCCCAGTAAGAAATTCCTGGATCCGCCACTGATGCCTATATCCCTTGAGCTTCGGGGGCTCCACCCCTTGACCCCTGCCGGGGCTTTGCCCCTAGACCCCACTTTGCGAAACGTTCAGTGGGGCCTGCATGTTAGAGTGGGGTGCTGCGGATTTTTGTTGTCAGCTCCCCCAAACGTTTTTGCTCATTACGCCACTGATAAGAAGGTTTACAGATACAATCTGCGTATGGGCAGATAAAGGTCATTTGTACCAAAAAGGTAAAACCCAAGGAGATGAATACTGGATATGCGCTCATGAAAGTTATGTAACATTATTCATGTATGCACCAACGGTACATTCTATGATACGCAGGTGGAAGTATTCTTTTCAAGAGGGCAAACAAAAGGTATTCATGAAGCACATCTAGGACTTTGGCAGTTATTATTCTAATATGCTCAAAGTGGAACTTCTCCATGTGTAAAAGATCTGTGGATATTTGGGGTCATTTGTACCATGTGCTATCTGTAAACTCCCTTATATATGTGACGGACAAGGCTAATGAAATTGCCTAAGGTTGATTATTTGAAAGTCCTTGCGCTCGTGTTTATTAAATGAGTTGATAAGCTTATAATACTCATGATTGCAGTTTTCCAATACATTTGTCTGCCATTTATTTTGTTTGAAGGCAGATCGTCTATCGTGATATATAAAAACCTTACCATTTTAAATGCATTCTGAGAAGCAAATCATATTCATTCTATCAAATTTTAAAGTATTTTTTTCTAAAAGAGCAATGCTTTATTCCTGTTTTAAACAAAATGAATCTGGGGTCATAATATTTTGTTCTTAATGCTTACATTTTCATTGTTATGTTTTATGTAATGTTTTTTTTTTGTCTTTTTAATTGTACATACACGGCCCCCCTGCGAGAGCGACATTCGCTTTGAAAAGGCCCCCCCCCCCCCCCACTCCGAGAACGGACGGACCACATGCGTGTTACCAAAATGTCCGGTAAAGGGGTACTTTTCGTGAGGCAAAGTCCGGCCCGAGAATTGTAAAAAAAGAGGTGTATTAACTTTTCACCCGGAGATTTCTTTAAAAAGGGGGTGTTTTTTTTTTTTTTCTCTCATCTCTTTGGACTCCTGAAAAATTATTTCGAATTTAGGGGGGTACATTGAGCATTTTTCATGATTTAGGGGGGTCTCTAAGGCAGGGAAAGCCCGCGAAAAGCCCGCGAAAGGGGGGTTCGGAAATGTTGGCAGTCCTCAGATAGGGGGTGCATTCAAAAAGAGGGAACAAGCATAATATGCGTACCCTAACTAACACTGAGTGGGGGGGGGGGGTGGCGGGGAAAAGGGTACTATAATATATAAATAAATTAAATAGAAATGAATAATTCCATTATCAAATAATAATATAAAGTATGGACATTTCTGTTTTACTTTCAGTTTGTGATATAGCCAACAAGAACTTTGAGTTGGTATGGGATTTGTACAGTAACTGTTGGGACAGCCGATCAAAAGAGAGAGCCCACGGCGGAGTCGGTCTGATGGCCAAACGGTAGACCGCATGCACAGGTAAGAATCAATACTCATTAATGATTGTTTATGTTTTATATCTTCTGAAATGCTTGAGTTCATTAATTTTTGCAAAAGATTAGCAAAATTACCCAAATAACCTTCATTATATAAAGGTACGCATTGCAGTCAAAATATATTTACAAATAGCTCTAATGGGAAAAGGAAACTTGGAAACTTTAAGGCAATAACAGACTATAAAGCAAAACACAAGTTAATGACGTATGAAAAACGTTTGCCGTCCAATTATCAAACGCCTAATGTGATCATTTTGTTGTTGTTTTGTTTTAAAGTTATATCATGGGTAATAGAAATGTCGTTTCAGTTTTAAAGCCCAAATGTTGTGAAAATCAAGATTGATAATTCCAGGTAGTTTGGTTAAAATACATTTTCAAACACAACATTACGACTAATTTTCATATTGGTAACAATCATAATTTTCAAATATCGTACATTATGTTGAACCATCGTTTTAAGAGGAGGATTTGGGTATGTTAGATTTTATGCACTAACAATGAACACTCCTTTCTGCACAATCAAAATGTATATTATTACATTCCATTATAACTTAGGATGGGTCCAAACCTATGATCGTCTTCTAACCTTCGACTTCACACGACCATTCTCCCAGAAGGGAAAGGTCGCCCTCTACGCCCAAAGTGGAAGCAGTCAGGATTACTCTGATCTTTCAGGACTCAAAGTTGGTTTCCTAGAAATGTGGTTCTCTGATGAGGCTTGTCTGTCTCGTTTCACCACCGATTCGTCCTTCCCCATCGTGGTATGGATACATAATTATCGTGATGTTTATTCTTGTACAGATTTTATATAAGAACTAACTTCTTCCATAGTAGGAGACCAGCCTGTAGGTCCCGTGACCAATCTCTGGGAACAAAGGTTTGAAAGTGTTTTTGTGTTCCCTGATGAATACCGAACAATTTTGACTTGGGCTGCCCCCTTGAAAATCCAAGGCATTTTCGTGAGGGGTCAACAAAGGTCACACAGGAATAAAAATTCAAATAGTTCCAATCGTGTCAATATGCATATCAAATTACTCGTCAGGTCATAAGGATTCCAAAAATGTATAGTTTGTTATACCTCCGACCTTAAATGAGGGCGCTATTTATACCCTTTTATACATTTAAGTATATGGAAAATGTTGGGCGCCCAGGATTGTGTAATTAGGAATTTCCACTGCACTGTATCCGATACAGGCCAGCCTCACCGAGGCTGGCGCTGGCCTTTAGTTGAGTTTTACATAGTCTGCACTTGTTTCTGAGTATACCCCGAATTTTGGTTGGTACATGGTTGGTTCGCATTATTAAAGAATTCGGCATGATTGGTCTCATTTCTTAGAGCAGTGATCGTGAAACCGTAGTTAGACAAAGCAAGGGATGAGAATCAGTGACAGGTGTTGACAAAGCATGATTGATTGCCCGAGGGATGTTCAATTGATTGATGATGTGCTCAAGACGTTTGGGGTGGCCGATTGCAGTCGATGGATGCTGCATGATTGTTGAGATACGCCTAGCCTGTGAGCAGTGAATAACTCGAGCCATCAAGCTATGGGCATATACTTTGTCCAAACGGACGGAGAGCGCCTAAACAGACACGGGGCATCCTGACAAATATTCCGTGTCGAGCAAGGTGGCAAACCGTGTCCGTCACAATACTATAACTTATTCCGGCTGCCTTTACATTCATTAAACCTATCTCGACTTTCTTCTTTTTCTTTCGCTCATCCAGTTGTATTTTACTCCCAACTGACCCGTATGCTTCGTCTTGGTCATCCCCGCCTTCTCTATACACCCCTTGTCTTTTCCCATTTTCTCCTCCCTCTCCCCTCCATCTCTCTCTCTCTCTCTCTCTCTCTCGCTCTTTCTCCCCTCTCTCTCTTTCTCTCTCTCTCTATCTCTCTCTCTCTCCCCCTCTCTCTCTCTCTCTGTATCTCTCCCTCTCAACACCTCCTCCCCTCCCCTTCTCCTTTTTTTCTCTCTCTTTCTCACCACTCCCTTCTCCCCCTCTCACTATCTTGATCTTTCCCTCTTATGCCGCCATGTATCATCAAACAAATAAAATATATACCTACATGCAAGTGTGTAACTATTCGTTTTCATTCAATGCACATTTTATTATGAATATTCTTCATAGAGTAAAACATTTCGACACAAAAGTGGCAAAATTGAATTATGATGCGTAATCCTGAGGGATCGGCGAAATAATAACTGATATTATGGACATAAATAGAAAATAATGGAATGTAATAGCTATAGTGTAAACTGTAAAGTTACGTATTAATGAAACCCTTTATTTTGCACGAGGGCACTACTTCGAGTTGAAACCTAGATAATCTACAAAAATGATTAATCAAAAAGAAATATACTGCGTAGCAATTATTGTTAAAAACCGCATCTATCAATTAAACTAATAATACTGTTAAAATGATGTTACTTTGAGCAAATTCTCATAAACGGCTTGAATATGAATAACTACAGATGACTGCTTTCAAGAATGAGTATCCTATTTTTGAACGCGAATTATTTCATTATATTATCTAATCGTTTAGAGAAAGAAAGACAGAAATGAAGGGAGAGAGAGAGAGAGGGGGGAGAGAGAAAGAGAGAAATCAAAACTGACTATGGTCGTGTTTTTTTCTGGTTCTAATACTGGATATTAGTGTATGTAGTCACTTTTGAAAGAATACTGGCTATTCAAGTTTTTCTAATCTACTCAAATTAATACATCGGTGATGATCATAATCCTGTCCTATCATGACAATAGGATTTGGGGTAAAATTGTTTAAGAAAAACATAATCATGAATTTAATTAAATTAAGTACACGTATATACTACTTCTAAACTTTTACAATTTTTCGCGCAATGCTGAAAATAATTTCATTATTTTACACTTTCGCTTCAAATATTTTAACAACAGTTTATGTTACAGTCCTCTAAAGTTTACACTAAAGTTTGAACTTCTTTATACAAAATAAATAATTTACAAGTAAATTAGACCTGGAATGTTGAAAAGGATAAGTTAAAATTCCTGTACATATTTACAATTTTATATACACATAATAATGAGCCTTCTGCTCACTCTATTATGTGCAAAAGGGGACAGTGCTCGGCTATAAACACACGCCCAAAAGCCCTCTTTTGTATCCATTAATGCGTACGATATCATAATGGTATTAGGACCAGTTATATTCACAAGTTCTTTAGATGACCTTTTCAAAAATAAATACATTAATACTGCTCTGAACATGGGAATGTATATGTCAACAAAATACTATTTAATAATAATAATAATAATAGGCATTTATATAGCGCTGTCCATCTAGACAATTCTATTCCGAGGCGCACAAGAAAGAATGAGAGAGTTTGGATGAGTGTCATAGTGACAGGTATTGTTAAACAAGATAAGATCCATTTTCGGGATGGGTAGGATGGAGGGGGGGGGGCTGTGGAGGCAGACGAATGAATAGCAATTGTACAAAACTTGAATTTTGAAATTTCGAATTATTTGTTGGGGTGCCCCACCCAAGCTATATTTGATGCATCTGGCTAAATTGATGTGCAAATCGTTTAGTCATTTAGTTTATTTAAGTTTTATTTGAATCAATTAAACAAAACAACCTGCAAAAAAAATAGTTCGAATTTAATGTAATGTTGTTTTTTTTTAAGTAATCGTGGTAATTCATCTAACAAGTCTGGAACATGTCACTGAGCAATCTTTCGATCGGTATCTCTCCGATGATTTGCTTGAAAAAGAGCTTCTCTAAAAACTTGCTGCTGACGGCCCGAAGAGCAGAGAGCATGAGGAGAAGTCGGCCGAACCGTGGGGGTTGGGAGAGGTGAGCGTACCGTACGTAGTCCCCGAGCATGACCTGGGCTTGGTCTTGGAGAGACTCGACGCGATGGGGCTCGCTCAGACCACGGGTCTCTGTTTAACGAAAGAAGAAGAAAAATGAAAGATTGATAATGAAATGATATATGATTTGCTACAATGACAAATAATATAATATTAGAAAATGATAACAAATTAATGACATCCACTGAACAAAATATAGTACGAATACAATGAAACCCGAAAAACATGAAAAGTGGTCTTTATAGGCTGGTGGTCTTTATGTACAGGTTCCTTTAGTTTCAATGAAAAACCATATTCAAAGGAAAAGTAAGATGCAATCTTTATACGGTAGACAGGTGGTTTTTATGTAGGTGGTCGCTAAAGCGTGTTCGACTTTGTAATAAAGCATTTTGATTTAGAGGAAACGCTTAGTCACACTTGGTAGAAATTGTCTGAGGAAATCAGTGCCAAATTGCAATAAGGATCCAAAGGGATGAACGAATAAAAAATCTTTAAAGAAAAACATCAATTGATTAGGCTGCTCGTAAATAAGAGGAGGTCGTATCTTCTTTTTACATCTCCGTTTCTCCTTTCCAGCTATAGGCTTGTATACCCCCTTTCGATGATGTGGGTAGGCGAGAGGAAGACACGTGCCCCTTCGCGCCCCTACCCCAATTGAATAAAACTACGCAATGGCGATTGACGTACCTGATTTGAACAATGCTATAGCCTTCAGGCACGCGAACTCGGTGAAGTCGACTTTCATCGCCCGTAGCTTAGCAACCGTCTCCTTCATGTATCGGACCTGCGCTGCGAGCTCTGCCGTAGTTTCGGCTGAAGTCTTGACTCCCTTCACACTCATGCTCACCGCTAAGGATTTAAGGAGGGCGTCTGATTCGAGAGGGACCGCCCACTGACACATCCCCATCAGGAACAAGTCTCTCCAGGTTTCTTCAAGAAGGATAAGCTGTGAGGAATAAATGAACGCAGAGATAAATAAACAAATAAACATATAAAAAATAAACAAATAAACATATAAATAAATATATGAACGGATAGATAGATAGATAAATGAATGTATGACTTTATGAATAAATAAACCTACAAATAAAAAAAAGACTTAATACATGAATATATGCTTAATAAATACTTTTTTAAAAATGCGTTTGTGTCATTTACATTTTTTCCTAATTACTATTTTGTTTATTTGAATAACAGAGCTAGAAACAATGGTGAATTCGGGATTATCTGGCCTTGGAGGGTGGAGGCCGAGGGGGGGGGGTGGTGGTGGAAAAGGGTACTTTTTTCGTCTACTTCAGATTGTGGCAGATGATGTTTTTGAAAGGGCATTGATATATTGCTTTTAGAAAATGCTGGCAAGTTTCCCCACCTAAATGGAGTTAGGTAACACATTGATCTGTTTGCTAAGGATAGCCCACTTGCATGGGTTTCGAAGAGGGGCACCAAAATCCACCAGTGCATATGATATGTTTTACTGTGGGGGGGGGGGGGGTTGTCGTGCAAAAATACTCATTAATTATTAATTTATGGATACTCCACTAACCTGATCTCTGAATGGCAGCAATCGAAAACAGGTGATGTTTTTCGCCCACTTCACAGAGGTAAAAAGAAGCCTCGCCGTCACTTCGAGCAAATTATCTGGAGATGTCGTTCCAAGCCCCTTCACTCGACCCACCTCGCCGCCGTCATCCTGCCGTACGGCGTCCAGCGCGAGCGGGTTGATGTTGTAGTGCTCTGCGGTGAGTAAGCTATGGTAGAACGTTCCGTAGTAAACAGACGTAGATATGAAGCCACTCGACGGGGGAGGCAGCGGGGCTGAGGCACCTGTAAGCGAGGACTTGTCCCCGGTTAGGGGGCGGTGCGGTATGGTTAAGGGCAAGATTGAGTGCCCGGTATGACGGGGCAAGGGGCTTAGCGATGTGGTACTGGTTGGGGTCTGGGATCGAATTGTACCAGGAGTTCCTGTCGATCGGGCATCTATCGAAACCATAGGCTTGTTCTTTGGCTTGCGTGGACCACGTTCGTGTTGCACAGCTGATAAATAAAGAGAGAACGAGAATTAATTTAAATTGTATATTCTTGTGCATCACAACATATTGCTTATTTAATTTCTGGCCAGCATTTATATTCAAGAATCCCAACTTTCGTTTGGTAAAGGCACAATAATATGAAGAATATGAGAGGGGGAATAGAGATGCAAAAAAAGAAATGAAAAAAGAATGACTGATTGTCATTAGATCATGGAAGAATAATTTGACAAACAAAAATACTCTCAGAGATCTAACATTGGTACAGATTATAGTTTTCATGATTTAAAAAAAGATGTAACATTAAGATCTTTTGTGTAGCAATATTCTAAGGGTGTTGTAAATATCACTATTTGATATCAAACAAAAGTAAAAGGAACATACTTTTTGAAAAGCAGAACATTTTCTGTTTTATTAGGCCTACAAATAGCTAATATGAAAAGTTAAAGAGGCCTACAATGGCCAAACACAAACACACAAAAACACGAAGAAAAAAAAAACATCACCAGAAACACTTCGTATTTTTTTGGTAAGATTACACTGTTTTTTGTTTTATGAAACGTATTATTTCTACAAACAGAAGTAGTACAAATCAAAACAAAGTAAATACAAATTACATCATCCAGAAGTTAAATCAGTTGCAAGTGAAAAATAAATTCGTAAATTTTGTTTTCGTTTCCAGTATACAGCAGAACGCTAATCAAAATAAGCTTATAAATTCTTTTTACAATAAAAAAAGAAGAAAAGAAAATGCTTTGTATATCACTAATAATAATACATGTACCCTCTGAATTAAACATAATACTAAACTAAAGATAGAAAATAACAAAGACACACAACTTTGAAACTCATGGACGATCAGATTTTATTTCTATAAGAGGATTTCAGAAAGCTGTTTTTCCATCGTGATTTGTAGGCTGCTATCAAAGCCATTGCACAGTTTTTCTACTTTGATTGACAACTCAAACACAATAGGAAGACGAGTAAGTAACCTTGTTGTCGTAAAGACCTATCTGTTAAAACAACAACAGACATGCACAGAAGGAAAAGAAATCGCCTGTTGCAGGTGCTTAGTTGGCTAATTTCAGCTTTTTCATGGCTAAAGGTAGAACGTGGGAAAATGTAACATTTGGCACTTTGACAATGGGCGTTTATAAAAGGTGTCATATTTTAGGAGTATCATAATTTTGTCAAAACAAGCGCAGCTGTCAAAGACCAAATTGCGATACTGAGCAAATCCACTCTTTCTGGAGACACAATTATTAGGGAATCATCTCTAAAGTAGTGGCTTGAATTATAGTTGTCAAACATTTTTAAAAGCTTGGTTGAAACTTTTAAAAGTGGTCACTCATACTTATTTTGAACGCATGAGAGGCATGACGTCCATACATTACGTATGTATGACTCGGGTTTTTTCCTGACGTAATTTAAATTGAATTGCTATAATATAAATTTAGTTCTGCAATTATTGATTGCCATAATATAGAACCCTATTTTGTATTGGTGTCATAATGTTTTATTGTTGTATTGAAGCAATACAAATGTTGCAAAAACAAAGATCTAGCATGAGATTAATTCGTTAACGTGCAATTTCATCACAATAGACATGGGAAGCAAAAAAGACAAAGAGAAAGAGAGAGAGAGAGAGAGAGAAAGAGAGAGAGAGAAAGAGAGACGGAGAGAGACATACATACATAAGGGTAATCAATTTGCTCACACTAATTAATTATTGCTCCAAAAAAGAAGAATTTTGATCTCGTCTCGTCAAAAGACCTTACAGTGATTTTCATTATGCTTCAAGAAAGCCTTATTAATCTATCACAAAATAATCTCAAATATATAAACGCTCATTTTGGGCACTATTATAGTCAGTCAGGGTATATCTTATTCCATTGTTTATTCCTCAATTTTTCTTCTTCTTTAAATAGAGACTACCTTGGACATTAATGGGATTTTATTTTGCTAATGGAGAAACAAAGGATCAATTAAATATTCCTCCTGAGCAGTCTTTGTCAATGAGTTATTACCGTAAAAAATGACGGACAACAGACTGCAATCAGTATCATTGTCGTTAAACGTTTAAGCAAGTACATCTCTAAGAGTATATTGTTTCCGTGAGTGGCTCGTGCAAGATCAACGAGAATCTCCTTCACATTTTCTATCTGTCACGGAAAGCAACCACTCAAATCAAAGAGGTCAAATCGCGGACTGCCAGCTATAAATCTCCAGATCCAGATCAAAAGTAATGTCATCCATTATGACATTACAATAAAAATGTAATATCATACACAATGCACCATCATAAAACACAGTTTTTACAACTAGTCTGCGTGGGAAGTGCATTATTTTATAGTAATTACAAAATGGAGCTCGTGAGCACAGATGTGTATGCAACAAAATGATATACTTTCATTTTCTCGTGCTATCATACCTGCAAAAGACATCTTCATAATCAACAATAAATGTTCAGAGTCACCTAGCAACCAGCCAGTCGTCAGAGTGACATTTTAATGTCTTGATATCCTCTCGAAATCTAGCGAAATGGTGTTACTTCTACTCGACGCCTCCGAGTAGGATGCGATCGAGAACGATCTTCAAAAATTTCAAGCACCGCCAGAATCTGAAGTGGCGTTTCGTCACTCCCGATTAACATTTAAATGTTACCCAAAGATAAATATACTTTTTGATGGATAAGCTACAAAATTTTGAATAATGTTGTCATTTTTTTCTTAATTGCAGACACGCTCAAGTGGCTTAACCGAAAGCTTAAAGATTGTGAAGATTCTTAGAAACTGAATTTAAACCCGTAAATGTTTTTCTTTTGGTTCACTCAGTCCCTTATGAGATTATTCAATATAATATTAATAATTTGATGCAAAAGATGACAGATTAAAATGGAGTTCCGTTAAAAAAGAAAGAGTTTTATTTGGCCTATACCGATAATTATATTATGTTATCAGAACAAAATCTAATCCTTAAGCAAATAAAAGATTTTATTTGTCAGATTCCATCCCCACCCCTCCATTCCTGTACATAATAGAGAGTATGGTATTCAATGCAAATATTATAAAGATGCTACCCCCCCCCCCCCCCCCAATCCCGCCCCTCTCATTCCCACCCTCGATCAAGTCATCAGGATGATGCCCGGATAATTACAGATGAAATCAACATCAGCACACACGGGAGCAATATCTTGTTTTTATCACCATATTAACAAAACGCTCCATCACTTCGTTAGCTGCTAGCCCGACACCAACGCCAACGCGCTAACACGAACCCTCGGGGATAGCACGCCGTTACTTCGTGGCGGGCTTTGGGGGCAGGTTGGAAAAGTACGAAGTCACACTATATTAACCGCTAGACATGCTAAAAGGTGCCAATGCTCTTTTTCATTTGTATTTCATCACATTATTAGGCTTTTCCTGTTTATAGAAGTTTATGAACGGGTAGTTTCCTTGAATGAAGATGCAGTCAACTTTTCAGTGAGGCCGATTTTATTCCTCAGCGAATTTCTGCCAAATTTGCATTTGCAAATTACTGTTGTGAATCTACATTGATTTAATGGAACATTAATGAGACATTGATTGCGTGAAACAATTTATATGATAACAATGTATAATGTCAAAATTAAAATGGTTCAGTCTGGTTTAAATGTTATTTGTCTCCTCTAAAATTGCTCTCATCAACCTCCCCCCCCCCCCCCCTCCCTAACTCTAGGCTCCTTTCTCATAAATCATCACTTTATTTAATCCACCACTGTCTATCCTTCTTGTTCCTTCTAAATGCCTTTCATATTTCTCTGTATTTCTCTAACAACATTCCAGGTTAAAGAGGTAATTTTCCTCTCTCCTACAAGATCCAATTATTTTTTTTAGAGAGAAATTAAGATCGTTGACATGAAGTTAATCGTTGGGTGTCTAGAGATGGTTTATGTAGAACGTTGACGTTCAATCTGGGCAAGGTGGCTCTCATCATGCGTGAAGGACCATCGTGAAGCTGACGAATTTCTCCCGGTCACTTTCCCGTTGTGGCTTTCCATGCAGGCGATTGATAACACCATAATCTTTTAAACAAGCCAAAAATAAGAACGTCAAATTCACTAGGGAGCACCCCCCCCCCCCCCCCCTCCCCCGATTGTAGCCTTTTCCCCTGCATTATACTATTAATGTAGAAAAAATGTTAGACGGCAAGAACGTGGAGGTATTTGAGAAGGTGGGTTGATTTGTTTTCCTCCTCCTAGTGCCCTGCAAATTATATAAATATCTTTAGCCGGTTATGTCAGCTGGTTTATATTTAGATAATTAACTCAACACACAATAAATTGAAGGCAAGATTTCGACAACAAAAACAACAAAAACTTAAGTAAAACTATAAACTCTGTATAAGATATTGTCAGTGCTAAAAGCACGTATACTACGCTACAAAAATACAACCAAAAGAATAGCAGTAAATAAATATGTACCTGTACATGTATTATATTCCTCGGGTCTAATGCTTTGAGAGAAAAAAGAAAACTATTTTATTCAAACTCCGACGTAATGATTTTACCAAATTAAGAAATATTATTTAACTGTTTAATATAATATATTGAATAACTGATACGATTTGATAATGCTATTTAGGTCTACTGTAATAATGTCTCTTAACATGCTGCTAACGAATGTTATCAAAGGTCGGGCATACAAGAACACAATGAAATTCATCTGTACTTTGATATCATATACACAATTCTAGACTGAGAGTATGTCCCTGCCGTTAGACCAGGGGCGTTTCACAAAGCACTTGTCGCAGCGACAAGTGCTTTGTGAAACGCCCCCCCCCCCCGGACAGACTCTTTATGAGCGAGGAAATCACAACTTCACTCACGTACACATGGCCGTAACACAAATTCGTAAATCTAGTCTAGGACTTTAGAGTTTGACCATGGTTTGACCTACTCAACAAAGCAACAATTTATACTGAAATAATAATGACCTATATGCATGTAGGTGTACTTCTAATTCCTTATTATATCGCACATAATATCGATCAAAATATCTAAATTTGTATCACCAAGCCCAGAGAAACTATCACGTACAGAAAATGCAGCACCGCAAACGAAGAAATCACTTTTCAAAGAATACTGTATTTGAGCGGACACTATAAAATAAAAATGTATATGAATGCAAGGAAACATATTTATTTGAAAATGTCAAATTTGAGATGTAAATATCATCTTTGAAGAAGAATCAGTGTAAAACTGTATATCTTTTACTTTTCCAGCTAGACTATCGAATTACATTTAGACATAGAAAATAAAAGAAAATCTGCACTTTTCAGTGTAGGACCAGTCTAAAGTACAAAGAACGCGAGGAAATGAAGTCCTAGTACATGCGCAGATGACACATGAAAAGAATCTTAAAGACTCAATTTCAATGCCATGAGATAACACAGCGGCCGAAAGATAAACTCTGCATCCTTTCAATAAAACTCTAATAAAAGCCATCTATTGGTGAAGCCTCTAGCGTCGCCTTTTTAGCCCGAGGGCAAATCAACAAGCTTCGCTCAATCTCGAGGATAGAGCTATTATCCAAAAGTATTCCTTTTATCCCGTTCCTGTCTTATTTTAGGAGCAACTTTGAGCAATGAAAGCAAAGCGTGAGCCGAAAAGCGGCCCAAGTAAAGTGCGACCGAAGACTTGCGCCGTCTCGTGCATTTTCGTTTGCAGACGATCGCATGGTATTGACTTATTTGTGTTTGGCGCGCAACGAGAAGATAGGATGCGAAGGGCATCCGCTTGAAGATGTTATAACAGACATACATCTGTCATCGACTTCTTGAGGAATGAAAATGTCAAACCCTTTTACGTCTGCCTCGTCGAAAGGATGTCTTTTTGGACAGAGTTGTAGTGCTGACGACCAACCATTCGCTGAAGCAAAGAGTTTCCAGAAGTGTACGTTGCATGCTATATGAACAGGGTCAATCCTGTCATAGAAATTGAACCTCATTATTAAAACAAGGAGAGGGGTGATTGGAAAGTATGTGCTTTACGGCCTGATGTTTACTGTTCATCGAACTATCAAACTATTGATTTATAAATCATGATGAAAGACGCCTCGTTCATATCGAGATATGAATATGAATTAATGTCATCAATATTGCTATTAGTATAGTTATTTATTATTATCATCATTATCATTATTATATATTACATTATAATTATTGTTATCACCTAAAGATTATTGTTATTATCATTATTATTATTATCATTACTATTATTATTATAATCATTATTGTTGATATTATTATTGTTAGTAGTAGTATTACATAATTATGTAGTAGTAGTAGTATATTTCCACAAAGCATAAAAGATGTAAGAAAATATTCCTCGCGTTCATATGAATAGTGATTGTGTAGTAGGAAAAACTGAATTAACACACTTTATACTGCATAATCCACATCCTATGACAACTTGCAAATTTATGCATGAAAATCTCAAACTTAAATCACATAAGATATCATTATAGAAACCATCCACACACAAAAAAATTCCGGTGACATTTTGTAGCCATAAATCACTGCATCAACCTTCATCAGATTTTTAATGATTTCCTTTCATTCTTGTCTCTTCTCAAGTACAAGGAAAAGAAATCCATGCCAGCGATTGTATTTGTGCAACGGGGTCTGAGCGTGCGGTTCCCCTTCAGAAAAGCGTTTTCAATCTTCTATTTGCGGAAATAATAATTGAAAGAAATTTCTCGTGGTTTTGTTAGGCTATCATAATTTGGTGAGTGCGGTAAATACTGCGTGAATGCGTAAAAGACTTCCAATATTGTCTAAACAAACAATTAGACAAAATGAGCGCACACGCGTCTTCGTCCGTTCGTACGTCTCTTTATCGACATTCCTCCTTCTCTTTCTCCCCCAATCAATCGTGTCACATTTATTCGTGACAAAATGTAGAGCAATTAGTGTTGATTGACTTGAATAAAAGCGTTTTTAGGATTATAAGCGCATCATCACTTGATTTTTGCACTTCACGTGACAAGCGATTATCTTAGTTTAAAATGTATTACTAAAATTAAATATGAAGCAGTTTGTCCAGAATGCCTTAAGATTTTATGCATGTTTTCGAACACTCTCAGGCAAATCTCATTTAACACAAATGTATACAAAAGCATGAAACAAAATTATAGCGGTTATCTTTTATAGTTTTTTTTACATTGAAACGGCGCAAACAACATAATTTTAAAAAGGACATCAAAACCGGTTCAAAATTATGGCAGTAATGCCTGTTCTGTTTTACACTTACATTAATTCTTCATTGAACCGTTAAAAAATCGCACGAAGATGAACACATCAACAACATCAACAGCAGCACAACATACTTGCACAAAACAGATGTTCACCAACACTAAGATGAAGATCATCACCAAGAACGCATACATTTGCATCAACACCAACACCAAGAACATTTACATTTCCACCAATACTTACACCAACACCAAGAAATTATACATTTACACCTGCCAACGCTAACACCAACACCTAGAACTTAGCATATACCTTTACAACAAAATTAACACCAACACCAAGGTCTTATACATTTACACCAACACTAACATCAACATCAAGAACTTCACCTCTCATCTTTGTACCAACACCATATTACAGTATAACAGCACCAGCACAATGCAACACCAAAACGGAAATTGAAAAGTGCTCTCACCATCCTTGTTCATCTGGGCTTCGAAGCATTTCCTAAGCCTGCATGCCCGGCATTGGTTGCGATGGGTCTTGTCTATGGGGCAATCTCCTCCTCCTTTCCCTTGTTGCTTGCAGACGTAGACTCGGCCTCTGTGGATGCTTCGCTTGAAGAAACCACTGCACCCATCGCAGGCGTAAACACCGTAGTGCTTCCCCGAGCTACGGTCACCGCATACTTTACACGGAATGTCGAGAAGACGATCACCTGTAGATAAAAATAAATAAATAAAAAGACAGAAAATGTGAAAGATTAAAATATGGTATAACAGGGAAAGTATACAGACGATTTGAATAGTTATGACGAAAACCATACCTGATGATTTCGAAATCATTTGTATTTTATGATGAATTAGATAATAAAAAAACATTATTCGAATTCAATTACAGTGTACTATATTTTTCATATCAACTGAACAAAGCAAAAATAAATCGTTTGTAGAAATAGTATTCTATATTTAAAAAAATATCAACCAGCATATTGATACATGTGTTGCACGAAGTTCATGCATATTCTTAATGGGTTTGTTGGCTATATGCATACACAATGAACAAATAACTTTACTTGCTTATCACAAATAAAATACAAAAAGTGTTCCAAATAATGCCTGTCAATATCATATTCGTCAGTCACAAACCGTTTAAAAAAAACTGCACAACCACCCAAAAAAGTACCAGATTTATTACCTTGATCGTTTTAACAACAAATAACTAAAACATACCTCTGATAAAACTAGGATCCCTCATTTTGTGTTAACTTTGTAAAAGAAAGCAACTTTTGATAAAAACTCCAAAGTATTATTTGCTTGAACGGTAGCAGATACAACTATGACAAATCACGTCCTAGAAAGTCTTCTTTTGGAATACTTCGCAGAATGTTTGCCCGTCCCAGAACTGTCTTGGCTTACTCTGAGAACTTGACCGAAATGTCCCCGCCTTAAGTATAGTTGAAGCAAACAAAGAACACCTATTTTCTCAACAGATAATAGTCAAAAGTAACAGCCATGGAGACATATCGAAACTTGATTTGTTATTTTAGAATCTTTTCACAAGAGTTCTTGGCACACAGAGGGGAGTGGTCGAAAGCATTGACCAATCAGAATCGAGTTCAGGCTGGTGTCGCGGGTGATTCGCGAGCCAATCGCGAGTGGTACGCGAGCCGAGCGCACGACCCGAGTTTGTTCGGCAAACAACCGAGACAATGGCGAAGTGTCCCGGAAAAACAGCTCGCGAAAAATACACTTGTCACATCTAAGTTTTCAAAAGTATTATATACTTGTTACTTTAAACAAAATTTGTCCTTACAAAAGTGTTTGGGGGCCAGACAGTTTTGTTTATGATGCGCATATCAGTGTCTTTAGAAAAGTTAGAAAAGTTCCCGGGTTCGAAGCAAAGTCAATGCGCTCGCGCCCTTTGGTAAGGTACTAGGCTTACTCCTCATTATCAAGTCCCTCAGAGAGGACTCAAAGCCGTTGGTCCCAACGTTGCTTACTTATAAGAGTACATGCTTCCTTATCATCAAACAACATATAAACATAAAACGGGGCAGAGAAAGATAAAAAGGAAAGAGAGAAAAATACAGAGAGAGAAAGGAGAGAGAGAGAGAGGGAGGGAGAGAGAGAGAGAGAGAGAGAGAGAGAGAGAGAGAGAGAGAGAGAGAGAGAGAGAGAGAGAGAATTTTCTCCAATTAGTTTATAAAGAAAATATACTTTTTAAAGTTATGTTTTCATAAAGCCATCTGTCATGTCTGTTTTGCATCGACAAAGGAACTGCATTGTCATTGTCATTTCAGATCTCTTGCATCAATCACTTCTTTATCAAGAAAATGACTTGCATAGATCATCAATTCATATCACACTTTCAATTGCAAAGTGTTAAGCCTAAGTATCCTGAAGAGCTGATCAGCTTAACAAAGTAGAAGAGAAAATGCTATAAATTAGAACACACTTACAGCAGATTAAAATGGAAATAGGGAATGCATTCTTAGATAATATTAAACAATTATATTCCGAGTATATGGAATTATAATGTCCATTTTTTGCGCCTGGGCACAAGTAAATAGCAGATGATTTATCGTTTTTTCTCTTTAGAGTTGACATGTTTAAGAACGCATAATTTTAAGGGATAAGGATGGTAGTTAAAATTGTATAAGATAAAAACAAGGGGTAGCTATTTAGTTGTTTTGATGTTGGCACTTGTATCACCTTGGACTCCTTAACAAAGTTCAAGAATCAACTCGCCCTTATGACAGTTAAGTTTACAAGAAAAGTTGCCCAGATTGTTTCTTCTCCAAGAATTGAACACGTAGATGGATCTTTCAAGACCAGTTGCACAAACATGAGGTTTAATTGTCAAATGCTTTTATTATCTCCTTTTCACAATTTGGCTGTCCATCTAAACAGGTTGTCAAAACATTCTGGGATGGATCGAGGCAACAAAGGAAAGGTGATATTAAAGGACGGAGACTTCTTTGTTGCTGCGAAACGAATCGAGGTGATATACATTGTACTGTCTTCTTTTCATCCCAGGTCTGTCCGTAGACATCATGTCATAATGTCGACAGAATTTGCAGAATATCGAAAAATGCGTATTTAGATTAAGAGAGATGAATGCGGGATGGATGAGTTATCTGGAAAAGTGATCTGATTTTTCGTTGAAATAGATATGTGGTTCGTCTGCTGAAAGCCAGAACGTTAACTCACATCAATTCCCATCGAATTGATACCCTTCTGATACTATGTCTTGATAGAGGAGTTGTCCGGGTCTTTACAGATGACTGCGTGGAAAGAAAATACTAACTTGATGAATTTAAAAACCGGTTTGGTGTAACAATGTCAGAGGTAAAAAGTTAGAGGGAAAAAAAACAGATCAGATGTCAGAGGTGAATATGCCAGAGGTGAAAATGTTAGAGGAGAAAATACCAGAAGTGATTTTCCCCAGGAACCTTAAAACCCTCTACACTGGGGAGGAGAAACTCTGTTTAGCTGACCAGGGTCCCTATAATAAGGGGATGACACCCAGGCAGGCTTCTACCCCCTAAAGACATGTAAAAGGGGTAACCCTGTTTCAGGCCCAGGGGTAAGAGGCTATGGCCCCTGGTAAATTTGGCTTGGGTCAGCTGTCCAAGTCACCTTATCAACAGGCTAAAACACCTTTCACTTTGTATACCCTAGCTGTTAACCTTTTGTTTTTGCGATTCAGGGTAATTGAATTGTTCATTTTTTTAATTATACATATCACTGCTAAGAAAAGCAAGTAAGTAAGCAACCAGGGGACCAACGGCTTCAAGTCCTCTCAGAGGGACTTGTAATAATAATAAGTAATAATAGCTCACATTTATAATGCGCCTTATACTTTGTTTCTAGGCGCAGCACGATTAATTAGGGCACCGGTGCATCAACTTGGATTCAAACACGGGACCTCCCGATTACGAGACCACTGCTCTACCACTAGCAGTTCTTGGGTTTTCGATATGGACCACTTTTTATCTTAAGATAGTTTCTGGTAGGTCTTTAGAATCTAATTAAAAAAACTGAAAGAGAATTAGTAAAATAACGCATTTAAAAACTATTTGTTATTATGAAGGAAGACATAGCACTGTATAAACTATAATAGTTTTGCAAAGTTCATCGTTATATATCATTCAAAAGTTATTACAAAGTCCAAAGATTATACAAATGAAAAGAAGAAAATCAGCATGAAGTGACCTCTTATAGAGAACCAGATTTTGATTTTAAAGGTAGTTCCTCCACAGCTTCGATCGTGCTGACTATAGAATTGTTTTAAAATACACATTTTCTTTAGGTCTTTTAGGGGTTAGCATTTTTCGTTCATAAAGGAGTTACAAGAACGAACAAAAATAGCACAACTGCAGCCGTACAAATGCATGTTTAACAGGTTCTGTGAATTGCTTCCGTTTTTACGCTCAAATGCGCATTTTCTGCCTAATTTCACAACTGAAACTCCACTGAGTCAAAATGAGTTTTTAAAGGGCTAAATTCCCATGCTTTATGAAAAATTTCCCTTTTGCGACAGGTCTTGCATTTTGTTTGAAAAGGACTTGAAAGGTTTCGGAGCTCACAGGTTCATTACAAAAATGACAACTTTACACGATTTTGATATTGTTACCGAATTTGTGTCGCATTACTGACGCGTTATTGCTCTTAAGCTGCAAGGGTCGATCTCTACCTTTCTCCCTTTCTCTATCCCTCTCTCTCTCTCTCTCATTTCCCTCTCTCCTCTGAAGGAAGAAAGAGAGATAATATATCAATATTTATCTTATAGTTTTCTCCCTTGTCCTTTCTGTCGTCTCTCTCTCCCTCTTTCTCATTCTCTTTATATATATATATATATATATATCTCTCTCTCTCTTCTCCAGTTTTCTTTTTTCCTCTGTCTCTCTGTCTCTCTCTCTCTTCTCCACCTTTCTCATCTCTCTCTCTCTCTCTCTCTTTTCCAGCTTTCTTATTTCTCTCTGTCTCTCTGTCTCTCACTCACTCTCTCTCCCACATATTCTACCTCTCTCTCTGTATCTGTTTCAGTTCCACTCTATGTGAATGTGATTCGGAGTCACATAAACTACTCTAAAGTTGGATAGTTTCACTTTGAAATATAGCATTATCCGATCTTTCGAGTTAAAAGAAAATTCATGCATGTGTTCTCTAATAAATTTTCACTTGCACTCTTAAAAATAATAGGTGAATTTTTTTTGCCCAGCACGTGGTAAATTATGTATTTAGCCAATTTGAGGCATTAACAAAAAAAACATCTACTTGAATAATCCAAATACGGTAAAAATATAAAACAATTACTTCAAAATGGGCAAAAATATTAACAAGTCGGGTAAAAAAAATAGATAATGCCCAAAGTTGTGTGGATAGATAATTATCTTCATGGTAAATTTGGAAATCCTCTTTTGAACTGATATTGCAAAATTATATTATCCCACTACGTCATTTATGTCAATGTTGTCGTTATGGAAAGAAGACAAAACAAGTTAATACAGAAAAAGCGTCTGAAGACTGAGCCAGAAGGGCGTTAACTCATATATTTTGTTTTTACACAGAGCAAAAGTTTTAAGCATTATTAGATTTGAAATACATGTATTATAGGACTGTTGTATTTTTGCGTTTTTTTTTATTTGACATTAATGTTTACCGTTCTTTCAGTAATGACACTCAAGTCATTGCCTAAAGTGAATGAGAAAAAAAAATGACAAAAAGACAAACCGAAGAAGCCACTTAGAAAATTGTAGAAGCTGAATAAATAGTTATCTTCAGCTAAAACTCGATCAAAGTTTATTTTCCCACGGTATTTTGGAGGGACCGATCAATTTTGGGGGGGAGTTTTAATCCATAAAGAGAATATTGTATAAAAAAGTTAAAAATGGCTCTCGAGACAGCCAGCATGGCAATTTATTGTCCATTCATGAAAACCTGCGCATCCCGCAACAGTTTCCAAGGTTATACAAGTGTCTCTTCGAAAAACTTTTAAACATATGGTAGATAGGAAGGTGGGTAAAAAGAGATTGTTGAAAAAATAGATATAAATTATGGGAGAGAGAGAGAGAGAGAGAGAGAGAGGGAGAGAAAGAGAGAAGAAGAGATAAAGAGAGAGCGAGGTAGGAGGGGAGAAAAAGAGAGAGCGAGGTAGGAGGGGAGAGAGAGGAAAAGAGAGAGAGAGAGAGAGAGATGGGGAGGGGGTGGGGTGGAGGGAGAGAAAAAGAAAGAGAAGAGGGGGAGGTGAGAAATATAGTGGAATGGAGGTGACTCGAAAAAATTATCTAAAAACTGATGCGCTTTGGCCGACAATGAGAAACAGAACATTACTAAACTTGTAAAAAGAAAATTTAAAAGTGTAAAAATGCCAGAAATAAATTAAGATACATGACTGTACAGGTGGAGGGAGGGATGGGGGTATCAAACTGTCTTTTCCTAATTGTATCGCTCTCTTTACTTTTACGATGCGTTCCACCACTCTCTTCGTGAACTTCACAGACTACAAAGGAATGTGTGTGCCATGATTTTGATTTGAAATGAAAACAAAAGATGAAAAGGACACCCAATAAAGGTCGGTCGACCTGTGAAGTGGTCGTGTGCGGCTCGCGACCTGCGCGTGGGAACGTTTTTCAACGGCGTCTTGTACGACGTGTGAGTGGCTTTGTGTCGCACGCCACACACGTGTGAGCAATTCTATTTCTCCACCCTCTCTCTCTCTCTCTCTCTCTCTCTCTCTCCTCTCCCGACTCTCTTTCTGTCTCTCCCCCTTCCAATGCATTGCCTCTTCTCTCCTCAATATCCCTCTATTTTGTTTCTCTTTCAATTTGTATACCCTTCCATTGCTCCATAAAACCCCTTCTGATTGTGTCTTTGATTTTTTTTTCTTATTAACGTCTTTTGTTTTATGTGCACAGGAATGAAAAAGATCTGTTATTAAATCTGTTTGATGCCCGGATGATTTTGTAAATTACTGTTCCTATTTAGCCTATTATTCCCATGGAAATAAACATTTTACACTTTCAAATTAATCTATTGCTAAACGTAAAGTTTGTTTTTTTAACATCGATACATCAATTAATTACCAGCCAAGTATTCGTTCTATAATTTCTATTTTGCATAATCATGAACGTTTTGTTTCCAAAACTTAATACTTGCATGGAAGTGTGAATTATGATTTGTTATGATTATGTACTTACACTTCTTATTAATGTTCTCTTTTTTTAAATCGATGATCCTATTTCATGACCATTTTTACATTGTAAACATTGTGAAATTAGTCCCTGGACTACTAATTTGTATTTTTAACAGACGGCATCGAGCTGAATCGAGTTTAATAGAAAAAAAAAAGTGAACATTTCTTCCAAAAGTGAGATTGCATTTATGCAAACTTATTAATATTTGTAAAGCCCTATATACGTCTCTACGACCTCTTTGAATTTTGTATTTACAATAATGTGCTTTGCCATATTTCATCTTTCGTCTCCTTTGTCTTTTACTCTTTCATATATTTGCTAGTGCTCAATAACAGGCCTGCTCAATAAGATCTAGTCTAAAACATTTGCGTGTAATTCATTGTACCATACCTATGGTAAAGTGCCAACCCCACCATTAATAATTGATAGCTCTGCTTGGTATAAACTGTAGTATGGCCTTCGTTGATTTTGATGATTATTGACGAATTGATATTGAAAAATATTATGCATATCGCATAAGAAAATGTCAGGTTTATTTTTCTAATCTAAGAAAGCAAAAATTATTGTAAATACGTTATTCCTTTTCGCACTCCTCTTTTGCATTTAATGTATAAGTGAGCCCCATGTATAGATCCGCCACTGAATTCCTTTAAAGTCCCTAGCTCTTCGTTTATGACTAGGCAGAGTTACCGAGATGAAACTCAGACAGAATAATTATGCCTCTAAAAAAAAAAGCAAAATGAACTTTAGACCGCAAGAGTGTAAAAGCTGCTCCCGCGCCCTCTCACAAACGTTCTCTCGTATTAGCTGTTGGGTGGCGCCACACAGCAATGTACACCTGCGTGAGATGGTGGCAATCTTAATACCAGTGGGACCGCAACGTTAATTAAATGTGTGAAATGCAATAAACTACGGATTAAGAAGCGTTTTGATGCAGAAAGCTAACATGTCTCGTATATGGATGACATAAAAACGGGAGGTAAATTGATGTCTGATGTAAAAGCTATGAGGGCAAAAGGGTTGTCCGTGTGCACTTTAAAGTGACTCGGTAACATTGCCTCAGATTCTGAAACAAAATCCTGGATTTAGCTCAAATCCCCCTTCTATTTATCTTCTTTCGAGAGACTTTATTTGTTCATATCATAACATAACAGCTATTTACAACAGTGTTCATGAACAGATTTAGCTCATGCTGTAATCATAATTTTAAACCTTTAGGTCAGTCAGGAATCTCATGACTTTTACAAGCCGATCGCCTGTCTGATTATCAAGATATTAATGATTGGAAATCGAAGTTTTATTTTTCGTTTTCCTTACGGTGTTTACAACACTACAGTCTATTGGGGAAAATGAGTATGGTAAAACCGGTCACTAAACTTTACTTTTTTGAGGCACTACATGATCATTTAGACGCACAATTTTTTAGGGCTTCAATATTACACCATATCACAGGTACTGATAACACGTAGGGCCATGCACCTCATATTTAATATTGTTAAACGATGCCTTTAAAATTCGACGGTTCGAATGTTAAAGTTCAGTTAAAAGGATAGTTGAGTTCTGTTTTCAGACCGCAAATGCTTTCAAAGTGCATGGTTATTGCTCTTATTTTTATTTATGACATTTATCGTGCCCTTTTATAACCTAAAATTGCTATAAGGTAATTTTAGACCCCGAAATGTGTAAAATTTAGCCAATACGATCATACCAATTCAGCAACACTTAAAAAAAAACACAGTGACCGTTAATTAATTATTTAATTAAAAATAACAATACGTGAGCCAGCTAAATGTGGATAATATAAGCAACACGAAAATGCCAACAAAAAAGCCAACATCGGCATTGGCTGAAATACGACGTAAAAGGCGTTATTTCGTTTTTTTCAACGGTTTTTTCAAATTTTTCAAAATATCTAATAGTAATATTTGTGGTGGTACACAAGTATTAGAAATCGTTATATTTCAGCCGTCTCTGAACCGATTTTGATCAAACAAAGATGATTTTGTCATTTAAATATTATGTTCTTTCAAATTTGACACTCAGTTTTTAACCTTTAAGCTGATAGATGATTGTTTCACCTGATCGCTAAGATGAGTATATTGAAGGTTTACACTTGAACAAACTGTAAAATGTCACTAAATAGATTAATGAATGAAAAAACGAATAGATCAAAAAGTAAATGAATGTATATTAAATAATTGATTATATACATAACTAGTCAAATAAATAAATAAATAATAAAAATACAAATATAACGCTTTACACTTGTTTCCTTTGACATTATAATTATATTGTCTTCCCACCAACAGAAAGTTTCCTTCTTTGCTAATTTTTATTCGAGATATATTCAATCGCTATCTCTCACCATTTCATTTCTTTTTGTTTTGGTTTGTTTTATTTTTCTGTTGGTTGTCTGTCTGAAAAAAATTGGAAATTGAATCTGTTTCATTACAATTGTAATCTACATATTCATTGCAATGGTAGATGTAGAGATAAATACACAACGTGAATCATATATTTGAAAAGAAATTGAAGTAAAGGTGTAAATACAAAAAAAAAAAAAAAAAAAAAAAACATATAAACATAACAAACAAACAACAACAAAAAAACAACAACGATCAAACCACTTTTTTTTTTATGCAACGGGGGCCCTGGCGTCGATCTCGTTAGTGTGGCTGTGGTTGTGGTATTGGTATGGCTGTGGTATATTTATGAAATATGTAAGAAACAATAATTGTCCCGTTATTTGGAACTCTATTCCTCCTGAAATATCCTCATGCAAGTCTTTAACATAATTTTAAAAAAACTTGAAGCAGCATCTTATCTCTAAATATCAATGATTCTTGTACCAATAATTACATTCTACAACGTTTCCTACAACTGTTTCCAAATTTATGATTTTGTAATGATTACTTCCATTTGTATTGCCGTGAACGATGCCCCTGTCATTTTTTGTCATGTACGTCTCTTTGTTAGTTTTGTTTGTATAAGTAAATCTCTTAACTACTTTTCGGTGAACTATGCCTCCATAAGGCCATTTGCCCTTTTAAAAAAAAATGTTCCCTATTTTCGTTTTCTTATATATTGCAAATGCTTATTATTGTATATTTGTATTGTTTTTATTGAAAATGGAAATAAATGAAATGAATTGAATTGAATTGAATTGAATTAGTTTGTCTGGTAGATGAATACTTACTTATCTTGACCGGCTGTCGTTGCTCCGGTCGAATACACGGCGTCGAGATCGGTGTCAGTGTTAGCTTCGGCGGCGTCAAGCCCACAGTCCCTGAAAAGGAACAATGCTGGCCGTCCTCATCGTAGCTCAACATCTCCATGTTAAAAAAGTCTCAGTCACTGGTTGATTTTCTTCAATTTTCAAACAGGAGAGATAGCGTCTAAAGATATCAGGTGGTTGTCCGAATACAAAAGTCTGCAAAGTCTCACAAATTCACCCAAAGTTTTATACAATTCGTCCTTGTTTTCACGAAGTGACGGTAGTGAGGAAAATCGTAACGCAAAGTGAATGCAATTTTTTTTCACTACCGTCACTTCGTGAAAACAGCGACGAATTATGTGAAAATTGATTGTTAATATGTCGACAGTTTCATTTAAAGTAGTGAAACAATTGCGAAACATCAGTTTGCAAGATTAAAATGCATTTAGTCTTCCTCGAAAGCTTTACTTTGCAGAAATATGCTCACGATAAAGAATGCTCATTAGCAGTCTCGCAAAACTGTTTCTTAACCTTGATACCTTGGATCTGGATATAACACGATCAGCTTGAAAACGAAGTACGTCCTCAGCGAGCTTGCAAAAAATGTTTGTCTTTAATTGGTGTACGACGATGATATTAGGCAAGTGCATACGATCGAAACATAATTCTAGACCCGATGACGTCATGGTTTATCACGCAGTAGGGAGTTTGGCAGGTTGAATATGGTGCATTTTTATTGGAGAGAATGTGGATATCGGTTGTATAGGGTGTCCCTGAAAAAAAAAGAAACCGAGGATTGATGGGAATTTACTAAATTATCCAAAATTAGGTTTTAAACTTTTCATCAGTGTATAAATCATTGAAAGCTCAATTCATGATACCAACAATAATGATCAAAAATTCTCGCATGACCTCTTACATCTCTTACATTTTGGAGTGTTGGTGTCGAAAACCCGATTGTCCCAATAAGCAAATGGCTGTTTCGTTTAGCTTATTATGTTTTTTTAAGAAAAAAGAAAGATATTTGAGATGAATAATTTTGGCAAATGCATGTACACATCAATAAAGAGCTCATAACTATGATGCAATAATTATGATGGAATGATATTATAATGCACGAGTGAGAAGGCACAAATCATTATTTGTTAAGCAAATTGACATTTGCTCTGGTGTCTCATTCAAAATTGTCAATGAAGTAAATATGCAATTACACATTATTCTTCCTACTCACTCGTGTGTGATCCATCATAATTATGCAAGATGAAAATATGAGCTTTGACTTGATGTGTGTTTTCAAAAACTACAAATTCAAAAAGAATTTGATATCTTTTCAAAACAATGATGAACCAAACGTAGCAGCTTTTCGGGTTTCTAACATTGCAACTTAATGCTATCTGAAATTGTTCATGTGTGACTAATTGCTTAAGACTTTGATGTAATATTAAAGAAAGTAACATATTTCAATATATATATATATATATATATATCCAATCATGTATTCATTTACCAAAAACTAATTTGAAATTATTCCGTAACCTTGGTTTTCATTTTTTCAGGGACACCCTGTATAATGAGAACCCATACATCTGGCCGGCCCGCGATTAGCGATTGCGCATGTCCACCTCACCGTCTGACTAAGTGGCCTTTTCTGATTGGCTGGCCATTTTGATAATTACCACAAAAATAGAGTTATTTTTTTTTGGAATGCAATGAATTTAGACACGAACTGTTAAAGGTACTATGTCCCATTTGCAGGCCAACAAAAATGAAAAAGTTAAATTCCAACTGCATTTGAAAGATAATACTGATTTAGAACTTCCCTAAAAAAGGTGGGGCTTGAAAATGTCTTCAAGTGGGAAAATAATGACTATTAGTTGTCAAATCGACTTTAGGGCTATAGAGCCCAAAAGTAATAGTCTTGATTTTCAATTGTACCGAATGGTCATACGTTTTATGCTGCGCAAAGATACAATCAGTTTAATCTTGGCCATTACAAGAAGTGGTTTGATGTAAACAAATGCTCATGTACCCTTTACAACTCTTCTCATGACTGTATGTTATTACCAAAGAAGAAAAAAGCCAGTCAGTCACAAGTAGTGTCTGACAGTGAAGTCTTGCAAGTAAACGGGTTTCCTTGCATATGAATATGAGGACACTGCTAACGTTTAAATTTCACAGATAGGACATACATGACATATTCATAATTCCTGCAAAGTTCTACAGAATTTGAGGTTGGCTGCAACAGGGACATAGTACCTTTAAACATTACATGGATAGCAGTAGCGTGATTTACTTACCTATAACTGGGATTATATTACTCTTAATTTCCTTTCTCTTAATATTACTTTTAATTAATATGATCTACTTCAGTTTTTAATACAAAACTTCATGGAAGCAGTATTTCTGCAATTTTGCATGTGATTTGATTAATATAATTATAAAAGTATATATCATTGAGCTACATTTCGATATTATCACATTGTTTGAAAAATTAATTTCTGTCTAATTTCATTCTTTTCTTTTTCTGTTCAAATGTCCTTTGGTGTATAATATTTGTTTTTCCTCATAGCTGACCAAAGTCAGGAAGATCCTTTTTTTTTTTTTTTTTGCAGCGATTCATATTTAGTTGCTTTAAAAGGGGATTTTTATTTATCTAAGTTTTGCTTGTCACCTAATATTTTTTGAAAACCAAACTACTGACTTCGAGGCCTTACTTTAACATAACATAACTACATCGCTTGTGTCAAATTACTTGACTTTGTATTTTGCTGTTTGTACTGTTCATTCTCGAGTAAACGATTTGTATGTGGGTGCATTAATTTTATGGACCAATTAATAACCTCTGCGTAACATTTGAATTCCAATTACGATCGACATCCTTAATTCCAATCAATTGTAAACTGTATTTAACGCCATGCAAAAAGTCACGGCTGCAGAGCGGCGAGTGTATAGAGAGCGAGAGGGACTAGGAGGGGGGGGGGGGGGGGGACTTACCCCTCCTGACGGGTTTCCAACTCTAAAAGGAAGACCGACCACGCATATTAGGTAATCATTTGTGTTAGGATTTAGAACGTTAATAATACTAATGACAATAGTAATAATAATGATAATAATAATAATGATAATATTAATGATAATAATGATAACTTATACTTACAGTACATTGCTTAGCAAACGCATCGAGCATTATTTTGATTGTCAAGTGGATTTGGCGCCTTACAAATCTTATGTATTATTATTATTACATTATGGTCTCTATGCGTGTCATCACTGTATTAACGGCGTAAAAAAAACGTAGATTACACGTTCCAGAACAATCGTGTCTTCAGCTCTGATTTAAATTGATCCAACCGAGTGATATCCCTTAAATTATATGGGAGTTTGTTCATAAGTTATGGTGCTATCTTTTGAAATGCCCTATTCCCATATGATTTTGGTATGCACGGAAATTTGAGAGAGCAGATTAGTTATAATAATTTTGAATATGTATTGTGTTTGGGCACGTACATTGTACACTTGGACGAGTTCACGAAGATAAACAGGTTTAATACCATATTTACGTTTAATACCAATAAACAAGACAATGCACAGTTAATCGAAGATCTTAAAGGTAAGCAGCTAAATTCAGATAGGGTAGGAGTCATAATTATGTTCCATTCCCCCCTTTTTTTTTTAATTCCCTTTTAAAAGTCTTTTTGGTTTTGGGATGATATCCATTAAAGTCGGGGACCTCAAAAAGTTGTTTCCTTACTGAACTATATAGGGATCACTTGAAGTTCAGATATGTTGCCCCTCCTGAGATCAAGGACTACACACGCCACTGGTCAGCGCTGTTTGACACCAACTTTTATTATCCCATAATAAAGCCGCTCTGCTACCTGAGTAATGTCTCTTTGAGTGGCAGTTATAAGTGATGTGATGTTAACGAGCGGAAAACACTCGATTATAATTAATTTGTTCGATTTTTACCAACTAAGAATCCATTTTACACACCTTATCGACTGGTAAACGGGATCCGTTGGAAGAGCTGATGAGTGTTGTTACGTAATAAGCCAATGGATTATTGTGTAAGCCGAAAGCTGAAAGGCTATCGTAAAAGTTCATGAACGTCACGATGGACTTGCGTGCTTCGTGGGGTTGGTATTTGGATTATTATAGTGACTGATAAGCAAATAGAACCTAAGGTGCCCATCGTGGTGGTGTAGAACTATTTTATTTGTAGGCCTATAATTATTTGTTTTTCATGAGCAAATCATGTGTATGGAATATCATTTGGAACATGAAACACGCATTTCTTTGTAGAGGGTAGAAGTGAAATGCCTCAAATTAGATTGCAAAAATTTTCGGAATGTGAATTCAACGACAATTTCAATACCTTAGTGTAAAATTATTTACTTTTCCTGTATCAAAGAGAACTGTTGCTGAGCTAGCGCCATGAGCGTCCCTGGATGGTGTGTGCGCTCTATAAGTTTACACTATTATTATTATTATTATTATATCCCATCGAAAAGATGTTTGATTACGTAATACGTCGTTGGAATGTTATAAAATTGTCTTTGCGATCGTATTCATAGGATTTCTTTTTTTGTGGTACAAAGTCGATAAAATTGACAAACATTTAAAGAAAAAATTGAAAGACGATTTTCTAGATCTTCCATCTTCACAATTATAATTCGACCAAGTACAATCCAAATACAGAAGGCTGTACTAAAATCATTTGAATCCGGTTGGCTGTCAATTTATTGTCTAATTTCGTTCTTGAGGGAAAAAATGTTGTCAGAAATTAAAATTGACTAGAAATATAGAATTCATGTAAAATGGAGAGTCGAAAAACGATTCGGTGAAAGAACAAGTCAATATCTTCTCTAGATCGTGCTTCGTAAGAATTTGGAAGCTTGTATAAACCATGTGTACTGCGATCATTAATTTTGTGTGCACTTTGATATACAAAATACCTCGCGTTTCGGATTGTCTCTCATATAAATCATAATGTATTACCCCTTTTAAAAGATATTGTGACAGGGCCACGAATTCGGCTAATATTTTACAATTTCGTAATTTTGTGTAAACATTATTTTGTCCTAAGTTGTCAGGTAACATGATCATAAAAGAATCATGAACCATTTCAATACGTGGAGTACACATGGGACATGCAGCTCCAGGAGAGACACGATCGCAGCAAGTTTTTGAAAAAGAGGGAAAAGAAAGAAGAAATTCGTATGGCATGTTTGGGAAATATATGGAACATGGTTGCAACTCCGAGTTTCACGCTCTGCCTATAAGCATTGAGCACTGTACGGAGGAATAGACCAAATCTAAATATATATATATATATATATATATATATATATATATATATAAAGAGAGAGAGAGAGAGAGAGAGAGAGGGGGAGGGGTAGTGTACTAATACGATGTCTATGGACTCGTGCAGGCTACGCCCCTATTTTCAACATACAGAATCCCTCTTCATAATTATGACTTACAAAATTATAACTGTCTGCTACAATCATATAACGATTCATTGATAACAACTGGAAAATTAACTCACTGCCATTACGTCCATTGATTTTCTTAATGTCTGCCCATTTCAATTCAACGCAAAGCACAAATCTATAAAAAGCTAGTCACTTCCCAGCGAACCTTCGGCAACTGCACAAACAACCAACTGCATTATGACATCACAATCAATTCGATCCTAATACAGAATAGTCGAGAAGAGGCGATCTTGCCTTAAAACCTCAGTTTTTTGTCGAATGGTATAATCTTACGCTAGATCGTCAAAATCATCAAGATTAGGATTACTGTTGTCTTCCTTTTTACTTCATTAAAACCAAACTGTTTCAGGCAATAGAATTGGGACTGTATTATCTACACTAACTCACGAAAAATTAACAAATATTTAACAAAATTTCCCCAGACTGTTTTCTGTTTTTACCTGACTTTTAAATAAAATTATAAAAAAAAGAAGTTAAATACCAGTTTTGCACAACAGCAAGCCATGTCATTTACTTTGTTTATGAGATTTTGCTACTGCATTTTCTTGATACTAAAAATAGGTTAGGCTAGAAATAAATCAAATAGCAAAGGGTTTCAGATTAAAACGATACACAATGTAAAAAAAAAGTCCGTTGAAGTTTAAAACAATCATTTTAGATTTAGTCCTTGAAGATAACAACAAAGATATTACCCTTTCAGTGTTTGCTTACTATATGGTTATTTATCATAAATAATCTCTCTCTTTCTCTCTCTCTCTCTCTCTCTCTCTCTCTCTCTCTCTCTCCTATCCATAGTACTGCCGAAAGTTATCTGGCCACGGGGGCACTACACCCCTGGATGAAAAAGCGGTGAAATAATAGTGAAAGCGGGGTATAGGTGAAAAGAACCGCTAAAGGGAGATAAAATGGACCTCTCAAGCCCCTTACCTCTAATCGATGGACTTGTTAAAAACCAATTTCATCCACATTGAGGGCGATGTCGGAGTCGATGTGTGCCCCTCCCCCCGCCCCTTCAATGATTTCAGTGCCCCTTCCATGACTAGACACAGGGCACCTCCCAAAGTTATCATTACTTAGTTTTATATACCCCCTTTAATAATCGTCTTTTTTTTTAATGAATATACTCTTCCGTTACTTTGTTTTACTTCCTTTCTTTTGTTAACCAATTAAGTTGACTATAGCAGCTCTCATGTACACATCTCCGATAAAACAGCCCGAGGTCGAGGGCTGTATCTCGAGCTATGCTGAAGTGTGAAACTATTCAGCCAATCTAGGGCAGCACAGAGCGGAAAGCGACGCATTACAAACGCCCTAAAATCGATCCCGTACTGATTCACTAAACTTTCTAAAATTCCCCACTCTACGACTGCACTTTTTGTTGTTTAAATGGCCCATTCTTCTTGAGGACCTAAACTTAGAAATAATTTTCACTTTCCCACGCTAGCTTTTCCCATGACCTTCCATAAATTGATACACGAGCGTGCACATAATATATAGAAACACCGATCGAAGCTGGATATAGTCATTGCATTGTGTCTCAGCCTTTGGTTTTAAGCTAGGTGTTAATAATTGTTTTAGTCTAACGGTATTTAGGTCGCAGATGACGATGGTGTTTTGTTACTTTCTGTTGTTCTGATTTGTTATTTCATGATTTGATGATCGTCAGTCTCACAGATGTTGTCAATATCTCACGTTTCAACACGTTCTCCAGCGTATATACAAAATGCGAACTGTATAATATGCAAGTGTACTGGAAGTTGCAACTGGAAATTAATTTGATTGTGCCTGTTGTATTTCATTACATAATAAAAGGATAATATTTATAGAAGAAAGCAGTACCTCAAATGATGCTTGAAAAGATCTTTAATGTATTTATCTTTAAATCTTAGACTGAATGGTGTTTTTAAAGTGGAAAGTTCATCAATTTATTGAATGAATGGATGAATAATAGGTCTAGGTACAGAAGAGCAAGGGAAGGGAAATGTGTTGAAAGAATGGGGCGAGGCCGACTAAGATGACGAGGAGAGAGAGAGAGAAAGAGAGAAAGAGAGAAAGAGAGTAGGGTGTTAAAGACAGCGAGATGAAATACTTCTCTTTCACATTTTGTTAAAGAATATCTCATGTTAGTTAAATAATTTGCAAATTAAAATGAAAATGGCAAAGAAAATGAATGTTTCAACCCGCCATTTATTTAGATCATTGTCGAAATGGTAAATTTGCTATCATTTCCAAGCAATAGTTTACATTACTAGTATATCTAAATAGGTTGATAGATACATTCTACTATATATTCTATAAACTAACTTCATCATGTGACATTTCTCAATGCTTTTATCGAGAGATAATTTGACATTTCGCTTATTTTAGATCCGAACTGGCTTTAAATGCCTTCTGTACCAGGCAGGGAGGTGGTATATTAATAAATTTCAAACAACGGAGGCTGAATTATAAACTCTACACCAATAACTCAATAAAACGCGAGTTTAATGTCCTTTTATGACTAGTCATAAAAACTGCATTACCCTTTTACCGTCTTGACTTAAAAAGGAAGCCTATTTGTCAAATGTCATTTTCCGTTGACGCGTTCCCGCTTGCCGAATGTGCAATATGTGTCGTCATATGACGGATTGTTAGAATGGGTATGGTAGTCACGTTAACCCTAAAAAGGCCGGGCTATTTGAGGTCTTAGTACGGCCGGGCATTATGGCCCCCCTTAAGATCTCGGCCGCGAAGGGGCCGATTGCCTCGAAAATTTGCACGCATGTCAGGTGAAGTGTATATAATAATATGATAATTTCAATTTTTTGAAAAATTCACTCATTTGCATATTTATGGTAATTTATGCAAATAAAGTCATAAAAATCCCATTTTTACCCATAAATCATATATCATTCATATTTAAGCATTCTTTTTCGCTACATATATTTATTAGACCACTCTGAATAATAATACGACAAATTTTTTTGGGAGAGCCAGCTTATTCCTTATGTTATCCCTTGTTTTGATAATTTCTTATGTATTTCATTGTTTTTTTAACTTATGTATTTCATTGTTTTTGTTGTTTTATTTCATTTCTTACTACAATTCAACTATTTTGACTCCCAAAACAACCACCTAAACTTAAAACAAGACCCAATAACCCATGTTTGATCTGTTTTTAGGAAAAATGACTTTTCCATTTGTTTTGTACACAAATCACGAAAATGAGCGATTTTCGGGCTGACCTGCAAAGACAAAAGGTCACGTGACCTTGTAACCGTAGGTCCGATTTTCAAAAAAATTATTTCAAAAATTGCGCAAGACTCGAAAGAAAAAAGTCAATGAGCGGCGGGGTGCCATCCATATGCGTTCCCGAGCAATCAGAAAAATCGTGGAGGGGGTGGGCATAATGGCCCCCCGGCCTTATTAGGGTACAGTCCGGTTGAGAGCTGAAAATGCCAGTCAGTATACCTATATTCAAGAAACCATATCAAGGGTCTGAAGTTTATTACATTGTTGGTTTAAGGTTTGAATATTTCCATTTTCTCTTAGATATTTTCTCCCCCGTCTCTTTTTTCCCCTTCTCTCTGTCTCTTTAACTCACTTAGGGTATTCACTCTATCCCTCCCTGTCTTTCCATCTCTTTCCCTTCTTTCTTCATCTATTATTCTAACTACCCCCTCCCCCTCTCTCTCCCCTAACTTTCTCCCCTCCCCCTCTAGCTCTCCACCTCCCTCCCTTTCTAGTGGTCATTTCATGTAAAGATACCTCAGCTAACTGATTGTGACAAGGGCTTATTGCTGTACTCAAAAATAAGACATGATCCAGCTAAAAACAGAAAGTGTTTACTAGTAAAAACATAGTTTTTAATACAAAATATTGTACAAGTATTATCATCTAACCGCCTGCACGTGGTATCAATGTCCTTTTACTCAATTTATATCATCAATAATGTCCTTCAATTTATGACTGCCCAGTAAACAAATAAATACATTTCGAGGGGTCAGTGACACAAAGACGTGACTCCACTTTGGCCATTTTTGAGAAAAAGGGGTTTAAAGTTAGAGGTCCACTTGGGCTTTAAGTCTATGTTTCACTAGCCATTGACTTCAATGGGGTGTTGGGTGGAGTTGAGTTTTTGTGTTACCTGGAAAGCCCACATTTTGATATTAAACACTTATTTCGGTAAAATATGGAGTTCATCTTTGTGTCACTGAACCCTGATTTATATTACAAGCACTGATTTGGGCATTCTGGTGATATGGGACTATTGGAACGAATTAAAATTGAAAATTTACCTTTCAAGCACATGTCATTAAATAATTAACGCCATTCTCTTGGAAGCCAAAGGAATGAAATTCAACATGGTTGCAAAGTATTAATCAGTGGTTTTCAAGTCCTCTTAAAAGGGGCGTAGCATGACGACGAGACTATGTGTCTTTCCCATGGCCTGACTTGGGACCAATCGGGTATAATACGACTACGGACAACGCGACTGCAGTATTCACGTGCATGCAACATATGCGAAACCGAAGCGTGAAGAGAACTTCAGTCTGTCAGTCGTAGATGGCGTTAATCAGTATTTGCCATGCTACACCCCCTTTACCATTTCCTGCATTATTAGTCAGGTTTCTTAAGCCCATACTTAACTCAAAGTTTGTATGTATTGATTGCAATGTCAATTATATATATGGGGTTTTACATGAGAGAATAAACCTAGAGTATGAGACACAGTTGGTACTGGTGAAGTCTGTAAATATACATGTCTATGCCAGAATCCTAAAATAAGACTTTGTGTGAATCATTTTGAAGGGATTGGGTCTCTTTGTCTCAGATTCTGAAACAAAATCCTGGATTTAGCTCATGCTACAATGATAATTATAAACCTTTAGGTCAGTCAGGGACCCCATGAATTTTAAAAGCAGATCGACTGTCTGATTAACAAGATATTTATGATTGGAAATTGAAATCAAATTATATGGTTAGCATGCATTTTGCAATGTTGGTAATGTTGTCTATTTGTATAAAGACAATGCATGAAGAGTGCATTAATTGTACAATGCATGTATACCTGTCAAATAATCTTATTCAAGCTTAAGCTTCTGATCAAACAGATTTATGTAAAACATGACCCCATACCTGATTGCTGGAATGGACTTCAGGAAATCTCCAATATAGGCAAGATATACCTAAATCTATATTTTACCCGTTTCATATATATATATATATATATATATATATATATGCAGACAGAAAATCTCAAACAGCCTCCAACTCAACTGTCCAATATTTCCATTATGTAGTCCCACACACTCAGTTTCTTGTTGGCACCATTTGATATAATGTACGAGAACATGTGCTGTGTATACAGGATGATGCTCACAAATCTGTCTCTGTTTCTTTCGGGTCGTGAAGTTGGCGTCAGGGTGTACAGCGTGATGATGAGAATATAAGCTGACAAACTTTCTGCAACTCCAACCTGTGGATATGAGCACTTCTCCTTCACAGTCCAATATACTCGAATATAAAGTTGGTCTCCATCAAAGCTTTCAAGTTCACTGAAAATGCACAGTTATTGTCTCAGTCCCACAGTTTGATGAGTCCATCCCAGCCACACGTTATCACTTTTGATGTTTCATGCGGATGCCACAGACAGCCGATACACACACCGTCGTGCGCTTTCAGCTTCGTGTACAGTTTTGTGCTCTTCCAGTCCCATACATTCAATTTGCCGTCGGCATCTCCAGAAACGACGTAACTGTAAATATAAGATGGTAAGCATGCCCTTTCAACAACATATATCATCATCTATTTTTATTTAAACGTTACATACAGTGGATTTCTTGTACAATATTTGCTCAGAATTTGTCATTTAATCCACACACAAAAATAGGATCCGAGTGTATTTTCTTATTGCTCTGGCGCCTACCAATACTGCACTTTGGTGGCGCGATGGCTCAGTGGTCTCGTATCCGGGAGGTCCTGGGATCAAAAGCAAGTCGATGTGCCAGTGCCCTTTGGTATAACACATTAATTCTCTTTTCCAAGTCCCTTGGAGAGGACTTAAAGCCATCGGTCCCCTGATCGCTTACTTACAAGCATACACATGCTTTCTTAGCAGTCAGGTAAAACAAATATTGTCCGAACCTCGCGAGTCTTCTCATTCTATTATATCCCAAGTTGGCCACTCAATATTCATATTTGCATCTTCTTTTTTATCTTTATATAGCAAATTGAAATCCAACTACCACGTACATCTGTGAATCTTGATGTGCATCCCCTCTTTTTGTTTTTCTTCTTTTTTCTGTCTTTTTCCCCTTTTACCAATATTTTGTTCCTCCATATTTGTATTATTATGTATCCTTTGAGGGTAGTCATACTATCAAGCTTTGCTTACTTTGTCAACCCTCCTGTTTGATGTTTTCGATTAGTTACAGCCAGCCTTACTTTATTCTACATATTCTTTTGTCATGTGTAACTTTGCAATGTTTGTTTGTTATATATTTGTAAAACTGCAAAAGAAAAAGAAAATCAAACAGAAATAAATAAATCAAATCAAATCAAATCAAATAATGACCACTTACCTCATATCAGGAGCAAAGTCCATCTGGCAGGCATAACCAGCAACCATGTGACCTTTGAAGATCTTTTTCCTGTTCTGTCTGAACCTGTTGATGGCGCTGTAGATCACGATCTGATTGTCCATCGCCTGGCAACCCAACCATTTACCTGGTAAATAAAATAACGTGGTGTGATATAGCGACGTGTTACATTAAATCCAAACATATTACTCAAGACAAAATTATTACTTATAGTAACAACAGCAATGATGATGGCTTCTCACGTAGCACTTATATCTGTCACACGGGCTGAGATTTGAATCCTCAACCCTTGAATTGAGAGTGAAGTGAACGAACCACTATACCACAACATCTCTAGGTTTCCGTATTCATACAACTTTCCTCTTCCTTTCACCAACTCTCTACTGATGGTACATAAGTATTTTTGGGGTAAACACTTGAAATCTTAACAATTTTAATCACCATGGCAACAATAAAAGAAAATTTCTAATTTAAATGTACATATCCATCTACCTTTAACAAAAAGTTACAGCATTTAAAATCATAATAATTGAAATAAGTGTGACAACAATATATAAGAAAAATTGTCAATTCTAAGGTACATATCAACCTACCTTAAAAAAAAAAAGCATTTAAAATCATAATAATTGCAATACGCGTGATGACATTAAAGCAAATTCTCAATTCTAGTATACATATCCATCTACTTCCATTTCCTCACCATTATGACTGAGAGAGACGCTGGGCATACTGTGCATGCTGGGGTCTGCAATGTACTTAAAATCTACAGGAATATCCCATTCCCACACCCTCAGACTCTTGTCGTCCGAGGTCGTCACAAAGCGTTTGTTGTTATCGACGAACGTGATGGTGTTGACGGCTCCCAAGTGGCGATCGTACTCCTGAACGATCTCGTTGCTTCTTATGTCCCACTGTAAGAGCAAAGGGAGATTGTGAAATTTTAAGGTTTGAGTTGTATTTCTCAATTTTAAAGCATGCTATCTTACATCATCCCTATGATTTTACCCACATTAAAACCTCGTAAAATGTATTACGAGTACACCATTACCTGTTTTATTCTTCTTAATTTTCTCTCTAAGAGACATAGGAAATTCAATAGCTTATTTAAAAATTATACAAAGAAGAAAAAGATACTGTAGAAGAGTTCAAGTCATGAAAACTATAGAAATATGAAAACACCAATGTGTTAAAACTTGAACCAATGTCCATTAACTGATTCTATTTAATATTCAACTAGGCTCCCTTTAATAAAAACCCACTATTTGCTATTACTGTAAGCTTTCTCTTTTCTCATTTTTATTTTTTCCTTAAATTTTTTTTTTAATTCTACATCTTCCAGACCAACTGCACTCTAAACCACCTCTGTGGTGGATCCTTACAGAAGGGAAAATGCAAAAGAGAAGGCCCAGGATCACCGGGCGAAGAACCTTCCAAGATGATCTGAAGGCGATGAATCTAGAATGGCACGACTTTGATAGAACACCGGCTGATCAAAGACATCGGAGAAAGCTTGCTGCCCAATGTGCTCACCGGTACAGGGCCCGTTTCACAAAGCCTTTTTTCAATGACAAAAATCAGTGACAAATCTGCTGATAACCAATCAGAAGCAAGGATTTCAGTAGCTTATAACAAAAACTGTCATTTTTTACTGATGACATGTTTTGTGGATCCCCCCCCCCTCAAGGATGATCTAAGTCTAAGTATTACTGTCAACCCACCTGTACAATTTTCTTGTCTGACATGCCAGCCACAAAGATGTGCTGTTTGTCCTCCTCTGGGTTGAACTTCACACAGTACGGAACCTTACGACTCGTAAACTTCTCAATACACTCCCCTGCAATGAAATACAAAATATGGTATAAGTTTGATGTTTTCGATTTGTTACAGCCAGCCTTACTTTATTCTATATATGTTCTTTTGTCATGTGTAAAATGTTAAATGTTTTGTTTGTTATATATTTGTAAAACTGCAAAAGAAAAAGAAAACCGAACAGTAATAAATAAATAAAATCAAATGGATAACAATGAAGACAACACTAACAAGAACAAAATTCTATTTTTGTATTTTTTATTTTTCCATGTCAGATTATGCAATGTGATGTGTAACATCTCTATATAGTTTCATAGGACTTTGGGATTTTTTTTTTCTGGGTTTAACTGGGTAAAAGTGAATTGAGATTAAGTAAATGCCTTTGGGTCGCTAAGAAGGACTTTACTCTAACAAGGGTCCAAGGGCAAATGGCCACCAAAACCTTACAGGGATCTCAAACTTTTTACGATCATCCCATTACAAGATACAGCATAACTCACATTTTTTACAAAACGTTATCTGATGAACCCCTTATAACAAAGATATGTTTGTTCTTTTCTGTATAAGGACAAAACTTTAAAGCCTATCCACACTAGTTTGGCCAGGAGGGATTAGACCTCCCTGCGTAAGAAAATGGGGACCATGGGGGACCAACGGCTACCGATTAGGCATTGTTTGTTATATAGAGGGCACAAGTAGCTATAAATAGTGCAGTAGGGCTTTAAGCAGTTCAAAACTGAGAAGTATGGAACATTCTGACTTGTGATAAAAAAGCAAAGGTAACAAACCTGTTTCTGTGTCCCAAAGCTTGATGTAACGATCGTAGGCAGCACTGAGAAACTTTGTTCCATCGTTGTTGAAGCATATATCTCTGACGGCCTGTTTGTGACCTGTGTAAGTTCTGACTAATCTCCTCTGGTTGTAAACCTCCCAAATCTACAAACAACAAGAATTCAATTCATCATAATATTATACAAAAATAACACATGAATTTTTTTTTTTTAATATAGTTTTGAATTTTATTAATTACACTGAAAGCATGAGCACAATGAGCAAAAGTTGCATAACAATGAACTTTTGTGCAACATCTCATAAGGTTCATTTAAAAAATAATTCTATTGGAAAATAAGCAAAATATCTTAGAAGTAATGAAAAATGATCAGATGTTAATAACACTTTTACCCATTCAAAATGACAAGTTTTTCAAAATTATACATGTAATACCATCTTAGCCTTCTTATTTTGTCAGTGGAACAATTGAACAGTCAAAGAATATTATCAATCATGCCTAATTGATGTGGCAAAGCTGATGTATTTAGCCATTTGTGAGTTTTATTTTTGGATGGATGAGGGAATAACATTGTATTAGTCATGCTGATTAAACATAAATCCGCAATATCATCTAAAATGTCATTACAAGCTATATATATATATATATATATATATATATATATATATATGATACTGCTAGTTAACACAACAAAATAAAACTTCTTTAAAGGGACAGATTCACTCGGATTTCTTTGTTTATAATAGGGTTTATAAGATGATGACGTGGATCCTCATCAAATATTTGATTGAGAGTGTACACATGACCAGGCATTTATTTTGCCTAACACGTAATTTTGATAATGACCGATCATTATCAAATGCTAATGACCAGTCATTAGCAAAATTATTTTATAAAACAAACAAAACATAATCTTATAAAACAAATAATACACATCATTTTGTTCGGGCATTAGTAAAATTACCCACACTCGGTACCTTTCAAACAGTCCAAACACCCTCGGCTATCACCTCAGGCATGATAGACTGTTCATACTAATGCCCTCACTGCTGTGTATTATTTGTATAATAGTAGTACCTTGATTTTACTGTCCATCCCGCAGGACAGCAGAAGATGGCCGGAGCCAGGGAAGAGCCTGATCGCTGCCACGCCCTTGGTGTGTCCGGTCCACTGGTGGATGGCCTTCTTGGGCAGGTAGCACTTCTCTGGAGGCAGCTCAGACTTGAGATCCACGTCCAGGTCTTGGGGTATGTGAAGGTAGGATCTACCCTGGTAGTCGTAGGCATCCTTGACTGGTAGGTGGAAAAGAAAAGCGAGGTAGTTTGGTTGATTAGTTGGAGGTTGCTTGAATGGTTGATCTATCAAACATTGGTCGTTTGACTGAGGATTTGTTAACCGGTCTGACCCAAAATCAACGTCTAGTCTTGGGGAATGTGATAGTTATTTAACATTCTTCAGGTTTTTTTAATCAGAGCATAACCGGTCTATGTATCAAGAAATTCATTAATTTTAAAAAAGGAAAGAATATTTTGTTAATCTAAATTATTTCATGCAATAATCAAAAGGCTGTGTATTCCTATTTTGTTTTCATTCTGAAAGTATCTTTAATCCATTTTTTTTTTTTGGGGGGGGGGGAGGGGGAGGGATAGACATACCTACAGGAATTTCATAAGAATATACTGAGCTACAAACAACAACATAAACTTAATATTACGTCAAACTCCTTCTCAAAACAGACAAAAAGTTGGTAATATATTGTTGTGAAAACCTACACATACTTTAAATTTGATAAAAATATGTGTTGTGCCCTTGAAAATGTACCCCCCCCCCCCCTCATTTTTTGTTGATTGAACACCCCTCACAAAACATACAACAACCCAACCCAGAATGGGAGATAAGGAATTGGTAGCTGCTGGGCTGGCATCACATTGTTTTAGCTGATGCTTCACTCTCGTTTTGTCCATTTTTAGAATAACTCCTGGAACCCTGTAACATGTGTAGGTCCTGTAAAGCTCTTTGATGTGTATCCTGCTTAGGAGCTTTTCAATTTTACACTGAGGCAACATTAAGCTCCTTAAAAGGTGGACCTGTGCTCTATACAAGTAGCCACTATTATTATAAGTATTATTATTATCTGCTCGTACGACTTACTGTGCAGCGTAGTCTTCTCTTCTGCTGGTTTATCATCCACCTTCTTGCCTCTTTTAGCTCTCTTAGCAAGGATCTCATCTAACTCTGTCTGCTCTTCCTATAAAAAAATAACAAGGAAAAAAATATATATATGTTCCATACTTTATCTTTTATGATTTTAAAGATTACAAATAGCACAAAATACATCAAAAATAAGCAAGTGTTCAGCAGAAATTGATTCCATTTCAGGTGCAAAATGAAAGGGTTTCACCTAGCTCTGTCTGCTCTTCCAATACAAAATAACATGGAAATATTCCAACCTTTCATGTACCTTACCTTACCTTTTATGATTTTAAAGATGACAAATTACACAAAATACATACACAAATTAGGAAGTATTCAGCAGAAGTTGATTTAAGGTGCAGAATGGAATGCATTTTCTTTTGCAGAAGATCTTTTCAGAAATCAAGTGTATGAGGGGTTATGAATCCATACCATTGTAGCTTTTCATATCCCTAATTAGATACGAAAGGCCTTTGAATTATAAGCAAACCATCCAATAAAGCTCCAAGTCTTATCCTACAGAATTGTGGACCTTTGCCTACTTCATAAACATCAACAACAAACTTGGCTTTGAACCAAGGATATCCTTGTATAAGGTTCACAGCTCTGCTTAGACCAATGATAAAAACAATATGTCACATATAATACCAATTAAGCAACGCGGGACCTCAATTTTTAATGAGGTAATAATAATAATAATTTAGTTTACCCAGGGAGGGCTCGTCAGCATCAGAGCTTTTCTTCCTGAAGGCCCTGCAATTATTAGCCCAGCCAGGTATCCCTTTTACACCTGGGTGAAGAATGGCAAATGTGGATTAATGTCTTGCCTGGCTGAGATTTGAACCCTTAACCCTTAGAGTGAGAGTCAAGTGAATGAACCACTTCACCCCGACATCACCACAAATAGTATATAGGTAAATAGATTATTTAGAATAGAGCAACACCTACCTCAGAAGGCTTTGCTACAGTCTTCTCGTCCACATACTTCCCCCAAGGACCCTCAAAGCCCTCGATGTCTGAAGCATTTCTGTTCTTCACTCTCTTACGTTTGTCAGCTTCCCTTAACTCTACCGACTCAAAGACTGTTTTACCTGCGCAAGTAATAACATAATGATATAATGCAAAATAGCAGATGTATTGTAAAAGACTAGGACAAGCCCAATTTGGATAAAAACATACAAATTTGCAAGTATTAACTACATTTTTAAACTAGAATGGCTTACTTCAGACATATGCATGTAGTTGCCTTCATCTTTTTTGTATTAGTAATGCATGTCAGAAAAAATGGAGCCTTAAGTTGATCAATACTATAAGAATTATCTAAAATAAATAAATGAAACCCCAAAGAATATTTTGTGAATGTTGGGTAATAAGAGAAATTCAGTTCGATCAAAACATTGTTCATTAAAATAGAATCTGATTAATATATTTTGTTCATGTAAAGGATGTACACTATGGTACAGCATAGGGCATGGTTCAGTGCATTTAGCAAAGTCATATGTATGGTATCGGAGTTTTTCCTTGTTAAATCAATATCACTTTTCCTTTCATCCAAGTATTTTTCAAATTATTTTAATGGCCATGTTCCAAATGTGAAGTAATTCACAATCAGTTCAAAATATTTTCATTCTTTGGACCACTGCTCAGCAGCCACTGAATGAGATACAGTACACGCCGAAAATCTCCGCAACACGATTACACGATTTATTTTTAGGATTACACGGTTTACACGATTCACCTGAATCGTGTAACTGTGTAATCGTGTAAATTTACACGATTGAAGAATGTCGCTCTGAATCGTGTAATCGTGTAAATAGTTAAGTGCATTGGTGGGATGATTCGACCAGATGTAACAATCGTGTAACTGTGTAATCGTGTAAATTTACACGATTGAAGAATGTCGCTCTGAATCGTGTAATCGTGTAAATAGTTATTAGGGTTATAAGGGCATTGGTAGAACGATGCGACAAGCTGCAACAATCGTTAAATCTTATCCTGCTGACACCAATTGCTTTATACACAACTTACCTTCAGTGTACATCAGTTAATTACTGTACTTTATATTCGTGTATAAACCTCAGCACTTTCCACTAACATGTATCGTATACTAATCCGTGAGACAAGGTAGGAAAACATCAGAAACAGGAAGACATGATAGATGAAATAGTAAAGGAAAAAAGATAGCTACGAGGAGAAGGGAACATATAAAAGGAAAATGAGGGTTGAAAGGCACGATAAAGTTAAACAGAAAAAAGAGAGAAAAAAGGGAAAACTAAAAAGTTGACCGGAAGAAAAGAAAGAGTGAAATAGAGTGATAAAAAAAGAAGGACGAAACCTAGTAGAATTAACAGAAATGAGAAGGCTATGAAACGGAGAGGAAAAGAGACAAATTAATAAGGTACGAGGGGAACATAATGAGGGAAAGAGAGGCGAGAAAGATATGGGGGAATGGAAAGATATTGAAAGAAAGAGAGAGAGTGAGAGAGAGAGAGAGAGATAAAAAAAAAGCTTTAGTTGAAAGAAAAGGGGCACCGATCAGATTTTAATAGGGGCATTTATCGGAGTTGATGGGGGCATTTATCAAAAGTGAAGAGGGGCACTTCTCGTACTTAAAGAGGGATACTTACTAGAGATTAAAAGGACACTAATGAGAATGGAAAATGGACACTTATTGTAAAGGAAAATAGGAACTCGTCGAAGGAAAAGGGGTGTGTGTCAAAAGAAAAGGAGTACTTATCAGAGTTGAAAAGGGGAAGGGGCACTTTTACAAATTAATAGGGACACTTGTCAAAGTAAAATAGGTACTTTTCCTACATACAAAGGGGCACTTTGGGGGAACTTGAAAAAGTGGGGGGACACTGTGCCGCTAGCTAAACGTAACTCAAAGAAAGTTGGCCATTCACTTATTCTATTCATTCTTGGCTTGGAACTGTTCCCTAAACTCTGTAGCCAGTGGCTTACATACTTACGTACATGTAATACCTATTGTTCAGGGGGATCCTATGTTCAAGGGGAACCCCCTGAACAATAGGTATTATGTAAGGATCTCTGCCTGTAGCTAGGGCAACGGCCTTTGTCCCCGGCGAGGGTCAATGGCAGGCCACATTCAGAGTAAGCTTCTTTTGTATGTGACAGGAAGTGTGCCCTTAAGCCTTGACCGTAGCTCTTTACACATATAGCTGAATAATGCAATGTTGTAAAAGGTAATTTACGAAAATGAGGAACGCTAAAAAAGCAATAAGTGATCAAAGTCTAAGGCCCGAATTCACAAAGGAGGTTTGTCGACAAACCTTGGTTTTCGTAATTCTAATTGGTACAGCCTTGTAATGTAAGAGTATCACAACATACTTAATTATGTTAGCCCTCCTTTACATTTTGTAATCATTTTTACTCATTTACAACTTGGGAATAACAAAATTCCCCCCTTCCTTCGTCGTTCATCGCTTTTTTCTTTTTTCTCACCGAGGATTAAATCCGAGAGTGCTTTTCGGGAAGTGGACTGATTTTTTTTAACTTTCAAACATTCTATAATAAAATTAGAGACAAGACACTGCAATTAAAAATATATACAAGAGAAAGAAAGCGTAATCTTCGCTATCCCCTCGTATCGTCCACGTTGTCCTCGTTCAACCAAGAAGTAACTTCTTGCTTTTACTGAACTAGACGTCCTTAACCTGTTCACCATCACCACTGAAAATAAATTGTAACACAATTCCAGCGAGCAATCGAATCGTGTAAATTTTGAATCGTGTAATCGTGTTGCGGAGATTTTCGGCGGGCAAATTACACGATTACACGATTCGACCTGAATTGAGGAATCGTGTAATTTTACACGATTACACGTTTACACGATTCAAATTTCGCTTCATTGGCAAAAAACGAATCGTGTAAAAATAAATGGTTACACGATTCCCGCGAGCAGTCGAATCGTGTAAATTTTGAATCGTGTAAATCGTGTTGCGGAGATTTTCGGCGTGTACTGTATTTGGTTCACTGTCCTACCAAACGTGCACATTAGTGTCAAAATACACAGAATAATTGAATTTCCCATAATGTTTTTGCTGCTGCTGCTGTTGTTGCTGTTATAGTTGTTCTTCAAAATATAACTATTCCTACCTTCTTCCGGCTCGGTTCCCTCTTTATTGGACACAATATGTTTCCCACCCGTCTCAGTGCTGGGATCAACAGCAAAACCTGACGAGGAAATGGAGAATGAACAAGAAGTGTATACAAGTGTAAAAAATATTGTACGGTTCTAATAACCATCATGATCTTAAGAGTGAAATCTCCTGCCTGCAGTCAAATCATATGAATTTAAATAAAGACAAAATAAAAACAAGGTACAAACGAACTAGTTGGCCTTTTCAGGGCCAACTAAATCTGTCGAAAGCATATCTTGGCCACAGTCATCATATTTGTTTAATAAATACATGGAAGTATAAAAACAATCATTTTATGATGGAACATACATTTTCTTTTCATATTATTCATGAATCTTAGTTACAACAGTATGAAAACTCAATTGCAAGATTCTATTTCCTACCATAGCTTGAGAATGTTCTTCTCTGGTTCTCAAAATGGAAGGGATTTAGATGGGCAGGTTCCACGTAACCAGCTAGAGTATTCTTAGCAGCAGCCTGTTGCTGAGTCCTGAAGGGGTTAGCAGGACCAGCCTAAAGGACAGGAAAATACAATAATAAAACATTAAAAGGATATAACTGTTTTATTTTTTTTTTAAAGCACAAACTTCACGGCACTATGTATTATCTATTATTCTGAATAAAGACAGCCTATTGATCCAAGCTGAATGCTAAAGTAAGATATCAATTTAACAGGAATTGAATTAAATATTGGCAAATGCTTTCATTTTAACATCAATTCCTGTTGAAAATACTATCACCTTTAAATATAGCATGGTAGCATGGCTAAAGCAAAGGTAATAATATGATTCTCAGGAAAAACAGTATTAATAGTGATAAGGCTACACTTGATAAAATAAGACCACATCATTTCCATCATTATATGACTACCATAATTATTATCATTTTTGTTACTATTATTATTATTTTTTACTGTCATTGTTATTATCCTCATAATCACCATCATTATTATCATCATCATCATCATCCTCCTTAATCATCATCATCATCATCATCATCATCATCATCATCATCATCATCATCATTATAATTATTACTTACCTGTGGCTTGTACATCTGCTCATACTGAGGATTATAAGACACTGTCTTTGTAGATGGATCTAGGGGCTGGTAAGGGTTAGTACCATACTGGAAAGGAGGTAAAAGAGACAACAGAACATTAAAGTTATTAAGCAAATAATAATTTAGAGCTTAAGTAAGTATAGGCCTATATTTGGACCCTAAATTAAATATGTTCATTTTTTGTTTCCATGTTCTGGTAATTGATACACTTAGATGGCAGGAAGAAGAGAAAAATGTGAATTAAAAGAACAAGTTTGTGACAAAAATTATTATTAGAGTTATAATACAACCTTTGATATGGTATAGAGTAGTGCTGTAGCCGAACTGCCGAACCGAACGGAAGTTCGCCGAACATGGCACTTCCTAACCGAACCGAACCGAACCGAACGCAAAGGCCTGGTTCGGATGTTCGGCAAAAAAAATGTAAACGTTTTTGCAAGCTAATAAACTTTTCATTTTGTACCTAATTTTCATGTTATGATTGCTCATATTATATTTACTTTTTTCCCATTTTCCGCCCTTGTGTTTTATGCCTATCCAGTGGTGGGCGCAACTTCACTAGGGGCAGTTACACTGTCATCCAAACACGCCAAAAAATGCCAAACCGGAGCCTGGCCGCGATGTTACCAAGGGCAACTACGCTTTACCGGCAGACATGCCAAGCCCCAAACATTCCAAAACGAAGTGTGATCTTTTGGCGTGTTTTGGCGTGTTTTGGCGTGTTTGGCAAGTATAACCGCTCGCAGTTGTAACATCGCGATGTTAGGCACGTGACTTCCGGCACTTCCGGATTGTTACCCGCGCTCTTTTAAACCACGTTCTTCCCGTGTGATATTTATAGCATTTCCAACGTCGCGCGTGTTATCCGTTCATTCAGCTCCGTTTGTTCCAATTCCGTTAACTCATCCTTTATTCAATCTTCGTTATTCCCGTCTGGCCATATCTGTCTAGTAGTAGTATTTGAGTGTTTTGTTAGATTAATTAATATGGAAGTGAACAATTCCCATTGGACTGATGATGAGATGAAGTTCTTGATTTCGATGTGGAGGCAGGGAGAGCTCCTCCACCAGACTTCCAAGCGTCCCTGCAAACGTGGGGGAAAAGGGCTTCAGAGAAATGAGTGAAAGCATGAAATTAACAATTAACAACGATGATTTTCTTAACCTTCCCATATCGTTTTTACTACTAGATTTCGATTGAATTTGGGAAAACTGAATCAGCAGCCGTAGTCCGTACTTCGTAACTTATCCACTCTTGCCTCAAATACTACACGCGAGATAAACAAAACATATCGCATGCATGCGCATGGGATGTATCGCTATTTAGCTAGCTATAGCGCTAGCTGGAAATTGCGCGCGCTAAAAATCTTATAGCAGGCCGGGGTCAAAGGTCGGGAAGACTGCACATGCGCCTTACCAACCGAAACACGCCAAAACATCGCTGAACAGCTCCGTCGGTGATGTTTCAGCACAAGTGTAACCGGGTGCACGAAACATCGCGACTTTTCAAAATGAGGTATTTGACAGTATAAATGCGCCTACTGGCGCCATTTAAATCCCAAATCCTGACCACGCTACGTTGCGATCGCAAGCCATAAACAATAATACATGTGCGTGATCAAAACAAGTTCAGCTCAATTTGCTCAAACCCATTGAACAAAAAATTAATATTTTAATTGTAACCATATCAGGCAAATTTTACAATATAAATAATGAAATAAATATATAATATAGTATGGTATTTATTTATTCAGGAAAAATAGGGATTTTATATTTTTCCTATTGAAAATAAAAACTTATAAAAAACAGTTCTTGGCGAGCCCTAAAGTCTCTATTCAAGATGGCAACTTTTATGACTCTAACATTAGACAACAACCGTCTCGGAAAATCTTTTAAAAATATCATTTATTGACAAATTGGAAACATGATTCTTTTAAAATTGAAAATAAAACACGATTCAAGACGGAAATACGAATGTAAGTAGTATTTTTCTTCACAAATAATTACGTTTAGAGCAGTTTTTTAATGTGAAATTTGTGCTGGTCGGAAGCAGTGTGCAGAAGTCCTCCGTGCCGGTCGGGCCCGGCAGGGCGGGCAGCCTGCCCAGTCCCAACCGCCGTGGCTATAACGCTGCTTGCTATTAAATTACCGAACCAAGTTCGGGTGAAAAATTGCCGAACTCTGCCGAACCGAACCGAACACGAACATAGCGTCTGACTTACAGCACTAGTATAGAGTTCTGAGTTACATTTAAATGTACACAAAAGAAGAAAAGGAAAAAGAAGAAAAAGATGAAGGAGGAGAAGGAGAAAGAGGAGTACCAACAAAAAAAAAAGGAGGAGGAGGAGAAGGAGCTGGATACTTGATGAGGTAATCCCTGAAGCAGCTTTTCCAAGCTATACTGGGATGAGATGTGTTGTGACAGCAGGTGAAGTAACAGACAACAAAAGGGTGTACAATTTCTAAATTATATCCAGTATAAAAACAGTGATGTGTACATGTAAGTAAAAAGAAACATGCTGTTAATGCTATATGGAGGAGGAGGAGGAGGAGGAGGAGGAGGAGGAGGAGGAGAAGGAAGAGGAGGAAATGCCAAACAAAATCCTTCATTCATTCCAAGTCAACAATCATTTAAAATCAATTTATGCACTCTCAACTTTCTTAACTTCGTATTTTTCAAATCAAGTGGGGAATGAGCTTCAGCGCATGCGTACTTTCTCTTCGCCATGTTGAGTCGAAGATACAACATGGAAGAATCGTCGGGGTAGTACAAAGAATCACCCCCTTTTCCCCATCAGAAACTTCTTCAAATTATAATTTCAAGTGGCCAGCCAGATGCCCAGGGGAGTCGAGCAACCTAGTAAGTCAAATTTGTAATTACTCCCTTTGCATATTTTGAGATAATGTCGCCCAACCCGCTGTTTGAATGTTTTCCTATGCACCCGCTGAAGATCCGACGCCTTTGGCGATGGCGTCGGCGTCGGAGCTTCCTGGAGTTAACACTTAATCTGACATCAATTCTGACATGTGGGACCACACTATACTCACGTCGCTCGTTTCGTCGACAGTTGGTGCTGCATTCAACTGTAATTTCACTTGCAGTGATTGAACCGTCCGATTCTTTTCCAGTGGTCTAAGATGTGCCGTTACATCTTCAGAATGGGCCTCCTTATCACTAATGTCTTCATCGCTTTCGTCACTTTCATACGCTTGCAAAGCAGAGATCGCTGCCATTTTCGCGTCGATTTTATTTTCTTTGAAATTTGCGACGATAAAGACCGCTTTGATCACATTGTATTTTGTACATTGCCAATTTGCTGATGATTGCAGGAATATCTGGGATATAACCATAGAGATTATATCTCTATGGATATAACACTCTTTCAAAACATGTATGATAACCTTTCGTTCCTAGCTGGTTTTTAAAATAAATGACAATTCTCTGAGTGTAAACTTTTTTTGACTCACACGTATATAGTAGAAAAAGGAACTCATGATCGGTTAAATTTCTTAACAAAAGTGATTTATTGTCATCATCCGGTAAGCGAGGGAGGGGGCCAGGGGTCTACTTTCTATAAGTTGAATTTGGAGGAATACTGCGTGGTTATAGACCAACCACAGCAAACTCGTCAATGTGCCATTGAAAGCCAATTCACTCATAGCATAAAAACTTAATAAAGGGGTCTTGGGCGGAGCGGGGGGGGGGCGTCATTTTTTTCTGCGTCATTTTTTTCTGCGCCACAGATTGGGGCTTTAAAAAAAAAGGGTCTTTATTTAACCCTAACCCTAACCCTAACCTTATTATGCTCAACACGCACCTAACCCCAATCTGTGCTGCAGCAAAAAATAACGCGAGCGGGGGACAGAGAGCGAGATCGAGACCAGTAGCATACTTTTTCCGACAGCCAGTTTAGCTAAAGTAGTACTACTGTATAGAAAGAATGACATGAACCGATGTTGTGATTTCATAGGACTATTATTAGTCTTGTGAGCATATATTATATGACACAAATTCCGTTTGAGTTCGAATTTGGAAATATTTCAAGGAAAAAACAACCATAATTTGTGATTTTCAGTCCGTATTGTGACATGATTAGATAGGATAAAATTAAATAAATAGTCTTTCTCTCTAATATCACATAGTGCATAACATGAGATCAAATGCAAAATATAAATTGTTGAAGGTTAATTGATACACAAACTGTGTAATTTTTGTATGAAACGATACTTATTATATTCCTTCTTCTGTTCTTACTCTCTATAATAACAGGCAAAATATCCTGAGAAAATTCTCAAATCACAAAGATAATTTTATGGTTTTCTTTGAAGGCGTCACCGTTTTTCCATGAAGATAAAACAAGCTTATACAAATCTTTCAACACTTAAATGTTTGGAATGGTATAAAGCCAATTTATTGATTTGTGACAATTTACATTCACATAAGTTAAATTGTAATAATTTTTTTATTTATTTATTTATTTTGTTTTATTTACCCAGGGTAACCCCATCAGTGAGTAAAACACTGTTATACTCGGGGGCCCTGCAATAGTACAACACAAATTACAAACATGTAAATGAATACAGAACAACAAATATTACTAAGACATCAGACCTGCACGAAATATTAAACTTTTAAGAAAAAAAGAAGAAGAAGAAGAAAAAGAAAAAAAAAAAAAAAAAAAAAAAAAAAAAAAAAAACCTATAAGGCTCCCACAATGCCTCCGCTTGCCGGAACCAACTGGACCGCAGGGTCCGAGGCACTACCTCCAAACACTACTCTCCCTCGCTACCCCATAATGATTTTTTTTTTTTTTTTTTGTTTGTTGATGTGTTTGTGTTCATACCAAACCATCTACTGATTTCTAATTCTCCAATATGAAGTAGCAAAGGACTGCCTAGAAACAGCGCCCCGAATACCACTATCCAGCCGATTCCAGAGAACGGAAGCACAATGGGAAAAGGCTTTTTTACCAGCCTGTGTGCGGACAAGTGGCACCACAACACCATTGTGCACTGCATTTCTTGTCCGGTGTGAATGTATACTTTCTGAACGTACAAAAAGTTCAATGAGGTAAACTGGTGCTTCCCCGCGGAGTACACTGTGCACTGTTTTGCATTTATGGAATTGCCACCTTTCTTCAATTGAAACCCATTTTAATTTGTTATATGCCTGTTCAATGGGAGTAGAATAATTGACTTTTAAGATCAACCGGGCCATTTTCTTGTGTTGTCTTATCAAACCGTCTTTCAAATATTGTGCACATGTGGACCATGAATTGCTACAGTAGTCAAAGTAAGGTAATATAAGTGAGTTAGCTAAGACTTTAGAGCTGTCAACCGTGAGGTATTTTCGGAGTCTACCAAAGAGTGCAAGTCGGGAACCAATCTTTTTCATTGTTTCTTCAATATGTTTTTGCCAGGTTAATGTCTCATCCATCCAAACCCCAAGATATTTATAGGTGTTAACTCTTTCCAGCTCATGGTTGTCAACAGCCAGATTTATATCACCACATTTTGTAAGTTTCCTATGGGAGCCAAAAACCATATATTGAGTTTTTGATAAATTCAACCTGAGATGATTTTGTGTCAGCCATTTATTGACTATCTCAAGCTCCTTATTCAGTACAGATTCAATGTCTTTAATATCTTTCCCACTGTAGTACAATATTGTATCGTCGGCGTACATCATAATGTGGCACTTTTCAACAATCCCTGAGAGATGGAGCTTTCCCATTGAAGTCACTAACTCATTTCTCTCATCTCAACAATGTTACTAAGTCCCTTTAACTTTTTAAAGGAGAGCAATTAGTTGTATTTCTTTTATATTAATTGTTATTCTCAAAGTATTTAAAAGTAAATCTTGTCTTGTACTCATTCTTCATTTTGACTGTGATTACTTAAATGAAAACGCAAAATGACTACTTAATTTGTTAATAGGACTCCATTGAAGATAAGTTGTTTGACATTCTTGAATCATATTGTCAAGATATTATTAGTGTTATTTGTTTTCATTTGTATACTTATAAATCAAATATATATATAAATTACATGTATGATGGAGATGTCGTAATTATATATTATGATATTTTTCTCACCGACTCCCACCCCCCCCCCCCCCCCCCAGCTCAGATTTGTTTCTTTTTTGTCTGTTTTGTTTTGTTTATATCTTTGGGCTAAAGTATAATTTCCGACGTATAATAGTACCGTCAATATAGCATAATAGTTTTTTTTTTAATATAATTATATCAGTTTGATGCAACAGAGATTTACATTCAAAAGATTTACTTTGTATAATTATTGTACAGTAATATTCTTCTCATTTCGACATTATCAGCCGCTCGTTCTCTATTTCGTTCCCTATACTAAATACAAGGTATATGTAAGAGGGGGTATATGCGAGAGGGGAGGGAGGGGGGCTTTATGTGAGAGAGGGGGGAAGAGAGATAGAAAGTTGGACATAACCTGTATACTGTATTTTTTTTTATAATGATATTTGTCTCTTCGATCACCCCCCCCCCCCCCCCCCAGCTTTGATTTTCTTCTTTAATTTGTCTCTGTTTTGTTTGATTACAGTATATCTTTTCGCTAAAGTATAATGTCCGATAACATCAGGGATATGTTTTAATAATTAATCTCAAGGAAGGGATGATACCGGCATACAAGCAAATGGCGAAATAGACAACATTATTAAAGGTGAAGATGGAAAACGACATAGACAGAGAGACAGACGGACAGAGAGAGGGAGAGAGAGAGAGAGAGAGAGAGGGGGAGAGATAGAAAGTTGGACGTAGTCTGTACTGTTATTATTATTATCATATTTTTTTCTGACTGACCCTCCCCCCTCCCCCCCCCCCCCCAACTCAGATTTTTTTCTTTCCATTTCGTTGTTTTGTTTTGTTTATATCTTTGGGCTAAAGTATAATATCCGACGTATAATAGTACCGTTAATATAGCATAATAAACATTTTTTTTATATCAGTTTGATGCAACAGGGATTTACATTCAAAAGTTTTACTTTGTATAATTATTGTACAGTAATGTTCTTCTCATTTCGACATTATCAGCCGCTCGTTCTCTATTTCGTTTCCTATTATAAATATAAGGTATAATGTGTACATCATCAGGGATAATTATAGGATTTTCCGGCCAAATTCGCGAGTTTGTCATTTTAATTAATTTTTCTTGCGTTCAAATTCGATGGTTTTAGTGCTGTCAGATATATCTTGGGTTTATATTCATTTTTTCTAGTTTTCAAATCTATGAAGTTTTTGTTGGAATCTATGTATGCTTCATTCTAATTAATGAATAATGTGCTTCTTTCACTATTTGGTCATTCAATTTGGCGCAACACGATTTTTGAAATCGCGAAGGTGTACTTTTAGCATTCAAATTCATTTGTAGCATTCAAATTAGCACTTTGTGCACTTAAATTGATGGTCCATATACATTTCTCGTTTATTACACACTTTTTATAGCTCATTCTTCTCTTTCAAGACTGTTTTTGTTCATGTGTATTTCATCATATTTTATTTTCTTGCCTTTAATATACACTTAATATACTTTTAGATTTATCTGATCTTCATCATCCTTTAAGTTTGATTGTTAAGAAAGAAAAAAAAAACGACTTACATCTATGGACTTGATGGTCTCAATATTTTTGTAAATTTTTATGTACGGAAGTTGTTTGTTTTGTGTTTCATCATCAATTTATTCCAAATTTCAATATGGAGGAAGGGTACAATATTGTGACTGGGGTAGGCATTTTTGTATCCCCACTTTTCCGGGGTATATGAACATGTCCGTGCAGAAATGCCATATTTTGATTTCGCCCCTTCTTTACCTAATGTCTCACTACACCCATATGCATTGTCCTAAAAATTAATAAATGGAATAAGGCTATTAAAAAAAATATACATGTTTACCGTCCCCGCTCGCTTCCTTTTTGGGGGCCGCCTCCTATTTTTTTGTTGAATTTTTTTTTTCAAGAAAAAAACATGAAAAACACTGCTAAATGGATCCATATCTGATTAAAAAAAATACAAATAAAAAATATCGTAGGCCATCTTGAAAAATAGCCCGACTGTCAGGGAAAACGTACCGAGTGGCCATTTTGAGCGGCCATTTTTAAAGAAAAAGGGCCTCCTCCTTCCTATTTTTTGAAAAAACAGGACGCTAAACATGTTTTTTTTTTTATTTGGCCTAACAGAAAAGACCCTAATGGCAAATCATGCATTTAATTTTTTTTTTCTTCAAACTGTAAACGTGTGTTGCATTTCTTCCCCCTAACATTCCTAATTTGAATAAATATAATTCGAATACGAATGACAAGTGCTAATTTGAATGATAAAAATGACGCCTCGACAAGTGACGATTAATTTAAATGCTAGTTGAGCAGTTAAATTGAATGACAGATCTATCAAACCCTTCGACCAAAATTCTAAATTGAATACCAAAACGGGAAAATTTAATGATAATTGGCAGGGCAAAGCCGATCTGCGCTAATTTGAATGCAAAGTAAATGAATTCAAATGACAAACTAGCGAATTTTGCCGGAAAATCCTATAATAATTTATCTCAAGGAAGAGATGCTGCCGGCGTACAAGCAAATGGCGGAATAAAAAACATTATCAAAAAAGGTGAAGATGGAAAACGGCATTGCCAGATAGACAAAGTGACAGAGAGAGAGAGAGAGAGAGAGAGAGAGGGGGAAAGAGAGAGAGAAAGAGAGAAAGAGGGAGAGAGAGAGAGAGAGAGAGAGGGGGGCGGGAGAGATAGAAAGTTGGACGTAGTCCGTACTATATTTATTTATATATTTGTTTTTCCGATCATCCCCCCCCCCCAGCTCCGATTCCCCTCCCCTTTAGTCTGTCCTTTTTTTTAAATAGATATCTTTTCGCTGATTTATAATGTCCAACATATAATAGTATTGTCAGTATAGCATAATAAACATTTTTTATATCAATTTGATGCAACAGAGATTTTCATTCAAAAGTTTTACTTTGTAAATATAATGATTGTACAGTAATATTCTTCGCATTTCGACATTATCGGCCGCTCGTTTTCTATTTCGCTCCCTATAATAAATTGTGTACATCATCATTATGTTATGATAATTGATCTCAAAGAGGGAATGGTGCCGGCAGACAAGCAAATGGCGGAACAACATTGGCAGATAGACAGAGAGACAGACATACAGAGAAATCGACCGAGCAAGAGGTAGAGAGAGAGAGAGAGGGACACACACACACACACACACACACACACACACACACAAAAATAGAGAGAAAAAGAGAGAGAAACAATCATTTCTTATATTCATCTATTTGTCTGTGAAATTTTATCTTATCACATATTCTTTTCCATTCCTTTATCGTGCATGATTGTTGTCTTTGAATGATTGTTTCAGATATTTATGAGTATGTCGGAACGTGATACCATTAACAAATTTAAAAAACAGCAACGACAACTGCAAAAACAACGAGACCTCCTACCCCCCCCCCCCCCTCCAAAAAAAAAACAGGGTCATACTTGTAGTACATACAAGGATCAGTTCATGGTCATTCAATACCCTTACCTTACTTCCGCTCTTCTATTGTTTGAATTGATAACGACCAAGTACCTTCCACAACTTTAATTGTTCCTCTTACGTAACTAAGCTGTGGGATCATGGGCCAAAGACAAAGACATAGCTCTTTTCGCATATTCTATAGGTCCCAAATACTTGCAGACATTTCTGTGTCGGTTTTATTTGTATGTACTTTGTCAATACAATATTTTTCATATACTTAAAAACTATAATTGTCAAAACTTGGCAATATATTCATATAGCATCTTTACATAAACATGCTCAAAACGCTTTTTACATTTGTAATTAAAAACAAACTAATTATTTTGTTTTCCAAGTAATATTTACAACCTATTTCGTGTTCCCTATATCATCTTTTTAGAGAGCGAAAGAGAGAGAAAGAGAGAGAAAGAGAGAGAAAGACAGACAGATAAACAGATATATATATATATAGAGAGAGAGAGAGAGAGAGAAAGTTGGGTCCATCGTATAGTCTGTACTGTATTATGCTATTTTGTCTCTCCTTTCAACCCCCCCCCCCCCCCCCCGTTCGGGATTCTTCTTTAGTTTCATTTTCATTTCAGTATAATGTCCGACATATAATTATAACCGTCAAATAATTCGAAATTTCAAAATTCAAGTTTTGTACAATTGCTATTCATTCGTCTGCCTCCACAGCCCCCCCCCCCCCCCCCTCCATCCTACCCATTCCGAAAATGGATCTTATCTTGTTTAACAATACCTGTCACTATGACACTCATCCAAACTCTCTCATTCTTTCTATTTTTCTTGTGCGCCTCGGAATAGAATTGTCTAGATGGACAGCGCTATATAAATGCCTATTATTATTATTATTATTAAATAGTATTTTGTTGACATATACATTCCCATGTTCAGAGCAGTATTAATTTATTTATTTTTGAAAAGGTCATCTAAAGAACTTGTGAATATAACTGGTCCTAATACCATTATGATATCGTACGCATTAATGGATACAAAAGAGGGCTTTTGGGCGTGTGTTTATAGCCGAGCACTGTCCCCTTTTGCACATAATAGAGTGAGCAGAACGCTCATTATTATGTGTATATAAAATTGTAAATATGTACAGGAATTTTAACTTATCCTTTTCAACATTCCAGGTCTAATTTACTTGTAAATTATTTATTTTGTATAAAGAAGTTCAAACTTTAGTGTAAACTTTAGAGGACTGTAACATAAACTGTTGTTAAAATTGAAGCGAAAGTGTAAAATAATGAAATTATTTTCAGCATTGCGCGAAAAATTGTAAAAGTTTAGAAGTAGTATATACGTGTACTTAATTTAATTAAATTCATGATTATGTTTTTCTTAAATAATTTTACCCCAAATCCTATTGTCATGATAGGACAGGATTATGATCATCACCGATGTATTAATTTGAGTAGATTAGAAAAACTTAAATAGCCAGCATTCTTTCAAAAGTGACTACATACACTAATATCCAGTATTAGAACCAGAAAAAAACACGACCATAGTCCGTTTTGATTTCTCTCTTTCTCTCTCCCCCCTCTCTCTCTACCTTCATTTCTGTCTTTCTTTCTCTAAATGATTAGATGATATAATGAAATAATTCGCGTTCAAAAATAGGATACTCATTCTTGAAAGCAGTCATCTGTAGTTATTCATATTCAAGCCGTTTATGAGAATTTGCTCAAAGTAACATCATTTTAACAGTATTATTAATTTAATTGATAGATGCGGTTTTAAACAATAATTGCTACGCAGTATATTTCTTTTTGATTAATCATTTTTGTAGATTATCTAGGTTTCAACTCGAAGTAGTGCCCTCGTGCAAAATAAAGGGTTTCATTAATACATAACTTTACAGTTTACACTATAGCTTTTACATTCCATTATTTTCTATTTATGTCCATAATATCAGTTATTATTTCGCCGATCCCTCAGGATTACGCATCATAATTCAATTTTGCCACTTTTGTGTCGAAATGTTTTACTCTATGAAGAATATTCATAATAAAATGTGTATTGAATGAAAACGAATACACACTTGCATGTAGGTATATATTTTATTTGTTTGATGATACATGGCGGCATAAGAGGGAAAGATCAAGATAGTGAGAGGGGGAGAAGGGAGTGGTGAGAAAGAGAGAGAGAAAAAAGGAGAAGGGGAGGGGAGAAGGTGTTGAGAGGGAGAGATACAGAGAGAGAGAGAGGGGAGAGAGAGATAGAGAGAGAGAGAAAGAGAGAGAGGGGAGAGAGAGGGGAGAGAGAGAAAGAGAGAGATGGAGGGGGGAGGGAGGAGAAAATGGGAAAAGACAAGGGGTGTATAGAGAAGGCGGGGATGACGCAGACGAAGCATACGGGTCAGTTGGGAGTAAAATACAAGTGGATGAGCGAAAGAAAAAGAAGAAAGTCGAGATAGGTTTAATGAATGTAAAGGCAGCCGAAATAAGTTATAGTATTGTGACGGACACGGTTTGCCACCTTGCTCGACACGGAATATTTGTCAGGATGTCCAGTGTCTGTTTAGGCGCTCTCCGTCCGTTTGGACAAAGTAATATGCCCGTAGCTTGATGGCTGGAGTTATTCACTGCTCACAGGCTAGGCGTATCTCAACAATCATGCATCCATCGACTGCAATCGGCCACCCCAAACGTCTTGAGCACATCATCAATCAATTGAACATCCCTCGAGCAATCAATCATGCTTTGTCAACACCTGTCACTGATTCTCATCCCTTTGTCTAACTACGGTTTCACGATCACTGCTCTAAGAAATGAGACCAATCACGAGTTGCATGCCGAATTCTTTTAATAATGCGAACCAACCATGTACCAACCAAAATTCGGGGTATACTCAGAAACAAGTGCAGACTATGTAAGACTTAACTAAAGGCCAGCGCCGGCCTCGGTCCGGGGCCTCGGTGAGGCTGGCCTGTATCGGATACAGTGCAATGGAAATCCCTAATTACACAATCCTGGGCGCCCAACATTTTCCATATACTTAAATGTATAAAAGCGTATCAGGACAATTACCCCCTGGGCAATCACCCCCCGGAAAATTACCCCCCGGAAAACTACCCCCCAAGGACAATTACCCCCTGGAAATTTACCCCCCGGAGAATTACCCCCCGAGGACAATTACCCCCCAAGGACAATTACCCCCCGGAAAATTACCCCCCGGAGAATTACCCCCGAGGACAATCACCCCCCAAGGACAATTACCCCCCGGAAAATTACCCCCCGGAGAATTACCCCCCGAGGACAACTACCCCCGAGGACAATTACCCCCCGAGGACAATTACCCCCAGAGGACAATTACCCCCGAGGACAACTACCCCCGAGGACAATTACCGCCCGAGGACAACTACCCCCCCGAGGACAATTACCCCCCCCCCCCCGCCGCCCTCGAAACACCATTACCGCGGCCCGAGGACAATCACACCCAGGGAATTTGTAGCACTGTGACGTATAATGCGAGCTCCTCTTTAAATTGCTATTTAGAGAAAATGTCATGAACTTTCATTTTCTTAGTTATTTATGACGGAATAGTTTTGTTTCGTACAGGGGTTGTGTATAAATTATATTTATATTCGTAGCTCACATTCAAAGCCCTCGTACCCATCTGCAAAATCTTTTTGCTTGACGTACATGTATCCTCCTAGGAGGAGATTTCACCCACCCCTCTCGCTCTGTATCCATTCCACCTTTGTGAAGTTTGACTTAATATGCCACGTGTATTGAATCAAATTCAATTGCCAGAAGACGCATGTATCAAATCAAATTCAATTGCCAGAAGACGCATGTATCAAATCAAAGTACGGAATTTACATTTCTTAGAAATTTAACAATACATTGCGCGCAGATGAGTACGCGTTAGTACAGCTAGTCTCCCCCGAAATGACCCAACAAAGAAATTAGGATGTAAGATATCATTGTTTATGCATCCTCTGTAACTTTTCTAATCAGCTGATCGTATATTTGTCTTTGTATGTATAATGGGCCCTCATCCATGATCTATTCCAAAATTAAGGTTCTCTTCATGTTTATAAATGTAATGTAATATATATATATATATATATATTTCTGTTGTCATGGTGAACTAAAATATGTTTTCTTGTACTGTAATTTATTTTGAAATAAAAATTGCCTTCAACTTAAATATATGGTATGTACGGTGCCATATTAAAATAAAATAAGTATCCGCACTTGGGTACATTCATCTCAATGATTTTGTAATTCCAGAGCAGTGTTTTTTCAACTGGGGTGCCGCAAGAGAATGTTAGTTACATGACAATTTTTTTTGGCAAACGTTGATTTTGTGAAAAACAAATATCAGAAACGGGTAGAGTATTTATTTTCATGAGAAAATAAAATGTAAACAAATAATAAAATGTCTTTCTTCCTCGCTCGCTGACAATATTTTGCGAATATATATCTTTTATTTCGACATTACATTGTTACCACACTCATCACAATTATAAACATGATGAATCAAGGCAACGAGAGGCCCGAATATCCTCATATTCGTGTATCAAGGTCATGACCGAATATTTCACTTTATATTCGTGTGCATTCGGCGGTGAGGCGCCCGCATACCTTAAATCTGTGCTAGTGTGTTGATTACAACATTATGTTTTACCATTTTGAAAATGTCTTGTCCTTGTTTTTCTTGCTCGTTCACTAAATCAAGAAACAAATGTGCCCATACGTGTGTACATAGCACTTGACGAGTGCCAGAGTGATGCAAAATAAATAGTTTGTGAAGAATTTAAGATTGGGCGAAACTTTTCATTTCTTAAGAGGGCATTGTGTCGAACAAAAAGTTGAAATAACGCTGCACAAGAGAAATCCTTCGTAGAAAACAGCAACCACAGTGTTGTTACATACATTATAGTTAAAGAAAAATGTGTAATAATGAGGAAGATCACGCGCAAGTATTTGAACGAATGTGGGTTCATGCACGGGATTTTATGGGCTCGTAGCCTTCACAGCATCTCTCAACGTGTCAAATCGTCTTTTGCTATTGAATCCTGATTGTCCCCCGGGGGGGGGGGGGGATCGTCCTCGGGGGCGGGTAATTGTCCTCGTGGGGTAATTCATCAAGGGGTAGTTTTCCGGGGGGTAATTGTCCTTGGGGGTAATTGTCCTCGGGGGGAGTTGTCCTCGGGGGGGTAATTGTCCTCGGGGGTAGTTGTCCTCGGGGGGTAATTATCCGGGGGGTAATTTTCCAGGGGTAATTGTCCTTGGGGGGTAATTGTCCTCGGGGGGTAATTCTCCGGGGGGTAATTTTCCGGGGGGTAATTGTCCTTAGGGGGTTATTGTCCTCGGGGGGTAATTCTCCGGGGGGTAATTCTCCGGGGGGTAATTGTCCTTGGGGGGTAGTTTTCCGGGGGGTAACTTTCCGGGGGGTGATTGCCCAGGGGGTAATTGTCCTAGAACCGTATAAAAGGGCAATAATGTCCTCGCTAGTAAACAACACTTTAACATAACATTTCTGCTTTTTCCATTAAATCATCAAACATATAATCTTCAGTACAACCCATTATTCTTGATTAGATAACTTACATACAAATAATATCCCAAAAATAAATATGATAATTGCACCAACATGATTTAAATATGTAATTTATGCTCATTTTCCTATATTTAGTAATTGCTAAATCAACGATGCACCATATTGCTATAGCGCATGCGCGTATGCGCGCACAACAGGAAATGCTTAACCTTCATCCAATACTAAAACACTGATTTGTTACAGTATAGATAATCAGTGATATACAACAAAGCAGCGCAGTACTAAAAACATCATTCAGAACAGTGTCAGTGGTGTTTATTTATATAGGCCTACATTATATCAAAATCTACAATGTAAAGAAAAGATTAGTATACAATGCCATGCACATAAATTCAAACACGCGGAACTACTGTTTTTACTGCTACTTCATACACTTACTCTAAAATACTATCAAACTAAATACATGCTACAATTTCACTTTTTAATGATAATATTGTTTATATTTCTTTAGTACTATTTCAACAGGGTTTATATTTAACAATAAATTGAATAATGATTCTAATTCAAAGTGTCCTATCCCTAAATCTGCGCACCTGTGTCGCTGTTGGTAGATCAAAGTAGACTTCTAGGTCAAATACAACTCAATTTTAAATCAAATCAAATCAGTAATTGAGTATTAATGCAAACATAAGCATGTTTTGTACATATCATTTAACATGGACGTTTTTCTAAGACACTGTATCAATTTTAACTGAAAATTTCTATTGGGAAACTCATCATTGTCACATTAACTCAGATACACAATGTTACAAGTTTGCTACAACTATAATTTGACGTGAGTTTGTGCATGCATGTGCGAGTGTGTGTGAACACCATAATATAATGATTGAGATAATCATGAGATTTAATTATACATGCAGTTAAAAGCTTCCTAATAGTAGGCCTGATTCCACCTACTTTCGTGTTCTAATTCTTGTGATAAAATTTCAAACTCCTTTAGCAATCGGACCTTTTGAATAAAGTTCATTTGTATTTGAATTTCATTTGTATATGAAATTTTAAAGATGTAAACATTAAAATACAGCGATTATGGATATGCAAAACAAATTCATTTTTGCTACTCAATGTGATTGGAAAATAATGGTTATTCTTTGTAATGAACAAGATGATAGTACAGGTCTAACATTAATGCTTTCTCGGTTGATATCTTTATTATCTATTTTTTCATCTCTGTTTTATTTGAAAATTATTTCATGTATTTCGTAGAAGATGACGTCAGAGGTCATTGTTCCGTTGTGCTTAGTAACCGATGCAGATATCGGAGGCATCATAACCAGGAATGTCACCTGTAAAGATAGAGACAAAATGTGATACTGGATTAAGCTTTATGTCGTTTTTTTCTGTTATTAGATTTCATTACAAAGTATAGACCCTGAGGATGGGGGGGGGGGGTCATAACGCTGCCTGGTACGTATAATTATGTAGCCCCTTGTACATAGAAGTACTGGAATTTTCATTGGGTCAAACCACGCATCCCCGGCCCCCCCCCCCTCCCCCCTCAGTACCTCTCATGAGGGCGTTTTACTAAGATGAACACAGGCACAGCCAGAGTTATCATGCGGGGAGTCGAGGTAAAGCACAAAACGACAAACTAACACGGATTTGCTTGATTGGTACAGCGTTTTAAATGTTCCAGCGACAAAATTAATGTCAAATCAATTGAATTGAAACTCAAACCGCATACCCCCCCCCCCCCCCCCCCCTCCTCCTGTCCATTACACAAATTCTTACAGCTATAAGCAACTTACGAATTCATCAGTCATTCACAATGAAAACATTAACAAATAATTATTCAATGAAAATTATGATAAAATCAAATCATCTTACCATGCTCGTCGACGATATTCTGACAGATCGTGTCGTAACGGCTGGTCCCGACGAGTCTACTGAATGCATCGTCCCACCAGCGGACGAATTCTTTGTTAGCCTTTGAAGTCATCATACTTCCACCACCCGCTACGCAGATATTCGGAAAGTCCGCGGGAGAAATAGTTTCCAGGGCAGCGTCAAGTTGGGGAAGTCGGGCACTGAATGCGACGTCGACCTTTAAAGCAAAAATGCAAGATAAATGTTGTGTTAATTGACTGATTGCTAATTTTAAAGTGCAAATAAAGCAAGTATATCTATGCTTTTGATTTGGGAGAATGTGGATTCAAGTCTTTATAGAAATATATAAGCACACTTAATCTCAGTTAAAAGTGTTTGCGATTGTCTATGCGCATGCATAAATAAATAAATTAAATAAATATAAATAGTAGTGATATACTACCATTCTCAATTCCCAATCAGTCACTATAACATCACTACAAATAGTCACCGCAAGTCACCACAAGTCACCAACATTCACCGATACAATCACTCAATTAACTTAACAATACATCATCACCATGCACCTCCACTAGTCTCCACCAATAACGGTAACCATCACCACCAGTCTCCACTATAAGTAGCCACTCCCACCGGTTGTCATTCATCATGACCATCCCCACAACCATAACACCACCACTACCACCACCACCACCACCAGTCTCCACTACCACCAGTCTCCACCACCACCAGTCGCCACCCCCACCGGTTGTCATTAGCGAGCTTTAGATTTTGACACCGAACGAACTCGACTACGAATTCTTTGTTAGCCTTTGAAGTCATCATACTTCCACCACCCGCTACGCAGATATTCGGAAAGTCCGCGGGAGAAATAGTTTCCAGGGCAGCGTCAAGTTGGGGAAGTCGGGCACTGAATGCGACGTCGACCTTTAAAGCAAAAATGCAAGATAAATGTTGTGTTAATTGACTGATTGCTAATTTTAAAGTGCAAATAAAGCAAGTATATCTATGCTTTTGATTTGGGAGAATGTGGATTCAAGTCTTTATAGAAATATATAAGCACACTTAATCTCAGTTAAAAGTGTTTGCGATTGTCTATGCGCATGCATAAATAAATAAATTAAATAAATATAAATAGTAGTGATATACTACCATTCTCAATTCCCAATCAGTCACTATAACATCACTACAAATAGTCACCGCAAGTCACCACAAGTCACCAACATTCACCGATACAATCACTCAATTAACTTAACAATACATCATCACCATGCACCTCCACTAGTCTCCACCAATAACGGTAACCATCACCACCAGTCTCCACTATAAGTAGCCACTCCCACCGGTTGTCATTCATCATGACCATCCCCACAACCATAACACCACCACTACCACCACCACCACCACCAGTCTCCACTACCACCAGTCTCCACCACCACCAGTCGCCACCCCCACCGGTTGTCATTAGCGAGCTTTAGATTTTGACACCGAACGAACTCGACTACGAGTGACGTCATTATTAAGCTCGTCGTTGAATCTACATTGGGTCTCCTCTTGCTAGCGCTTAAGATCGATTGTCACCCGACGCGGTGCCAATGTTTAATTATGCATGCGCAGTGATGCGCAGTGATACGCAGTGATATGCGCGTGACAAGTTTTCTTTGTTACGTCATAGTTAGTCTGCACAGCTGTTCGAACCTCAGCTGTGCAGAAAACTCCTTAATTTCTTCAAAAAAGTGAAATTAAATAGGTTGAAGTAACGTGATTGATCAAATTCAAAGGTATTTGTTGTTTTCATTGCAGTCACAAATATCTTTTTGAATTATATTCTCAACAGATACTGTTGTCTGATGGCTGGCTTCGGCATTTGTGTCCAGCTCGTAGTCGTTGTGATCACTTCGAGATAAGCCTAAAATTTGCTCGAATCCCGACGGGCTAGAAGCAGGTGGCGCATGCGCAGTTACTCAAAGTGACGTCACTCGTAGTAGAGGTCGTTCGGTGTCGAAAATCTAAAGCTCGCTATTCATCACGACCATCCCCACCATCACCACCACCAGTTTCATCTGTCAACACTATCCCAAATCACCATCACTATTCTTTCACCACCATCATCACTTGTCCACGCCAACTCTACCACCTCCAAACACCCCTACCAGTCAAAACCACCACTACTTTCACACACCCACCACCACCACCACCACCACCACCTCCACCACCACCACCACCACCACCACCACCGCCGCCGCCGCCATCACCACCACCACCACCACCACCACCGCCGCCGCCGCCATCACCACCGTCGCTACCACTCCATTCATCATTACCACCCTCACAACTAACGGGCACTTTCCGTAAGAATGTTTTCTACCGAGACTTGGGAAGAACACATTCTTATGTGTAACGGAGATATCATTGAAACACATCAAATCTATGACACCCATATTGGATGTTTCCATGTTTGAAACCAAAATGAACATACCCTCTTAGACAGATTAAAATGATAAGACTTACATCTCCATTCTGCACGGCGGCGATCAGGTCTTTCGCGGTAACGTAGGTGATCTTTTGGCTATCGGATGGCAGATCTGCTCCCTGTAAGTAGCAAGAGAATGGAAAGAAAAATAGATTTTATTTGAACAAACTAAAATTGAAACTTAAGTAGGTCACTTCGTAAATAGCCCGTGTACAAAATGATCCTCAAAATAATGTCAAGAGAACTGTTAAATATTAAGAAGTCCCGTTTTGTGCATTTTAGAATAACCACTGCAATAGTGATGCTGAGAATAACTTTCGTTTGCCCTCTTGAAAAGAATACTTCCAGTTGTGTTTCACAGAATTTACTGTCATTAAAGTCTGTCAGTGCATAAAAATGATTACATAACTTTCATGAACACGTATCCAGCATTCGTCTCGATGGGTTTTTACACTTTTGTGCAACTAGGAATGTAATTAAATTTCATGCATAGTCTTTGTAAATTGCCTCATTACGAATGATTTTATTCACCTGTTACGAGACATGAAATAATTTATTCAATGGTCAGATTGCGAAAGTTAGATCAGGCGCGGATCCAGGGGGGGGGCCGAGCGGGCCTTGGCCCCCCCCCCCCCCGCAAAAAAAAAAAAAGAGAGAAGAAAGGAAAAGAAGGGAAAGAGAAAGAAGAGAGAAAGGGAAAGAAAGAAGAGGAAGAAGAAAAGAAAAGGGGGGAAGAAGGAGATCGGGGAAGGCGAAAGGGCCTTGCCTCCCAGGCTGTTGACCCCCCCCCCCCCCAATCAAAAAAATAAGAGAGAAGGAAGGAAAGGGAAAGAAAAAAGGAAAAGAGGGGATACTGGCGTACTGATAGGGGGGGGGGGCTTGGGGGAAATCAAATTAAAACGTGGTTTATTTCTAATTCCACAACAGTGGATTACAAATAATGCTGAAATGACATAATTTCCGAGATTTTTCCTCACTTTTTAGTAGATTCCTACATGTCAGGGCCCGAGGTACGGCGGGGATCGGGAGCCCCGAGCCCCCCCTTACTTTTTTGAAAAAGTATATTAAAGAGAAATAAAATAGAATGAGAGCAAGAAAGAAAAAATAGTTAACTGCCAGTGTTGAAAAATAATGAGGCATCAAAATATGCTCATCTGACCGTGATTAATGCCTAAAACCCCTAAGCTTCCGGGGGCTCTGCCCCCTGGATTTCACCTAGGGCCCTACGGCGGGCCCTTAGATGCTCATCTGACGGTAATTTAATGCCTAAAACCCCTGATTTTTTCGGGCTCCGCCCCCTGGACCCCACGCCAAATAGTGACGTGCCAGTCTCACAAAATAATAAGGTATACAAAAAAAAATGCTCATCTGACCTTAATTAAACGCCTAAAACCCCTGAGCTTCCGGGGCCGGCTCCGCCGCCTCGACCCCCCCCCCCAGGGGCCCTAAGACGGCCCCTGATTCAGACAAGGATTACGAGTATAGAGAACGATACAACGCATCGTCTTCTTTCTCTAATAATATAATGAAACGTCAAAGCTTCGCGCAGGAGGGGAGGGGGGGGGGGACTGAATTCAGTCAAGGATTAAGAATCGAGAACGGTACAACGAATCGTCTTCTTTCTCTCATAATCTTATAAAACGTCAAAGCTTCCGCGCTTCGCGCGGGAGGGGGGAACCTGAATTCAGACGAGGATTCAGAGGCGAGAACGGTAATACGAATCTTTAATGATTTAATGAAACGTAAAAGCTTCCGCGCTTCGCGCGGGATGGAGGGGGAACTAAATTCCGATGAGGATTATTTTCGAGAACGGTACAACAAATCGTCTATTTTCTCTAATGATTTAATGAAACGTAAAAGCGTCCGCGCTTCGCGCGGGAGGAGGGGGTTGGGGGAGAATCTAAATTCAGACGAGGATTATTTTCAAAAACGGTACAACGAATCGTCTTCTTTCTCTAATAATTTAAGGAAATTTAAAAGGTTCCGCGCTTCGCACGGGAGGGGGGAACCTAAATTCAGACGAGGATTAAGAGTCGAGAACTCGACAACGAATCGTCTCCTTTCTCTAATAATTTAATAAATCGTAAAATTTTCCGCGCTTTGCGCGGGAGGGGAAAAACTAATTCCGATGAGGATTATTTTCAAGAACGGTACAACGAATCGTCTTCTTTCTCTAATGATTTCATGAAAATTAAAAGCTTCCGCGCTTCGCGCGAGAGGGGGAACCTGAATCCAGACGAGGATTAAGAGTCAAGAACTGTACAGCCAATCGTCTTCTTTCTCTCATAATCTTGTGAAACTTAAAAGCTTCCGCGCTTTGCGCGGGAGGGGGAGGGGGAGTCTGAATTTAGACAAGGATTAAGAATCGAAAACGGTACAACGAATCGTCTTCTTTCTCTAATGATTTAATGAATCGTAAAAGCTTCCGCGCTTCCCACGGAAGGGGGGAACCTAAATTCAGACGAGGATAAAGAGTCGAGAACTCGACAACGAATCGTCTTCTTTCTCTAATAATTTAATAAATCGTAAAATTTTCCGCGCTTCGCGCGGGAGGGGGAAAACTAAATTCAGACGAGAATTATTTTCGAAAACGGTACAACGAATCGTCTTTTTTCTCTAATAATTTAATGAAACGTCAAAGCTTCCGCGTTTCGCGGAGGAGGGAGGGGGAAAATCGCACCTCCCTGCACCGACCCCCCCCCCGCATTACGTCACTGTTGGTCACCATTACGTACCAATATTTGGCTCGCAAAATTTCAAATTTGGGCCCCCCCCCCCCCTAAGAAATCCTGGATCCGCGCCTGAGTTAGATGTAGATGAAACCATGGAGACGATAGAGAGGGATGAATGATTGGGAGGGGAGATAAGGAGAGAGATATATAAGATAACATGATTAGAAAAGGGTTAGGAGAAGAATACAAAAATAAGGGGAGGGGGAGAATCGGGAGGAGGGAGGAAGATGAGAGTAGAAAAAAACGGAACGAAACAGTGAGTCGAAGCATAGAACTATTTGTAATAGGTCCATGGTAGAAGTTAGTTCTTGTATAAAATCTGTACAAGAATAAACATCACGATAATTATGTATCCATACCACGATGGGGAAGGACGAATCGGTGGTGAAACGAGACAGACAAGCCTCATCAGAGAACCACATTTCTAGGAAACCAACTTTGAGTCCTGAAAGATCAGAGTAATCCTGACTGCTTCCACTTTGGGCGTAGAGGGCGACCTTCCCCTTCTGGGAGAATGGTCGTGTGAAGTCGAAGGTTAGAAGACGATCATAGGTTTGGACCCATCCTAAGTTATAATGGAATGTAATAATATACATTTTGATTGTGCAGAAAGGAGTGTTCATTGTTAGTGCATAAAATCTAACATACCCAAATCCTCCTCTTAAAACGATGGTTCAACATAATGTACGATATTTGAAAATTATGATTGTTACCAATATGAAAATTAGTCGTAATGTTGTGTTTGAAAATGTATTTTAACCAAACTCCCTGGAATTATCAATCTTGATTTTCACAACATTTGGGCTTTAAAACTGAAACGACATTTCTATTACCCATGATATAACTTTAAAACAAAACAACAACAAAATGATCACATTAGGCGTTTGATAATTGGACGGCAAACGTTTTTCATACGTCATTAACTTGTGTTTTGCTTTATAGTCTGTTATTGCCTTAAAGTTTCCAAGTTTCCTTTTCCCATTAGAGCTATTTGTAAATATATTTTGACTGCAATGCGTACCTTTATATAATGAAGGTTATTTGGGTAATTTTGATAATCTTTTGCAAAAATTAATGAACTCAAGCATTTCAGAAGATATAAAACATAAACAATCATTAATGAGTATTGATTCTTACCTGTGCATGCGGTGTACCATTTGGCCATCAGACCGACTCCGCCGTGGGCTCTCTCGTTTGATCGGCTGTACCAACAGTTACTGTACAAATCCCATACCAACTCACAGTTCTTGTTGGCTATTTCACAAACTGAAAGTAAAACAGAAATGTCCATACTTTATATTATTATTTGATAATGGAATTGTTCATTTCTATTTCATTTATTTATATATTATAGTACCCTTTTCCCCGCCACCCCCCCCCCCCCCCCCCCACTCAGTGTTAGTTAGGGTACGCATTATGCTTGTTCCCTCTTTTTGAATGCACCCCCTATCTGAGGACTGCCAACATTTCCGAACCCCCCCCCCCCCCTTTCGCGGGCTTTTCGCGGGCTTTTCCTGCCTTGGAGACCCCCCTAAATCATGAAAAATGCTCAATGTACCCCCTAAATTCGAAATAATTTCTCAGGAGTCCAAAGAGATGAGAGGAAAAAAAAGAAAAAAACACCCCCTTTTTAAAGAAATCTCCGGGTGAAAAGTTAATACACCTCTTTTTTTACAATTCTCGGGCCGGACTTTGCCTCACGAAAAGTACCCCTTTACCGGAAATTTTGGTAACACGCATGTGGTCCGTCCGTTCTCGGAGTGGGGGGGGGGGGCCTTTTCAAAGCGAATGTCGCTCTCGCAGGGGGGCCGTGTATGTACAATTAAAAAGACAACAAAAAAACATTACATAAAACATAACAATGAAAATGTAAGCATTAAGAACAAAATATTATGACCCCAGATTCATTTTGTTTAAAACAGGAATAAAGCATTGCTCTTTTAGAAAAAAAAATACTTTAAAATTTGATAGAATGAATATGATTTTGCTTCTCAGAATGCATTTAAAATGGTAAAACTGCAATCATGAGTATTATAAGCTTATCAACTCATTTAATAAACACGAGCGCAAGGACTTTCAAATAATCAACCTTAGGCAATTTCATTAGCCCTGTCCGTCACATATATAAGGGAGTTTACAGATAGCACATGGTACAAATGACCCCAAATATCCACAGATCTTTTACACATGGAGAAGTTCCACTTTGAGCATATTAGAATAATAACTGCCAAAGTCCTAGCTGTGCTTCATGAATACCTTTTATTTGCCCTCTTGAAAAGAATACTTCCACCTGCGTATCATAGAATGTACCGTTGGTGCATACATGAATAATGTTACATAACTTTCATGAGCGCATATCCAATATTCATCTCCTTGGGTTTTTACCTTTTTGGTACAAATGACCTTTATCTGCCCATACGCAGATTGTATCTGTAAACTTCCTTATTGCTATGTAAGAACATTACATTGATAGTCTGAACATGATTTTTACAGGCAGTACAATAGGACATTGAATTCGGATATGAATTAATTTGTTAAAAGTCTTTGTCATCGTGTACGTAGTGATGTTTCAAAGATTATTTTTCACAAGTTATTTTTTTACAAGCTCTGTAATTATTAGGATCTCTGTCCAGTAGTGCCGTGTTTGTGCCATCGAACTGGATCGACCAAATCAATTGATTCATAATATATATTATATGCAATATTTTTTTCCCGTAACATGAGAGTAATTTTAATAGTTTCATATTATTAATTAAATGTAATGTTAACTGTAATTGTATAATTGTTTTAAATGGGGGGCACGCTACAAGAGTCCTATCTCGCACCCCGGGGCAACGTGTCTGACACGGCCGGTTGTAGCAACTACTCCGAAGATCAAGATTACATTGATCTTGATCTAAGGAGACACGAACGAACGGACAAGTTATCTTAAAGGCATAAATAGAATCGAGAGGTTTAAAAAAAAAAGGACAAAAAAGCAAATTAGAAAATTTGCACAAAGAAACAAAATGTCGGAAAGAAGTGATGCTGAATTCTATTTCAGTAAAGGTAATACATTTCATATTATGTCTTTCCGCTATATTACTCTTTCATGCTCGTCTGTTGTGTTGTATCGTACGTGAAATTTGATCACAAACAGCGCTCAAAATACACGGGGGCGATGGGCAATTCGCCCCCGTGAGCTCCATAATCGCCCCCGTCAGGTTGTCCACGGGGGCGATTGCAAAATTAAAAATCGCCCCCGTGGAATTATAAAATAAAGATTATCTTTTCTTATATAACTTTAACACAAAATTGAGTATCAATTTTCAAACCTTAAACTAATGAAATGGAACTTAGATGGCGCTTTCTCTCCCATCTCTATGAGTATTACCGATACAAACAACGGAAGCTCGCAGTGCAGCTAATGCGGCCGTCAGCAGTGGCTATACTGCGCCGGTAGAACCGGTGTGCACGCTGACGCCCAATATCTGCTGGAGCTGGAGACGATCGCGCAAGGACTGAAACATGGAGAAGTTTTTCGTTGTGAAAAGTGTGAATCCTCTGAAACCTGGTTGTTCTAAAAGACCAGCAAATGATGTAACTCGACCAATAAATCAATATTGAGAAGAAGATCAGCAAAGATGTTGCAGGGGCGGATCTAGGCGGTTTAGGGGGTTTAACCCCCCGATCCCCCTTGTGTTGCCTAGTGAAAATGTGATGTGTATAGGAAAACGCTATCATGTAGTAGTAGATGTCAGGAGATGCCAGGAAAACAGTAATAACGGGGGTTCAAAATAGCAACAACAAAAATCGCCTCGCCCCTATGCGGCTCGTGGACGATGCTCCACATCGTATTTGGGTTACCCCCCCCCCCCCCCTTAGCAAAAAGCTTGATCCGCCCCTGTGTTTTGGAAGGATATGGTAAAGCATGTAAATAAGGTTGTTCCGAATAATGAGGAGGACATTATTATGTGCAGAACGGGAAGAAATGGAGAGAATGTCATCACGGGCAGGCGCGGATCCAGCATTTCTTAAGGGGGGGGGGGGGGCAAATTTGAAATTATGCGAGCCAAATATTGGTACCGTACGTAATGGTGACCAGCAGGGCCCTGACGTGTAGGCCCCTAGGCATCTCAATAAGCATTTCTTGCCTGGCTGTAAATTTAGGAATTTGTCATTTTACAACAAACGCGTAAAAAAGTATAATTTACTAAAAATCTCGGAAATTTATGTCATTTCAGCATTATGTGTAATCCACCGTTATGGAATTAGAAATAAACCACGTTTGAATTTTATTTCCCCCGAGCCCCCAATCAGTACGCCAGTGCCCCCCCCCCTGATTTACAATTTGTTGGCAACTGATCTCCCCTACCTTTTTTCTTTCCCTTTCTCTCCTCTTTCCCTTTCCCTTCCCTTCCTTCTCTCTCTTTTAGGTTTGCTGGGGGGGGGGGGGGGGGGGAGGCAAGGTCCTTTCGGCCCCCACCTTTCTCCACACGTTGCTGGCGGGATTAAGCGCAACTGATCTATCTCCCCTTCTTTTCACCCTTTTTTTTTTCTTCTTCTTCCTCTTTTTTGGTCCCTTTTAGCTCTCCTTTTTTCCTTTTCTTTCCTTCTCTCTTTTTTTAGCGAGGGCGGGGGGAGGGAAAGGCCTTTTGCCCCACCCCATCCCGATCCGCAACTGGTTGGCGGGAAAATTGCAACTGATATCCCCCTTCTTTTCTTTACTTCTTCCTCAATTTTACTTCCCTTTATCACCTCTTCAGTGACTGGTCCCTCAGAAACTAGTGCTAAGCCAGTCACAGAGAATTCACGATTTCAACAAAAATAATGCCTGTCAATGCATTGTAAATTTGATTTTTCTTCAAATTTCATTTAAAAATCTTTTCATATTTGATAAATATGGTGCATTGGCATATGGGCTATGGTTGGAGCGTTGAATGCGTTGAACAGCGTCGGCGTATTATGTGGATTTATCATATTCATATTCTGAATATTTTCAGCGAATTGAATAATATTGAAAAGGATGCAATTCATAGTTGTACTCGATAATTCTCACTTAACATATTCTCTCTCTCTCTCTCTCTCTCTCTCTCTCTCTCTCTCTCTCTCTCTCTCTCCCTGTCTTGCATAAAGAAAATATGAAAATAATATTTTGCCTTGATTAAGAAAAATTGAAAATTTTATCAGTATTAAACAGGGAGAAGAACAGGGGAGGAAATTTATCAAAACAAACATTGACGAATCCAATTCAGTGTTCTTTCGTGATGCATAAGAATGAAAGTACATTAAAAGGTGAAATAATAAATTGAAGAGCGGTGATAAATCAATTCTTTGACGTTGTTTGATTGAATAAAAAATAATGAAACAATATGGTCTCAGGGTCATATATCTTCGAATATTAGAAAGTTTCATCCACCAGCGTGTTGTTGAACACTATTTGCAATTTAATTTTAATGCGGTGACTTGTCGGTTACGAGCAGAAGGTCATTTCAGGCTTCTATATTCTATAATACTATCAACAGATATCTGGATAGAGACACTTCGTCATATCAAGCTACGAGAAAGTATATCATCATCTCACAGAATTCTACTCGAACACCGCATCGAAATTCTTTTCACCCTTTTTTTTTCTTCTTCCTCTTTTTTGGTCCCTTTTAGCTCTCCTTTTTTCCTTTTCCTTCCTTCTCTCTCTTTTTTTTTTGAGTTTCATGGGTACCAATCCAATGGAAATTTGTATTAAAACAAGAGCCCCCGCCAGCACTAAAAGAGCCCCGTGAGAAGGCTCACGGGGGCTCTTTTTTGTTGGAAGAGCCCCCGTGGACAAAAATTTATTTTGAGCCCTGATCACAAAGATGTAAAAATTCCTTGGATACCTGCATCGATGATGTCGGCATTGTATCCTTTGATCTGATGTGTTACAGGGTCCCTGAAATAAAAGAAAACAAAAAATGAAGTGGAGAATTGGCTTTGCAAAGAAATCAATGCATTAAGGTAACTACGAAACACATACAAAAAATAGAATTTAAAAAGGTAAAGAAATTGTTAGCAAATATTGCTCGGTATACAGTAGTTCTAGTATAGGGGTCAAAGATATATCTGAATGACTGAAAATCATAATGATGGAAAGACAGAAGCTTTTTTTCTTCTTTTATCCCTCGAAATTAATTGTTTATTCTGTGGGCTGTTGGTCTACTTGGATGTCCAAGTTTATCACGCTTAGTCTGTCATTAAAATTAAATCTGGGGAGTAACTATATTTCCATCTATTTGATTACATCCCAGACCTGCATACTGGGTACAAAATATAGTCACATATCTTTAGAAACGAGTGTTTACTTACAGATATTCCAATCGGTTGTCCTCGTCACCAATCGCGAAGAGCCAAACCTCATCATCAGAAGCTGTAAAAGAGTAACAGAAGAAGATAGAGAGAGAGAGAGAGAGAGAGAGAGAGATAATAAGAAAGAAAGAATGAGAGAGAGAGAAAAAAAAATAATGAGAAAGAGGGACAGAGAGAGATAATGAGAGAGAGAGAGAGAGAGAGAGAATGAGAAAGAGAGAAAGAGAGAGAATGAGAGAGAGATAATGAGAAAGGGAGAATGAGAGAGAGGGAGAGATAATGAGAAAGAGGGAAAGAGAGAGAATGAGAGAGAGAGAAAGAGAGAGAAAGAGGGAGAAAGAGAGAAAGAATGAGAAAGCTGTTAGGAAAAAATCTTTGCAATATTTGATTTATAAATACCTAACAATATTAGGCTATTGTGTCCAACTATATTATTTGGTCAAATCAATTTTATCGCCCAAATTAGAGATTAGAGAAGATTATTATCATAAAATGTAATGCACAATTTGAGTTTGATGCTTGAAATGGGTAGGTCTAATGTTTGTGACACAACTGCAATAATTGTTGCCAATTTGGCAACCCATAGGCCTAATGATCTGTGGAAAATAAACTCAAAATCATGAATAGAATTTCGGTTTGATAAACGACAAATCATACATTTTTTATAACTTTAGTTTCTTATTCATTGTCGTATTGTATCATTGTTATACCAATCAGTCCGTGACTCGTTTGGTTGAACAAAAGTGTTAGTAGGAAATCTTTAAATTGATTGATCATCCCTTCCTGTTGAAGGGAATACAGCATCTAAACTCGAATGCCATACATTTCGTAAGCTGTACCCCAACTCCGACTTGGGTTAAAATAACAATTCATAACATAATCACTGACGATTTAAATAATATGATAACAATACTAATACTAAAGTTGAGGAAATCTTTAAATTGATTGATTATCCCTTTCTGTTGAAGGGAATACAGCATCTAAACTCGAATGCCATAAATGTCGAGAGCTGTACCCCAATTCCGAAGGTAGTAACTTGGATTAAAATAACAAAACATAGCATATTAAATCACTGACGACGTAAATAATATGATAACAATAATAACACAGATTATTTTATTTGGGCCTGCACATGCAAATGCCCGATCTCTCGATGTTATTTTTGTTTTAAGTGATGTAGTTTGCAATAACAGAGTATTTTTGGAGCTGCGCAAGTTGTTTTGTGAGACTTGAGTTTTAACAGTTCTACAATATATGGGGCTTGACCGATCAGTGCTTTATATAGCCGACAATCAACAGAATCTTGAATGATATTCTTTATATTAATACATCAATTTTATCAGTTTCTGAATTTTTCTCCCCTAATTCCTTTTGGCTTAATATATTGCTCGACAAAGTTATAATTTCCGATTTTCATCATACCATTTTTGTTTATGTTTGATTTCCCCCTCAAAATCCTTTGAATATCACTCAAGAACACAGAAAACCTCTTTGTTGGAAAAATCCATTCGACATTCTACCTTTTCTTTTCTATTTTGTTAAATACCGTATATCCAAGACTACAATGAAGTTGACAAGTAATACAAATCAATATGGAAAAAATCAAGAACAAGAAAAACACTTCCTTTGCCTCTCTTTATTAACGTGTGAAAACTCTTTGGACGGGCTGCAATAAATGAAATTCGATGTCTTAATCCTTTTCGAGTTATTCAAATAAAGAAAGTCGATAAATAAAAGCCCATTCTGAGTTTCTTTGATCCAAACACGTTTCCGACTGGTACTGGTTTTTGTATAGAACAAAAAAAAAGGTTGCATACTTTGTGGCTGGCAAGAAATAGTTTCATGTTTTACAAGGGACTAGTCTCCCTACTATTCGCACTATTTCGGATCGATCCGATAAAATAATTGAATGTATACAAAATATATTGTGTGTACTAGTGAAAAGTAACATACGTTGTAGAAATTGAATAATAAATGTTTCATTTAAAAGCATTTTAGTTCTACTTGATTATGATCAAGAAATAATTTTCATAAAACTTATGTTTTGTTCATTATGAACGTTTGATATGGGGTTGCGTGTTTTTGTTTTTGTTTTTGTTTGTTTGTTTGTTTGTTTTTTTTTTTTTTTGGGGGGGGGGGGCGCACTGCATAGTAGAAAGATCACAGCAGGCACACTGTGTATGAGGATAAAACGACCAAGTACTGAGAAACGAAGGGCGGACCTGAGTGAAATCATATGAGTTAAAAGCAATGATTTATTTTCGGACGTCTACTAAGGTTTCACCTTGAAAATAAAGACTATGATCCCTAAGCTTCTTCAACGTGAGAACAAATTAGATCATAAACAACACGATAAAGGGAAATCATACTTAAACATTGTTCAATGTTTAGGTTGGATTAAAACAAAAACGTATGTCTATATTCGCCCGTCAGATCCAAATTCCACCAGGATCACTCTGGTAAACAAGACATATTATTATTATTATTATTATTATTATTATTATTATTATTATTATTATTATTATTATTATTATTATTATTATTATTATTATTATTATTATTATTATTATTATTATTATTATTATTATTATTATTATTATTATTATTATTATTATTATTATTATTATTATTATTATTATTATTATTATTATTATTATTATTATTATTATTATTATTATTATTATTATTATTATTATTATTATTATTATTATTATTATTATTATTATTATTATTATTATTATTATTGCGGAAACCAAGGAGGTAGCGCAAATGACAATTGCCGATGTCTTTTTTTAATTTGATTTGATTTAATGTTCTGAAATAATGTAATGCATAAACGAGGTATAACGGCATAAAAGAAATGTGCTGAGATGACCTTTCGCATTTGCTCCCGTATTCTACTCCATAATGTTTTAAGATCCATAAAATAACATTTGATTCTCTCTATTACATTTTTTTTAATTCATAGATTTTGGAGGTCACACTTTTCACTTTAACTCATTTATTTAGATGTGATTTTGTTTGATTTCTGCTTGTTCCCTCATACTACGCATTCAACAAATGATAGAAAATCACAATCTCCGTCTTATGAAGTAAAATATTCTACCTTAAATATAATTTGGCATTGTAATGAAGGCAAAGATTTTTTTTTTTTTTTTATGGTCAGTTTTTATTCTTTTCTCTCTTGAAACAAATTATAATCATAGTACAAATTACAATCATCATATGTAACACTCACTGCAAATGTGATGACATTATAAATCAGTATAAATTTTTGTCTTACAAACGACTTCAAAGAAAACTTACATAGTTAGTTCCTATACATCATATTCGACACAAAAAATTCATATTTTCAAAGAAAACATATGCAGTTATATAATCCAAAATTTTTGTTTTAACAATGTAGCAACTTATACTTCTTTTATACTGTTGTCCTGAGAAAAAAGTTTTCTCTTTTTGTTAACCCTACCCTACCCGACCTCTCCCTTATCCCCCTCCCCCCCCCCCCTCTTAACCGGTGGACGACTGGCTCTGGGTTCCAATTGTTTGTCTAATACTCAGGTTTTCCCATTTCGAAAAATGAATAGTGAGAGTTCCCCTCATTGCAGCCAATTTCCTTTCTTCTACTTTATCCCCTATTATACTATTCTTTATTTCATTAAAAGAGGGTGGTTTTTTAAGTTCTCTATTTCTATAAATCAGATATTTAACAAGAATTAAAACATGATTCATTAATTGATATTTTCCTTTATTACTCTCCTCTTTCCCATACAGAATTTCCTCCAAACTACAGTTGTGTATTTCAAAGTCTAAAAATCTCGTGCACATTCCCCACACTGATTGTGCAAATTCACAAGTATAGAATAAATGTTTATATGTTTCTTCATCTTTTTCGCAAAATGAGCATAACTTAGTCGAGACAAGACCAAAACGGAAGAGGTGATGGTTTGTATATAATATATTATGTATAAGTTTGAACTGAAACTCTCTTAATCGACTGTTAAGTGTACACTGTCTTAGTCTTAAAAATATGTTTTCTATTTCCTTACAGGAAAAACCATAGTTCCTTCCAATTCTCTCAAAAACCAAAGGTTTAAAATCATCTTTCTTTATTAATTGTACATAAATTTGTTTTGATTTTAGATCAGCTATATTAGTTGTTTTCTTCCCCAAAGTGAAATCAGTTCCAGAATTATTTTTTTCTTCTCCCTTTCTAAAATTATTTTTCCAACAAACTGGTAAACAGGCATAAAAGTGCTTGATCTTTTCAATTTCATTTACTTCAACACCTAAATCGATAAAATGCCTGTCACATTTTAGTTTACCATCGTTTTCCAGAATATGTTTTAATTTGTAAATTCCTTTGTCATACAACCTCTTATCGTATATACAACTTCCTTTATATCGAATAAGTTTATTATTAAAAATTACCACATCACCAATGTCTATACTCCTTATATGTCTTGTATTCACCCAATCTTCTAATAAATCCATATAAAATTGTGGAGCTTTCACTTTTAATAAACTTGGTATATAGTCACATGAAAATATCAAATCTCCACCCACGTGTTCAGTGACAAAGTTAAAATATTGTTTCCATTTCATGTCTTCATCTTTGTTTAGAAGTTTTTGAATCCACATAATTCGCTGCGATTTAACTTGTGCAGAAAAATTTAACATCTTTAACCCCCCTTGCTTATAGTCTAAGAACATGGTGTTTCTATTGATTTTATCTGTTTTTCCTTTCCATATGAAATCAAAAGTTAATTCATCCAGTGAATCATAAACCCATTTTGGAACAGGAGTAAGTGACGCCCGATAAAGAACTTTAGAATAAATGTGCACCTTCAATAGTTGAATCTTACCCATAAGTGTTAAATCTCTTTGCTTCCAAAAATTTAAAAGTGTTTTTATTTTACTTAAGATTTCTTTATAATTTAGATCTTCTTTCTTGTGTTCATCGAGGGAAAAGAAAATCCCTAAAACCTTAAGAAAGTCAACTATTTCGCCAAAAGCAAAATCACAATCTAAACGTTGACATAAACCTAACTTTAATATTTTAGTCTTGTCGTTGTTTATTTTCAGTCCAGAAATTTTTTCGAAATCTGCAAATAATACTTTTAACCTATTAATTGATTTTTTATTGCGAACAAAAATTGTCATATCATCCGCATAAGTTACTAGTTTAGTTTCCTTATCTCCAAAATTAATTCCGTCCACCAAATTATCTATTCGTAATTTGTGTGCCATTACTTCAATACACAAGATAAAGAGGTACGGAGAAAGAGGGTCTCCCTGTCTTACTCCCCTTTCTACTTTGAAATAACCAGTGGACCCTCCTTCAGTTAATACACAACTTAGAGTGTTCGTGTATAAAACTTTAACCCACTTTTGAAAGGATGGACCGAAACCAAATGACGACAGAACTTTTTGAAGAAATTGATGTGAAATTGAGTCAAAAGCTTTTTCGAAGTCTATAGCTAACAAAAAACCAGATAAATTGTAACGGGATGTATGAAAAATAATATCATCTATAATGCGAATGGCCTCACCAATATTCCTCCCTTTCATGTAGCCTACCTGATCTCCCATAATGATCTCATTTAATACTTTCTTGATTCGCTTAGCCAAAATTTTTGTTAAAATTTTATAATCGACATTAAGAAGGGAAATGGGTCTATAATTTTTCAGTGAAAAGGGATCTTTCCCATCTTTAGCGATTAACGTAATTACAGCTTGTTTTTGAGACGATGCTAATTCTCCTAATCTATATGCTTCATTCAAGGCATCTTTAACTAAATCTCCAATATCCGGCCAAAAGGTACGATAGAATTCTGAAGAAAAACCGTCATTTCCAGGTGATTTGTTCTGTTTTAATTCTTGTAAGATTTCTAGGCATTCTTTATTACTTATAGATCCTTCACAGTTTTCTCGAGATTTTTCAGTCAATTTCGGTAAACCTTGAGAGAAACTATTATAACAATTATCCGAGCACTCGTACTCTACTTTACTGTACAACATGCTGTAAAACTTCCGGATTTCTTCAGTTATCCTTTTTTCATCGCAGCAAATAGCACCATCTGAGGTTTTAATTTTTTTAATAGTACTCTTTCTTTTGTTATTTTGCATTAATTGATTGAAATAACGCGAATCCCTTTCTCCGCTTTCGTACCACGAGGCTCGTGATCGAATCCTAATTCCTTCATTTACATAGCTATAAACTTCCTTTAATTTCTTTTTTGTATTTTCCAATTTTTCTAAAGTATCTGCATTAGTGCTTTCCGTCAATTGTTGTTCTAAACATTGTATTTCTTTTTCTAAATCTGTTCTTATTGTTCTTCTTTGATCAGCCAATTTTTTTGAAAATTTTTGTGTAAAGCTCCGAATTTTCATTTTTAAAAAATCCCATAACAACCTTTTGTCTTTTATTTTAGTTTGCAGTTCGTTTTTTAATTGACAAATTTTCTTTTTTAACTCTCTAACATAATCTTCATTTTCACATAAACTATTATTGAATTTCCAATATGACCCTTTTCTTCCATTCGTTTTATTGACTGTTTTGTCAAATAAACGTAAAAATATTGAATGATGATCAGGGGCAACAGATGGAATTATATCGCACTTCATAACCATTTCCTCTAGACATTCTGATATTATCCAGTAATCTAGTCTACTTTGCATAAAGGGATTGTTTTGCATATAAGTGAATTGCCTTTTTAAAGAATGCCTACATCTCCAAATATCCAAAAGCTGCAAATCTTCCATGAATTTTTCAAATTCTCGATTAAATCTTTTCGAAATCCTGTTTGAAGATTTCCCGTTATAATCAAATTCAATGTCCCTAATCATGTTAAAATCACCACCTAATATAACCGGGTAGTTATCTTTATTTAACTTAGCCAGATTATTGCGTAATTTTCGAAGAAATTGCAATTGATCACTCTCAAAATTTCTTGTTGGAAAATACACATTGCCTAAAATCAACCTAACACCTTGAAACTTACAGTCTATAAAAATATATCTACCCTCACTGTCTTTTAAGACTTGCAATATCTCAATATCTATCCTCGGCGCAATCAAAACGAGAACTCCTTTACTGTGATTAGAACCATGACTAAAATAAGTAGAACCCTCCCACATTGAAGCCCACTTGTCCTCACAATCGCTAGTACTAAATGTTTCTTGTAGGAAAACAATGTCCGCCCCTTTATCTTTACACCAGAAAAATATGCGTTCCCTTTTATCTCTGTCCCTGATCCCTTTCACGTTGAGGGAGAACAATTTACAATTAATCAGAACATCCATAACCTATCACACACAAGAAAATTTAACCCAGTCCCAGAGCCAATCCCCCACCTTAAAGGACCCCACGAAAAGCAAGAACGAAACCCCGTCATCTGGGAAAGAAACTGATACATGTAAGGCATGCAATATTGCAGCTCTCCCGCCCCACCCCTCCCACTCTAAAAATTTCTATTTAAAGGTAACATTCCCGAAAATAAGGCTATAAAGGATTATGTACCCTCTCCACATTGGTACACCTGAATTGGTACACCTGAATCGATCTAATACGATAAATAAATTAGACGGGCTGCAATTTAGGAATAAGCTAAACTCGTTGCAATAGTACGACCATTTTAAAATTATCAGTAACTGACGAATTATGTTTTAATGGGTCTATGGTTGTCATGACAACAAGTTCAATGCGACAATGACAAGGTGACGGTATAAAAAAAAAGACGACAGCTAATTATCAAGTTAAGATCGACTTATGATACATAACATTATTCATAAAACTTAGAAAGGGTGTCTCAACCAATATATCGAAGATATAATACGGAATAGTCCGCAATACAAACTGAACTCTTACTGTAAATATAATAACAATAAAACACATTAAACTATTATATCAACTTTTGTAAAATAAATTCAATGCTAAACTATAGCATTCACACATTTAAACCTTGTATGTATTTCAGAAATAAAGTTTTTAAAATATATATTTGACATTTTCTATTGATAACACACAACGAATGATAAAAACCATAATAGTTTCAACATACGTGGATTCTTCCTATATGTTAAAGTGTTCATGTTAACTTGAAAACATGAAATTGAAGCGATTACATTTTAGAAACCATAGCCGGCCCGGTACCAAAGCCAAGGAAAACATGATCAAATTAAAACGCAAACAATTACTTTGCGCTCCTTAGTTTTTAATACATATCTGATATTAACTATTTTTCCTACATATTAATATGTTGTAAATTCAACACCAAATTTCCACTGTATGAAAATTAAAGGAAAAGAATCAACAACTCACCTTTTCGCCAACGAGAACGTGCATCGCCTCTTTCACTTTCGTGAAGCTTCCCTCGCCGATGGTCGGGCCGAGGAGATAGGGTCCGAGCCGTTTCGTGTGCTTGTAGGAAGCCATCAACTCTTTCGACAACGCCGATCGCCCGACGACCGTCATAACGCCCTGCAACTGAGGCCCGTAATTCCTCCTCGTGGGCATCGACGATGTCCGCTTGTTGATCGATGACCTCGGCCTGGTCGCGACGTACTGGAGGGGCTTCAGAGCCGACATACCGCGACGATGCGGTGTTGGCAAAGGTTGATGGAAGCGATCGCCTGCCCTTTCCAAACGGCCGATCGTTTCGCTACTGCGATCCAACGGCAGACGACAGGTCAATGACACAATGCGTGGCGTGTCGTATACAAATTGATATCGATATCATAAAATAATCTCATTAATATGCAATATTTACAGTGGGTATATTAGGTGAGGGTTTCGCCCAGAAGACAATGCGATATTGCCATGAGTTTTTATCTAGAACAGGAAGACCTTTCAGATCATTCGACTAGGGAGAAAAGAAGAGTGAGACATAGATGAGAGAGGGGCAGAGATTGACAGAGGAAGAGAGAAAGAGAGAGAGAGAGAGAAAGAGAGAGTGAGAAAGAAAGAGAGAGTGAGAGAGAGAGAAGGAGAAAGAGAAAGAATGAGAGAAGGGTTTGAAAAGGAGATAAGAGAGAGGGAGGGAGATGGAGAGAGGGGGAGAGGAAGAAAGAGAGAGAATGAGAGAAGGGTTTGAAAAGGAGAGAAGAGAGAGAGGGAGAGAGGAAGAGAGAGAGAGAGAGAGAGAGAAAGAAAGAGAGAGAGGGAGAGAGTGAGAGAGAGGGGGAAGAAAGGGGTAGTGGTTTCGGAAGACTGAAGTGAAAGAGATGTCCATAGCAACCGGATCACTTTCAAGTTTGTCGACAAGGTTGTCATTGTATCGGGTTTTGAGCCAGTCTTTGAGGTTTGCTATCAAAGCAATAGGACCTATATCATTACTAAGATTTCATTACTTTACTAATAATCAGAAGATTGTAACGAATTCGACCCTTCCTTATGTCCAATAAGTGGCATTTACGTACCCTTGTCCTTGTTTCCCGAACTGGTAGTGCTGATGGTGAGATGTCGGTATACTTATACATTCCAATTTGTCCAAGTTCATGGAGTTGAAATAGAGCAAATTTTATTTGAACAAAAATGTAGAAAGAGATGATGGGTATATATTTGATTGATTGATTCGAATTTTTTCCATTTCCTATATCAATTGTTTGCACACTAAAGAACATAGTTGACAAATTAAGTTTAAAATTATGAAATGAAACAGGAACCTACTGGAAAGCATAGCTTGTTTTTGTAGGTTCCCAAGAATAAATATAATATGAACATTATTTTCATCAATCATATTAAATTGTCTTAATAATCACAGTAAAAAATATATATTATATAATAACATATTTTCATAAACTCTTTTAAAGTGTCTAAATAATCGAAATATACAAAAAGATCAGAATTACAAAAAAACGGGACACAAAGGACAGGAAACTGACGTAGGAAGATAAGACAAGACATGACAAAACAATTCAAAACATGACAAGATAATCAAGACATAACAGGACAAAACAAGACAAAAACAAAGACAAGGCTGCATACTACAGAAATGTAACCATCCTCACACCGACAATGTAAAACAAACTTCGTTTCATTTCGATTCAGTTGACGACAAACAGTGTTTCACATAGTACTGATCTCGTGTGCATTCTGTTGATAAAGCAGGTCCATATTTTTGGAACGATTTTAGAGAAGTGTTGAGCGTATACACCCAGAGGGCGTCAATCCTAGCCGGGGTTCTCAGTCATGTACTGTAAGCATGTGTGACCACAGGTGTTCCTGAAACCCTCTACACGAGGATTTCTTCTGGAACCAAAATACATCTATAATGAGGATTTCGCATGTTTTTTTCCCGAATTCACACCCTAAACGGGTTTTAAAAAAAGTGTACTCCTAAACAAGTATTGTAAAATTGTAACCTCTTGAGCATTTTGAAGTGCGATAGGGATTACCATTTCAGTTGTTGACAATGTAAAATAAATCAAATTGCGCTTCTGATGTAAAGTTCACAATGTAAAAATTTATTTCAATGGAGAAGCGATAACATCAACCTGTACACTTCAAAATAGGTTTAATGCGCAGACATCATAAGTCCTTTCTTTAAAAAAAAAGAATTGCCTTTCAAATTCGATCTAAAGTGCATGTAGTGTTTACAAAAAGTACACAATGTACAATGAACAGTTCATATTCTACTATGCAAAACAAAGTATAATGGACCAGCTATCTGCGTGAGACTTGGTAGGTCTGGGTCGGTATCGTGAGCATCCATCTTGATCTACTGAAGATCTAAAGAGCGACAGACGCAGGCGGTGGCCGGAAGTCTCGCCAATGCGCATTATCACCACTCCCCCCCCCCCTTTTTTTTTCCCCCTCCGGTCTGGCCCTGGTGGCTAGAAAATTACCATAAACGCGTATACCGGCGCGTACAAAAGAAAACCGAGAACTATCGATGTTTTATCCTAATTTAATCACAATTATGATCAATAAATGGCACATATTTTTAAAGCTTAGATCCTACTCTTTCATTTGATGCAACTTATATTTCACGCCTGAGTGATAACAATCTATTTGAAGAGAGGGAAACAAAAAGCCATTTGGCGGACGGTATCAGATTTTTCAAAGAGAAAATCACATTTTCTAGAAAGTTCATTTTCTGCCCTTTCATAAGACACCTCAATCAGGAAAAAACGAGCTAGGAATAACAAAGTTCTGTTTGTTTAAAATGATGCTTGCATTTTCATAATGTTATTAAAAGGATTCGTTTTCCCTGGTTGCCTGCCGTAGCAACAAACAGAATTGACAAAAGACTTAACTCTGTTTCGTTGACGATCAGACATAGACGAAAGACATCATGGGGGAAGGGGCACTTATTAAAGGTGTTAAGCAGCGCTAATAAGAATGCGGTTTCGGTTTTCGCCCCCTCCCCCTCCCCTCCCCAGGAAAAAATAATTAATTACATTTATTAATATATAAATAAATAAACAAATAAATGTACAGAGGAGGCAGCTTGAAAGAAGAACTTATCAGAGAATTGCAGTTTGATTGGAAAATATAACCGAAAGATAAAAGTGTTTCATATTGCGTTATGCGCAGCTAATTGTTTTTATGACTTCTTGTATTATCTTTCAAAATACACAGTACTAAAGATCGTCACTTGCATGATGGCTTTCATTTATTGCCTCGTGATCTCTTCGGAGTAAAGGGGGCGCTAGACCAGTATAATGTACAGGTGAGGGCTTTAAACACGTACTAAAAGAGCCGATATGAAACTTTGTAAACAAGAATAGAAAATTATCTAACACGGAAAACAGGTAGGCTTCGGGGATTGAATTGTGTATGCGTTAATTCGTTTACAGAGCCAGGTGATTTTCAACATATTTTGAGACGGTCCCTGCTTGATCTGTCAGTCATAATGGAATTTCGTACAGGTGTTCGTACTGGTATATGCACACAAGCCCGATATTAACATTTATGGAATTCATGTTATCTGCAGCCTATTCATAGTCGCGTGGCGTATGTATATTTCTTTTTGGGTCCCGGACGCGAAATTTTTTTTCCTACGAACTTTGAGCTCGCGAGGGGAGGCTGAAAGCACGTGCTATTTTGTTCTTGCACATATTGATTGGCTACGGTAAAGACACGTGATAATCAAGGTACAGCAGATTAAAGTCGATTGGTTTGCACTGATAAAATCAGGGTAGTTGATTGGATGCAGTCTCTTTTGTTACGTCTCATCGTTTAGTGACTTTAGAAAAAATCGTCCTTGCAGTCAGTGTCGTAATGAACAAAACCTTGGGGATAGGAAGTTGCACGTTGATCTGTTCAAGTTCTTACTTTAATTGCTAACTTTAAAATTATTTCAATACATTATTTTGCAAGATAAACAACAGCGGTAGTTAATGAATCGTTAGTTATTCTGTTTACGGTTACACCTCATTCATTGCAGGGCCGGGAAATTTGGGGGTTTTTTTTCTTCAAAATTACAATTTTAAGACGGACGTATTTTTTAAAGTGCGTATATGTTAATGTGTTAATTTGTACGTTTCAGAATACTTCAGCTTTATTTCAATTTCATAATGACATCATTCAAGTTTTCCCGCTAGGTTTTAACTTGCAAAATTGCACGGACCCAGTTTCCCTTTCTCTTCATTTTGAAGTCCTCACAAGTGTTCAACGTTGTACATTTCCGTTTTTTCGGCCAAGCAGATAATTTAAGAGACTGTTAAAGATTCATGAGGTTTTAACAGCAATTTGTCGATTTTTAAATCTTGCAATATTTTCCTCACTTAACTTTTGGGAGTCGAAAACTTGTTCGGGTAGGGAAGGTTGTTTTTGTAGAACCCCAGCAGAGAATTTTGAAATCAGCAATTAATATTTGGTCAACCATCACATCATTGCCCTATCACGGTAATCGTTACCTTTTATTCTTATAAATGTATTGAAACACATTTATACGGGATTTATATGGGATAAAAACAAGATCATGGTTCTGATTAAGGACATACAATAGTATAAAGGGGGCACTTGTCAAGTGAAAGGGGTAACTCTCAGATTTGAATAGGCCTAGAGCCCGCCCCCCCCCCCCACTCAGTGTTATTTAGGGTACGCATATGCGTGTTCCAACCGACCCCCCCCCCCTTTCAGCAAAAGTCCGGTGTGTAAACTCAATACGGCTCGACCTTTTTCTTTTGTATACGAGCCTTTTTCAGCACCCCCCCCCCCTTTTCAGCAAAAGTCCGGTGTGTAAAGTCAATACGGTCGACCTTTTTCTTTTGTTACGAAAAGGACATTTTGGCAACACGCATGGGGTCCGTCCGTTATCGGAGTGGGGGGGGGGGAGATTTTATTGTCCATAATATAATACAGAAATTTGTCTTCCATTGGTGTAACATGTAATATATAAAACATAAGACAAAAACATGGTGTCGTGTGCTGAAAGCCAGAAGGGCGTCAAGACTCTTTCGAGAAAAAGTCTATGAGCAGATACGGTCCTCCGGCTTTCAGCCCAACACATAACAAGACAGATTATGACTTATACATAGCAAGAATTCTAAATTCAATTCTGAATCACATCATGAATAAATTCAGGTAGGAATATAAATGTGAATATGAAAGTAGAATAGGAGCAGTAATGCAGTATCACGATCGAAATACGAGCAGAAAGAGAACGGAAAAGAGAGCTCAAGCTCGAAGGACTGATAAAAGAGAGAAATATAGGGAGAGTTGGTAAGGGTCCAAAGGGAAAGGGGCAGACACGTAGCCAGAGTTTGATGTTTGGGGGTGGGGGGTGGGGCACATACATGTAATCGATCGAGGTAAAAAAAAAAAAGGGGGTCTAAAAAAATTCAACCGATCTTGGAAATTTTGGGGGGCACGTGCCCCCCCCTCCCGTACCTTCCCCCTTGCACCCCTCTCCCGTGGCTACGTGCCTGGAAAGGGGAGAGATAGAGAAGGAGAGATGGCATAATTTCCAATCATAATGCATGACAGAAAATACATCACCATAGTACTGTAGACAAAAATCAGCAACAGAGCTAAACAACGGATGTGTTTGACCCACAGAGGTGATAAGGTTGAAAACTTTCCAACCCAATCCCTACAAATTTATTTTACTGGGTGGGTAGAGAAAAAGTTAACAAATAATCATAATCGCTATTATCGCTATTATCGCTATTATTTCGCCCAAAGCTGAGAACTTCGTGTTATTTGTGCAATATAGATGTGCATGGAATTTGGAATAAAAGAATTTCTGTATCTGGCTCTACGGGTTATTGGTACACGCAGGCGGATTCCTGAGCGGATAAAGATAAAACAAGAAAATAGTTGATGTGATGGGTCTTTCATGATAGAAGTTATTTTAGTCGATAAGCGATCTTCAAACAAAACTGTTAGGGGTGGTAATTTAATTCAATTCAATGGCGATAAGCCGTTGAGCCAATTTTCCTACGACGTTCGAGTTTAGTTTTGTCTGCTTGTGTGAGATTTCCATAAAAACAAATGAGATTGAATAGAAGAACACTTTGAATGATAGACTGATAGAAAAGATGCAAGATCGTCCTGTCAACGTTATATTTGTTGAGCTTCCTTAGAAAAAAACATCCGTTGATTAGCTCTACTGTGTACAGCGTTGGTGTTCTTATTAAATCGTAGCTTATCATCAATCAAGATACCAATGTACGTGTTCGATTGCCTGTTCATGAATATACAAGGGAATATGATTAACGTCACCACGTCGAAAGTCTATAATAATCTCTTTGGGTTTTTTTAACATTCAAATATAGGTCGTGGCGATCGCACCATTCAACAAAGTGATTAACTTGACAAAAATACCCATTCTCACTATTTCCTCCCTTAATGAAACCTGTGATAGCAGTGTCATCAGCATACTTTATCAGAATAAAAAGGGGCTCGTACTGCAAAATAAAAGGGGCACCTCTTAGATTTTAAAGGGGGAAATTAATAAGAGGTGAAGGGGTACTTATCAGAGGTGATGAGGGCACTTCTTGTACCTGAAAGGGGCACTCACTTGAAATGAAAATGGGTACCCACCTGAGATGAAAAGGGGCACTCATCTGTAATGAAAATGGGTACCCACCTGAGATGAATAGGGGCACTCACCTGAGATGAATAGGGACACATAATGAGAATGGAAATGGACGATTATTACAAAGGAAAATAAGCACTTGTCGAAGGAAAAAGGGCACCTTTCAGAATTTAATAGAAGCATTAATGAGAAATGTGAGAAGAGGCATTTATTCGAAGGGTAAGGGACTCTTGTTAGAAATGAAAACTGGGCTTGCGTCAAAATGAATAGGGGCAACTATCATGGGGGAAGAGGGCGCTTATCATAGATGATAAGCGGCACTTATAAGAATGTGGAACGTAGACAAGGTAATGTAGGTTTCGGTTTTACGCCCCCCCCCCCCCCCGTCCACCCTTCCCCCGGGAAAAAAAATAATTAATTAAATGTATTAATATATAGAAAATGAATAAATGAGTAAAAATACAAATGAATAAATAAATAAATAAATAAATAAATGCACAGAGGAGGCAGCTTGAAAGAAGAACTTATCAGAGAAGTGCAGTTTGATAGGAAAATATAACAGAATGATAAAAGTGTTTCATAATTATTGCGTTGTCTGCAGCTAATTGTTTTTATGTTTTCTTGTATTATCTTTCATAATACTAAAGATCGTCACATGATGGATTTTATTTGTATTGCCTCGTGATCTCTTCTGGGTAGAGGGGGCGCTAGACCAGTAAAATGTGAGGGCTTTAAACACGTATTAAAAGAGATTTGGAACTTTGCAAACAAAAATAGAAATTTAACTAACACGGACAAACAGGTAGGCTTTGGGTATTGAATTGTGTATGCGTGAATTCGTTTATAGAGCCAGGTGATTTTCAACATATTTTGAGACGGTTCCTGCTTGATCTGTCAGTCATAACGGAATTTCATACAGGTGTTCGTACTGGTATATACACTAGCCCAATATTAACATTAATGGAATTCATGTTATCTTCAGCCTATTCATAGTCGCGTGGCTTATGTATATTTCTTTTTTGGGTCCCGGACATATTTCTGGCCTTGTAAGCCACGCCTATTGGCTGAAAGCATGTGCTATTTTGTTCTTGCACACATTGATTGGCTAAAGTAAAGACACGTGATAATCAAGGTACAGAAGATTGAAGCTGATTGGTTAGTACTGCTGATAGATGTAAAATCAGGGAAGGTGATTGGGTGCGGGCTCTCCGTTATGGCTCATCATTCAGTTACTTTAGTTCACTGGAACCCTTTACTTATGCTTTGAATTTCGTTGTTCTCGTCGAAGTCGTCGTTGAAGTCATTGTCAAAATTGTCAAAATCAGAGCTAGGATTATATTTCATCGTTCTCGGGGAGCGTTTTGTTTTAATGTTTTCGATGAGGTAAGTCATAGGACAACCAGCTCTGAAAACACTTATTTTTAATAGTAGAGGGGTCGTTTCTCATCGCATCGTTTGCATAATATTATTAAACACGTTTACTGTGATACGTACTCCCATTGGATTTGAAACTACTTTAACTGTACAAGACAGACTAGTCTAGTCTAGTTTCGGAAAATTGAAATTAAGTTGATTTCTGATGGGGACTGCGATCAAATTGTTATTAATATATTTTTTTCAAACTCAGTACGGATCAATGTTTTGGGAAAAGTGATGTTCTCTTTGAGATGTTTATAATTAGATTTGAGAATTGACATAATTTCAGAGTGTTTTTGTGTAATACTTCATTTCAGTTCTAACTTGTTAAAGCATATCTGAAAAAAATGTTTAGATTTTTAACAGATTCATGAATGTTGGAATTTATTTCGAAAACTCTAGTTCATATCATAATGCAACCAATTTAATGCACACATATTTGTTAAGTGCCTCGTTACAAATTATTTCATTAACCTATTACGAATAATTGTTTTTACATAGTCTTAGTCAGAATGCGAATTGCATGCGATTGCATGTAACTTATTGTTAGGTAGGACGAGCCATAATGTTTGTCATATCTAGCAACAATGGTCTATTGTATTTGTTTGTATAACCAGATGGATTGACCAAATCATAAATAAGAGTTTTTTCTTTGAAAAAATATAATGCCTGGGAATCCAATAAACAAAGTAGCATACATTGTTCATTGTGTTTTGTAATGGATGGAAAGGAATTTCTATAATTGAATTAAAATTTTAGAACGGAGTTAATTTGAGTATCTTTTTCTTCTCAATACAAAAAATGTCATTATCAATGTTATTTATAATGACAGGAAAAAACTGAAAGAAATTTATATGAATTTTCCGTTTCAAATACTTCATAAATGGCGTACCAGGTTCGATGACCCCCTAATTTGAACTTCACCTCATTCGTCATCAAATCTTGAGATCAAATTTTCAAAAAATGTGTTATACTTTGCTCACTTTTCAGATTTTCTGTTCGACAGAGAAAAAAAGACAAAACGTTTTCTATCTTCGTCTATCCCAGAAACTGACATACAGGGCATCATGAGGGAAAAAAACATCTGAGGCGTCCAATTTGGTAAGAAATTATTATAAACGTATCAGTAGTATTTAATTTACATTATTCATGCAGGCTAACCTTAATCAATATAAAGAACTAACCGTGGCGTATCCATGGTTTTCTCACCGGAGGTGAGGGGGGGGGGGGGGGGCTAGTCTATGTGCCTTTGGGGGAAATGTTTTCCGGGAGAATAGGGCGGGGGGGGGGGAGGGACTCATTTAGGGTCATGTTCTCTTGTATTTGAATATACTAAAGGTGTATGAGATTATGTTTTCCAGGGGACACATGCCCCCCAGCCCCCGTGGATCTACCGCTGCATTTTCAAGAGCGAGTTACTGTATTCTGAATACTTTTAAAATCACTCTTGGATAATATCTTAAAGGTTATAACTTGAGTAATTTTAATATTGTTAACCTTTTAAAGCGGTAAAGTGGAACATTTTTCTTGATTTATTTATTTCCTATATTTCTTACTCTTTTTTTTCAAAATATTGATTCTTTATTTCAAAATTCCCTTTCAGTGTTCGACTAGTCAAGGCCATAATATTTATGTGATCATACTTCACGTTGAGATTTCCTACCCCTATATACCCATTTGTTTCCCTGTGTAAAATGCCATCGTCTTTGTGAATGCTCCGATACGAATTATTCCATTTACCTGTTAACGAATAATTGTATTTCAAACGTCAGTATGTAAATTACATGCAAGTATTAGATAGGGCAAGCCATAATGTTTGTCTAACCTGGCAACATGTAACCTATGTAATTTGCATTCTTACAATTTAAGTATAATCATTCGTGACAGGTGAGTGTAATATATAACTCGTCTCTATATATAGATATAACTTGATTTGAATGCATTCATTTGAATTTTGTAAATGGTCAATATAGAATTTGTTTCTTTGTTGTGTGTGTCTAATGATAAATTATTACATCCACATCTAGTTTTAATAATCAGAATACAAACTGCACATATCGATAGGTTTTATGAGGCCAGACAAACCATTGTGTACTGTTTTTCACAAAGTGACGGTAGTGAAAAAAAAATTGCATTCACTTTGCGTGACGATTTTCCTCACTACCGTCACTTCGTGAAAATAGGGACAGTTTGTCTGACCTAGCAATACCACGTATTACGTGCATTCTGCCATATTCTGGCATTCTGGCATGTATAACAAGTTTGACGTTGACGTATATCTGCATTTCTGTTTGCTTCTCCAGATTTTCTATTCGCCCAAGAAAAATGGAGTACAGTTTGGTTTGTCGACCCCCCCCCCCCCTTCCAAAAAACTGACATCCAGGGGACAGCTTAAACCTATGTGAGGCACTTAATTTGGTAAGTTCAGTTTGAAAGATATACTTTTCCTCCTTTGCATTTGTCAATAGATCTGAAAAAATGATCTAGATATAATATTAAATGTTGATAACATCATATATGTTCAGACGTTTAAGTAGCATATTTTAAGAGGAAAAGGCACCACTGAAAACAATTCTGACAAAGACCAGAAACTTTTCCCTGACTAATTAAGAAAACTATTGATAGATTAAATTAACGTAAAAACCTTATAAATCATGGGCAGTTTCTCTGAATTATCTGACAGTTCTAGGTTACGGAGCCAGATCGAATTGGGTTCACGTACATTCAAGTAGCTAAAGCCTGATAAAGAAAACTGTAATTCGAAATATACTTTAAAGTCACTCTACAATACGAGATAGAAAGAAAAATATGCACTGTTCTGTATCCTCTCCTTTTAAAGTTTGTGGTACCTTGAGCGGTTTTTCTTTCTCCACAGTTCATTGAAATGCTTCCTTATAACCCCAATAGACATATTCTTGGGGGCTACCCCTTCCACACTCTAGCTCTCTCTTAAAGTGCCCCCAACTTTTGAGAGCCTGTTTGCATCATTGTAATATACTGGTTTATACTAACACATTCAAATGTTATGCATACTTTATAAACAAAATATGTTTTAGCAACCAGAAAGCTTGTCCGACAAAGCAACTAGTGATGTATGCAGAATGAATTCCAAGTATTGTAGTTCATTTATTAATAACAGGTTAATAGAATAATTCGTCACTATGTCCCAAGGAAAGAAACATCCATCAGTTAAAATGTGTAAGTAAACCGGGGGTGTTTCATAAAGAGTTCGTTAAGTTACGCATGACTTAACGAACGACTTTTATATGAAGCGCCAGATAGGATGCCCAAATTTTTTTCTGATATTTCCAATAACCTCAATTAAATTATGGGAAAAAATATACTTTGCATTAAAATTGTTTGTTATAACAAGAATGTTAATCTACATCTGCATAGTTCAACTTAATAAATAAAAATCAAAAATGATTGAGCATCCCATTTGGCTTTTCATATACAAGTCGTTCGTAAAGTCATGCGTAACTTTACGAACAGCTTTATGAAACACCCCCTGGTCTATTAAATTTAAACATTTTAATTTTCGATTAAATATATTAAATGAATTTCATTGGCTTTTATTATATTTTCATGCCATGTATACAGGTAGAGGATGAGGCCGAACTGATATACATGTACAGGAACATCTTCTTCAAGCCAATGGGTCGCCACGCACATCGGGAATGCAATGCCCCAACCTGGGACTTCCATCTCGAGTTTAACCTCTTCGCCGTTCTTTCTGGATATGAACTTCTTGTTATGAAGAAAAGGATGTTCCTTGGACAGTGCATGGTTATTGACACAAGTGGACTTGCTGCAACGTGGAGACACTAACCTGTATTAATTCAAGTCACTGGGCTTTTTTGTGACTGCATTCAACCAACTTCGGAATCTATCATCTATTCGGCACAAATATATCAAGTTTGAACTCTTTTCTGGACATAAAGGACTGAGTGTGATTAATCCCGTGTCTACTGTATATGTTATCCTTACGATTGGATTTTCGACAACGATGATTGGACTTTGATGCAGCACAGTTCTCAGGACTCTGTTCGACATTCGGGACATTCGGGACACAATTGTTGCATGTTTCAACCGACTTTGGAATCCAAACGCCATCTCTTCAGCTGAAATATAAAGTTCGAAGGTCCTGTGACCTAATAATATGTTCAATTCAGGAACAGGCCCTCAAACTTGATAAACAGCACCGACGTGAATTGCGTATTTGCTAAATTTTCAATCATCTATCTCCATGTGAACATTTCGACGCGTGCTTCAGAAGCAGACAGATATCGACAGATATGGAAACTGATGGCAATAAGATGAACCATTCTTTCATATATCACCATTAACTGAGGAAAGCATAACTAAGAAGGGCCTGATGTCAAAATGGTCTACAGAATTCGCCAAAGCCAAATATCGTCCTGACTGATTCGAACCTTGCAGAAGGTTTGTTGATTGGTCTGTGACGTGCAGAAAGGCTTCAAGATTAAATGCAAACTTTTGACGATTTCTACTACCAAGATCACCATATGGAATAACATTGCTGAACACTTGTTTATGAATAATGTATATTGGACCTGAATCGACGATTGCCTGAGGAATTCTATTGGATCTTATTTATTGTGTGTGCAAGGAAATATTTTGGGGATGGATATTCAATAATTTGGATTATATTCCTGCCAGACTGAACTGGAGAATGCTGAGACTGAACAAATAGATGTCGGGGTAAGTGAAAGTTGTCTGCAGAGAATTCAGCAATATCACTTGTGATCTTAATGGAGCTCTATAATTCACTGAGATGGGTAAGGATGGGTTTGAGCTTGGCCAAATATAAACGTTAGGAGAACATTGATACACATAGGCCCTTAATTAATATTAAAGTAGTGTAAGGGCCAAGTTTTAATCTACCCTTACCCATCTTAGAATATTGTAGATTCCATTATCACGAAGATTGTTGGGTTGGAAATGGACAAACTATAAACTTCCTATTCCTTTGCGAACACGTCACATCACGGCAACGTTCTTCAAGCGATTGGTATCTGTGTGAGAAGAAACATCCATCAATTTTCAACTAAGATTCAAAATCCAGAATATCTTCTATTGTAAGTATGGTAAGATATTATTATACTTATTACTTTGGAATTTTAACATGAATATTTTCGTCTCGATATTTGATTTCATTTTTATTGAATTACTTTTATTGGTATATTTATCGTGATATTACGGTGGATTTGGTGAAATAAATATTTTAGACCTAATGAATATTATTAGATTATTACTTACTAGAAATACTGTTACATAGCATCGATTTGCACAGTCAATAATTTATGAAGTTTTTGCGATCCGCTATTTTACTCTGGTCTTTCCTGACCATATGCAAATCAATGCCTACACAATACTGTACCGATATCAATAGATTTGTGTACTATTACACAATAAAGTAATGCATACGATATTGTGTTATTGTTTCAGTATACTATGCTTTTACAATATATATGTATCGATTTAATTTGAAAGATAGAATAAAAGAACTACAATAAATGTATGAAGGCATAATTTTAAGCAGTAAAAACGAAAAATTCCCGTTATCATGAAGTAAAATAATGGGTCTAAATGACAAATCAGATATTTTATAGAGAGAGTATAGTAATATTGATAACCTAGCATTAGGAACTGATGATTAATAATTGATAAATGATAATTGATGAATAACAATTTGATTAATGATAGTTGAAATAATGAATTATAATACGAAGAAGCATAGATCTATGATAAGAGAATTAGAAGATTTGTGTAGATATAAACATAGCATGCTATCCCAGCATTAGACATGCATTGGATAATTAAATGATTAGTAGGTAATGACTGATTTGGTAATTTATAATTGGTAATCGGAGTTACGACGAAGAAGGCTAGATCTATAATAGGAGAATAAGAGGGCATTTTTTAAAAGAGATTTTTGCCTTATTTTGGCATTAGTAATTATTGACGATGCCTATCATACATACCGATCTAAGAAGAAAAAAACGACGACGGAAAAAAGATAGCTAATATATTTGGCATTGCTATCAAACGTTATGTCATGCCTATAAATTCCGATCTTACAAAAATATAATACGGCAAAACAGAAAGGAATAAGACAGCTTGGCGCTACCGATAAATTGACCAAGAAATAGAAAGGAAAGGGGTAGTTTTAGTTCGTTTTTGCTTAATTGTATCAGAAATTGTATCAGGAATGGTAGGATTGGTATCGGTACAGTATTGTGTAGTTACATTAATCAACTGCAGAATACCCTATACCACGCATCAGTAGAATATGTGAGTTTTAGGATTAGCTTCCCTTCTGGTTAGAGTTAGGGTTAGGGTGAGGGTTATGATTAGGACTAGATATCGGATTAGAGTAGGGTTATTTGTGTGGCGGGGTATTCTGCAGTTGTTCCAAGCAATATTTTTTTTACATGTACTTGCAAAACAAAAATATTTGCAAGACAAGATAATTCAAAGAAAAGCAATATCATATCGGAATTGCTGAAGTGAAATCAAAAGGTCATGACCTTCATTAAACGTCTCAAGTTTGGCCAATAAATATTATTTTCAGATCTCCGTGTCGGCGACGAAGTCTCACCAATATTTTTTTTTTCTTCAGATCTCCATTTTAGCAACGAAGTCTTGCCAATATTTATTGTTTTCAGGTCTCCGTATCAGCAAAAATGTCTGGCCAATATGTATTGTTTTCAGATTTCCGTATCGGCAACGAAGTCTCACCAATAATAATTGTTTTCAGATCTCCGTATTGGCAACGTAGTCTCGCTGTTTTCAGATCTCCGTATCAGGAACGAAGTCTTACCAATAACTATTATTTTTAGATTTCCGTATCGGCAAAGAAGTCTCACCAATAATTATTGTTTTCAGATCATCGTATCGGCAACGTAGTGCCAACAATTATTGTTTTCAGATCTCCGTATCGGCAACGAAGTCTCACCAATAATTATTGTTTTCAGATATTCGTGAGGGTAACGAAGTCTCACCAATAATTATTGTTTTCAGATCATCGTATCGGCAACGAAGTCTCACCAATAATAATTGTTTTTCAGATCTCCGTATCGGCAACGAAGTCTCACCAATAATTATTGTTTTCAGATATTCGTGAGGGTAACGAAGTCTCACCAATAATTATTGTTTTCAGGTCTTCGTATCGGCAACGAAGTCTCACCAATAATAATTGTTTTTCAGATCTCCGTTTCAGCAACGAAGTCTCACCAATAAATTTTTTATTTTCAGATCTCCGTTTTAGCAACGAAGTCTCACCAATAATAATTGTTTTTCAGATCTCCGTGTCGGCAACGAAGTCTCACCAATAATAATTGTTTTCAGATATTCGTGAGGGCAACGAAGTCTCACCAATAATTATTGTTTTCAGATCATCGTATCGGCAACGTAGTGCCAACAATTATTGTTTTCAGATCTCCGTATCGGCAACGAAGTCTCACCAATAATTATTGTTTTCAGATATTCGTGAGGGCAACGAAGTCTCACCAATAATTATTGTTTTCAGGTCTTCGTATCGCAACGAAGTCTCACCAATAATAATTGTTTTTCAGACCTCCGTATCGCAACGAAGTCTCACCAATAATAATTGTTTTTCAGATCTCTGTTTTAGCAACGAAGTCTCACCAATAATGATTGTTTTTCAGATCTTCGTATCGGCAACGAAGTCTCACCAATAATAATTGTTTTTCAGATCTCCGTACCGGCAGCGAAGTTTCACCAATAATTATTGTTTTTCAGATCTCCGTTTTAGCAACGAAGTCTCACCAATAATGATTGTTTTTCAGATCTTCGTATCGGCAACGAAGTCTCACCAATAATAATTGTTTTTCAGATCTCCGTACCGGCAGCGAAGTTTCACCAATAATTATTGTTTTTCAGATCTCCGTTTTAGCAACGAAGTCTCACCAATAATAATTGTTTTTCAGATCTCCGTGTCGGCAACGAAGTCTCACCAATAATAATTGTTTTCAGATATTCGTGAGGGCAACGAAGTCTCACCAATAATTATTGTTTTCAGATCATCGTATCGGCAACGTAGTGCCAACAATTATTGTTTTCAGATCTCCGTATCGCAACGAAGTCTCACCAATAATAATTGTTTTTCAGATCTCCGTTTCAGCAACGAAGTCTCACCAATAATTTTTTTTCTTCAGATCTCTGTTTTAGCAACGAAGTCTCACCAAAAATAATTGTTTTTCAGATCTTCGTATCGGCAACGAAGTCTCACCAATAATAATTGTTTTTCAGATCTCCGTACCGGCAGCGAAGTTTCACCAATAATTATTGTTTTTCAGATCTCCATTTCAGCAACGAAGTCTCACCAATAATAATTGTTTTCAGATCTCCGTGTCAGCAACGAAGTCTTGCCAATATGTTTTGTTTTCAGGTCTCTGTTTCCTCAACAAATTCTCACCAATAACTATTGTTTTCAGATTTCCGTATGGGCAACAAAGTCTCACCAATAACTTTTGTTTCCAGGTCTCCGTATCGGCAACGAAGTCTCAACAATAACTATTGTTTTTAGGTCTCCGTATCGGCAATGACGTCTCTCCAAAAACTGACATCCAGGGGACAGCTTAAACCATTCTGAGGCACTCAATTTGGTAAGTTCAGTTTGATATACTTTACCTCCTAAGCCTTTGTCAATAGATCTGAAGAAGAAAAAAAGATCTAGAAAACATCATATAGGTTAAGGCGTTTAAGTAGCATATTTCAAGAGGGCAAGGCACCACTGAAAACAATTCTTACAAAGACCAGAAACTTTTACCTGACTCTACAGTCACGGTTAATTAAGAAAACTATTGATAGATTAAATTAATGTAAAAATATTATAAATCATGGGCAGTTTCTCTTAATTATCTGACAGTTCTAGGTTATGGAGCCAGATGGAATTGGGTTCACTTACATTCAAGTAGCTAAAGCCTGATAAAGAAAACTGTAATTCGAAATATACTTTAATTTCACTCTATACCCATGTTATCTTGCAAACCATTCTGTCAAAAAATTATGTGGCCAATTCCTTATCTTGCAAAAAATCATATCGAATTCTATCTCAAGAATTTACAAACAATACGAGATGGGAAGTAGGAACGTACACTGTTCTATATCCTCTCCTTTCAAAGTTTGTGGTACCTTGAGCGGTTTTTCTTTCTCCATAGTGCATTGAAATGCTTCCTTATAACCCCCAATAGACATATTCTTTGGGGCTACCCCTTCCACACCCTAGCTCCCTCATATATGCTTCTTTATAACCCCCAATTGACATATTTTTGGGGGCCACCCCCTTCCACACCCTAGCTCCCTCATAAAGTGCCCCAACTTTTGAGAGCCTGTTTGCATCATTGTAATATACTGGTTTACTAACATATTCAAATGTTATGCATACTTTATAAACAAACGTTGTTCTTGACAACCAGAAAGCTTGCCCGACAAAGCAACAAGTAATGTATGCAGACTGAATTCCAAGTATTGTAGTTCATTAATTAATAACAGGTTAATGGAATAATTCGTCACTAGGTCCCCAGGAAAGAAACATCCATAATGAAAATGTGTTAGTAAACCGGTCTATTAAATTTAAACATTTCATTTTTCGATTAAATATATTAAATGAATTTCATTGGCTTTTATTACATTCTCATTGGCTTTTATTATATTTTCATGCCCTGTATACAGGTAGAGGATGAGGCCGAACTATACAGGAAGTGTACATCTTCTTCAAGCCAATGGGTCGCCACGCACATCGATCGGGAATGCAATGCCCCAACCCGGGACTTCCATCTCGAGTTTAACCTCTTCGACGTTCTTTCTCGATATGAACTTCTTGTTATGAAGAAAAGGCTGTCCCTTGGACGGTGCATGGTTATTGACACAAGTGGACTTGCTGCAACGTGGAGACACTAACCCGTACTAATTCAAGACACTGGGCTTTTGTGACTGCATTCAACCAACTTCGGAATCTATCATCTATTCGGGACAAAAATATCAAGTTTGAACTCTTTTCTGGACATTAAGGACTGAGTGTGATTAATCCCGTGTCCACTGTATGTTATCGTTACGATTGGATTTTCGACAACGACGATTGGACTTTTCTGCAACACAATTCTCAGGACTCTTTTCGACATTCGGGACATTCGGGACACATGTTGCATGTTTCAACCGACTTTGAAATCCAAACGCCATCTCTTCAGCTGAAATATACAGTTCGAAGGTCCTGTGACTAAATAATATGTTCAATTCAGGAACAAGCCCTCAAACTTGATAAACTGCATCGATGTAAATTGCGTATTTTACTAGATTTTCAATCATCCATCTCCAAGTGGACATTTCGACGCGTGCTTCAGAAGCAGACAGATATCGACAGATATGGAAACGGATGGTAATAAGATGAACTATTCTTTCAAATATCACCATTAACTGGGAAAGCATAACTAAGAAGGGCCTCATGTCAAAATCGTCTACAGAATTCGCCAAAGCCAAATATCGTCCTGACTGATTCGAACCTTGCAGAAGGTTTGTTGATTGGTCTGTGACGCGCAGAAAGGCTTCAAGATTAAATGCAAACTTTGACGATTTCTACTACCAAGATCACCATATGGAATAACATTGCTGAACACTTGTTTATGAATCATGTATATTGGACCTGAATCGACGATTGCCTGAGGAATTCTATTGGATCCTATTTATTGTGTGTGCAAGGAAATATTTGTTGGGTTGATATTCAATCATTTGGATTATATTCCTGCCAGACTGAACCGGAGAATGCTGAGACTGAACAACTAGATGTCGGGGTAAGTGAAAGTTGTCTGTAGAGAATTCAGCAATATCACTTGTGATCTTAATGGAGCTCTATAATTCACTGAGATGGGTAAGGATGGGTTTGAGCTTGGTCAAATCTAAACGTTAGGAGAACATTGATACACACAGGCCCTTAATTAATATTAAAGTAGTGTAAGGGCTTAGTTTTAATCTACCCTTACCCATCTTAGAATATTGTAGATTCCATTATCACGAAGATTGTTGGGTTGGAAATGGACAGCTATAAACTTCCTATTCCTTTGCGAACACGTCACATCACGGCAACGTTCTTCAAGCGATTGGTATCTCTGTGAGAAGAAACACCCATCAATTTTCAACTAAGATTCAATATCTTCCATTGTAAGTATGGTAAGATATTATTATACTTACTTTGGAATTTTAACATGAATATTTTCGTCTTAATATTTGATTTGATTTTTATTGAATTACTTTTATTGGTATATTTATCGTGATATTACTGTGGATTTGGTGAAATAAATATTTTAGACCTAATGGATATTATTAGATTATTACTTACTAGAAATACTGTTACATAGCATCGATTTGCACAGTCAATAATTTATGACGTTTTTACGATCCGCTATTTTACTCTGGTCTTTCCTGACCATATGCAAATCAATGCCTACACAATACTGTACCGATATCAATAAATTTGTGTACTATTACACAATAAAGTAAGGCATAAGATATTGTTTTATTGTTTCAGTAAACTATGCTTTTACGTTATATATGTATCGATTTAATTTTAAATATAGAATAAAAGAATTACAATAAATGTATTAAGGCATAATTTTAAGCAGTAAAAATGAAAAATTCCCGTTATCATGAAGTAAAATAATAGATCTAAATGACAAAGTAGATATTTTATATAGAGAGTATAGTAATATTGATAACCTAGCCTTAGGAACTGATGATTAATAATTGATAAATGATAATTGATGAATAACAATTTGATTAATGATAGTTGAAATAATGAATTATAATACGAAGAAGCATAGATCTATGATAAGAGAATTAGAAGATTTGTGTAGATATAAACATAGCATGCTATCCCAGCATTAGACATGCATTGGATAATTAAATGATTAGTAGGTAATGACTGATTTGGTAATTTATAATTGGTAATCGGTGTTACGACGGAGAAGGCTAGATCTATAATAGGAGAATAAGAGGGCATTTTTTTAAAGAGATTTTTGCCTTATTTTGGCATTAGTAATTATTGACGATGCCTATCATACATACCGATCTAAGTAGAAAAAAACGACGACGGAAAAAAGATAGCTAATATATTTGGCATTGCTATCAAACGTTATATGTCATGCCTATAATTTTCGATCTTACAAAAATATAATACGGCAAAACAGAAAGGAATAAGACAACTTGGCCCTACCAATAAATTGACCAAGAAATAGAAATTAAAGGGGTAGTTTTAGTTCGTTTTGCTTAAATGTATCAGAAAGTGTACCAGTAATGGTAGGATTGGTATCGGTACAGTATTGTGTAGTTACATTAATCAACTGCAGAATACCCTATACCACGCATCAGTAGAATATGTGAGTTTTAGGATTAGCTTCCCTTCTGGTTAGAGTTAGGGTTAGGGTGAGGGTTATGATTAGGACTAGATATAGGATTAGGGTAGGGTTATTTGTGTGGCGGGGTATTCTGCAGTTGTTCCAAGCAATATTTTTTTACATGTACTTGCAAAACAAAAATATTTGCAAGACAAGATAATTCAAAGAAAAGCAATATCATATCGGAATTGCTGAAGTGAAATCAAAAGGTCATGACCTTCATTACACGTCTCAAGTCTGGCCAATAAATATTATTTTCAGATCACCGTGTCGGCAACGAAGTCTCACCAATATAATTATTGTTCTCACATCTCCGTTTTGGCAACGAAGTCTCGCCTATAACTATTGTTTTTAGATCTCTGTATCGGCAACGAAGTCTCACCAATAACTATTGTTTTCGGATCTCCGTGTCGGCAACGAAGTCTCACCAATAATAATTGTTTTTCAGATCTTCGTATCGGCAACGATGTTTCACTAATAACTACTGTTTTCAGATCTTCGTATCGGCAACGAAGTCTCACCACTAATATTCTTTTCGGATCTCGTATTGGCAACGAAGTCTCACCAATAATTATTGTTTTTTATTTCACCGTCATGGCAACGAAGTCTCACCAATAACTATTGTTTTCAGATCTCCGTGTCGGCAACGAAGTCTCACCAATAATAATTGTTTTTCAGATCTTCGTGTTGGCAACGAAGTCTCACCAATAACTATTGTTTTCAGATCTCCGTGTCGGCAACGAAGTCTCACCAATAATGATTGTTTTGAGATCTTCGTATCGGCAACGAAGTCTAACCAATAACCATTGTTTTCAGATCTCCGTGTCGGCAACGAAGTCTCACCAATAATAATTTTTTTTCAGATCTTCGTATCGGCAACGAAGTCTCACCAATAATTATTGTTTTCAGATCTTCGTCATGGCAACGAATTCTCATCAATAACTATTGTTTTCAGATCACTGTCATGGCAACGTAGTCTCACCAATGACTATTGTTTTCAGAAACCGTCATGGCAACGAAGTCTCACCAATAACTATTGTTTTCAGATAACCGTCATGGCAACAAAGTCTCACCAATGACTATTGTTTTCAGAAACCGTCATGGCAACGAAGTCTCACCAATAACTATTGTTTTTAGATAACCGTCATGGCAACGAAGTCTCACCAATGACTATTGTTTTCAGATCACCGTCATGGCAACGTAGTCTCACCAATAACTATTGTTTTCAGATCACCGTCATGGCAACGAAGTCTCACCAATAACTATTGATTTCAGATAACCTTCATGGCAACGAAGTCTCACCAATAATAATTGTTTTTCAGATCTTCGTGTCGGCAACGAAGTCTCACCAATAACTATTGTTTTTAGATCACCGTCATGGCAACAAAGTCTCACAAATAATTATTGTTTTCAGACCTTCGTCATGGCAACGAAGTCTCACCAATCACTATTGTTTTCAGATCACTGTCATGGCAACGTAGTCTCACCAATGACTATTGTTTTCAGGAACCGTCATGGCAACGAAGTCTCACCAATAACTATTGTTTTCAGATCACCGTCATGGCAACGAAGTCTCACCAATAACTATTGATTTCAGATAATCTTCATGGCAACGAAGTTTCACCAATAACCATTGTTTTCAGATCTCCGTGTCGGCAACGAAGTCTCACCAATAACTATTGTTTTCAGATCACTGTCATGGCAACGTAGTCTCACCAATGACTATTGTTTTCAGGAACCGTCATGGCAACGAAGTCTCACCAATAACTATTGTTTTCAGATCACCGTCATGGCAACGAAGTCTCACCAATAACTATTGTTTTTAGGTCTCCATATCGGCAACGACGTCTCGCCAAAACTGACATATAGGGGACAGCTTTAACCTATCTGAGGCACTCAATTTGGTAAGTTCAGTTTGTGAGATATACTTTTCCTCCTAAACCTTTGTCAAAAGATCTGAAGAAAAAAGCGATCTAAAAGATAACATCAAATAGGTTAAGGCGTTTAAGTAGCATAATTCAAGGGGGCAAGGCACCACCGAAAACAATTCTTACAAAGACCAGACACTTTTACCTGACTCTGCAGTCAATTAAGTTAACTATCGATAGATTAGATTAATGTAAAAGCCTTAATATAAATAATGGTAGTTTCTCTGAATTATTTGACAGTTCTTGGTTATGGAGCCTGATGGAATTGGGTTCACGTACATTCAAGTAGCTAAAGCCTGATGAGGAAAACTGTAATTCGTAATATACTTTAAAGTCACTCGATACCCATTTTATCTTTCGAACCATTCTGTCAAAATAAAATGTCACCAATTCCTTATCTTGCAAATAATCATATCGAAATCTATCTCAAAAATTTACAAACAATACGAGATGGGAAGTAAAATGTGCACTGTTCTATATCCTGTCATTTCAAAGTTTGTGGTACCACAGCACTTGCCCACCAACGAGATTGAGCGGTTTTTCTTTCTCCACAGTGAATTGAAATGCTTCTGTATGACCCCAAATTGACAAATTCATGGGGGAAGGCTACCCCTTCCACTCCCTAGCTCCCTCATAAAGTGCCCCCCCCCCCACAACTTTTGAGAGTAAGTGGACTTCATCCTAATAGACCGGTTTACTATCATATGCAAATATTATGCATACTTTATAAACAAACGTTGTTTTTGAGAACCAGAAAGCTTGCCCGACAAAGCAACAAATAATGCATGCAGACTGAATTCCAAGTATTGTAGTTCATTCACTAATAACAGGTTAATGGAATAATTCGTCACTAGGTCCCCAGGAAAGAAACATCCATAAATTAAAATGTGTTTAATAGTAAACCGGTCTATTAAATTTAAACATATTAATTTTCGATTAAATATATTAAATAAAAATCATTGGCTTTTATTACATTTTCATTGGCTTTTATTATATTTTCATGCCATGTATACAGGTAGAGGATGAGGCCGAACTGATATACAGGAACATCTTCTTCAAGCCAATGGGTCGCCACGCACATCGGGAATGCAATGCCCCAACCTGGGACTTCCATCTCGAGTTTAACCTCTTCGCCATTCTTTCTGGACATGAACTTCTTGTTATGAAGAAAAGGATGTCCCTTGGACAGTGCATGGTTATTGACACAAGTGGACTTGCTGCAACGTGGAGACATTAACCTGTACTAATCAAAGACACTGGGCTTTTTGTGACTGCATTCAACCAATTTCGGAATCTATCATCTATTCGGCACAAATATATCAAGTTTAAACTCTTTTCTGGACATAAAGGACTGAGTGTGATTAATCCTGTGTCCACTGTATATGGTATCGTTACGATTTGATTTTCGACAACGATGATTGGACTTTTCTGCAACACAATTCTCGGGACTCTGTTAGACATTCGGAAAACATGTTGGATGTTTCAACATACTTTGAAATCCAAACGCCATCTCTTTAGCTGAAATATACAGTTCGAAGGTCCTGTGACCTAATAATATGTTCAATTCAGGAACAGGCCCTCAAACTTGATAAACAGCATCGATGTATATCGCGTATTTTGCTAAATTTCCAATCATCTATCTCCAAGTGAACATTTCGACGCATGCTTCAGAAGCAGACAGATATGGAAACGGATGGTAATAAGATGAACCATTCTTTCAAATATCACCATTAACTGAAGAAAGCATAACTAAGAAGGGCCTGATGTCAAAATCGTCTACAGAATTCGCCAAAGCCAAATATCATCCTGACTGATTCGAACCTTGCAAAAGGTTTGTTGATTGGTCTGTGACGCGCAGAAAGGCTTCAAGATTAAATGCAAACATTGACGATTTCTACTACCAAGATCACCATATGGAATAACATTGCTGAACACTTGTTTATGAATCATGTATATTGGACCTGAATCGACGATTGCCTGAGGAATTCTTTTGGATCCTATTTATTGTGTGTGCAAGGAAATATTTGTTGGATGGATATTCAATCATTTGGATTATATTCCTGCCAGACTGAACCGGAGAATGCTGAGACTGAACAACTAGATGTCGGGGTAAGTGAAAGTTGTCTGTAGAGAATTCAGCAATATCACTTGTGATCTTAATGGAGCTCTATAATTCACTGAGATGGGTCAGGATGGGTTTGAGCTTGGCCGAATCTAAACGTTAGGACAACATTGATACACATAGGCCCTTAATTAATATTAAAGTAGTGTAAGGGCCAAGTTTTAATCCACCCTTACTCATCTTAGAATATTGTAGATTCCATTATCATGAAGATTGTTGGGTTGGAAATGGACAAACTATAAACTTCCTATTCCTTTGCGAACACGTCACATCGCGGCAACGTTCTTCAAGCGATTGGTTTCTGTGTCAGAAGAAACACCCATCAATCTTCAACTAAGATTCAAAATCCAGAATATCTTCTATTGTAAGTATGGTAAGATATTATTATACTTACTTTGGAATTTTAACATGAATGTTTTCGTTTTCATATTTGATTTGATTTTTATTGAATTACTTTTATTGGTATATTTGTCTTGATATAACGGTGGATTTGGTGAAATAAATATTTTTAGACCTAATGGATATTATTAGATTATTACTTAATAGAAATACTGTTAAATAGCATCGATTTGCACAGTCAATTTATGAAGTTTTTGCGATCCGCTATTTTACTCTGGTCTTTCCTGATCATATGCAAATCAATGCCTACACAATACGTTAACGATATCAATAGATTTGTGTACTATTACACAATACAGTAAGGCATAAGATATTATGTTATTGTTTCAGTAAACTATGCTTTTACGTTATATATGTATCGATTTAATTTGAAATATAGAATAAAAGAACTACAATAAATGTAGTAAGGCATAATTTTAAACAGTGAAAAAAATGAAAAATTCCAGTTATCATGAAGTAGAATAATAGGTCTAAATGACAAAGTAGATATTTTATAGAGAGATTGATAACCTAGCCTTAGGAGCTGATAATTTATGATTGATAATTTGATAAATGATTAGGTAATGGGTGATTAATGATAATACGAAGAAGCATAGATTTAGAATTAGAATTAGAAGATTTTTATAGATAAAAACATAGTTTGCTATCACAGCATTAGACATGGATAATTAAATGATTAATAGGTAATGACTGATTTGATAATAATTGTATCAGAAATTGTATCATTAATGGTAGGATTGATATCGGTACAGTATTGGGTAGATACATTTGTGGTATCAACTGCAGAATACCCTATACCACGCATCATTAGAATATAGTTTTCAGGCTAAGCTTCCCTCCTGGTTAGAGTTAGGGTAAGGTGAGGGTTATGATTAGGACTAGATATAGGACTAGGGTACGGTTATTTGTGTGGCGGGGTATTCTGCAGTTGTTCCAAGCAATATTTTTTTACATGTACTTGCAAAACAAAAATATTTGCAAGACAAGATAATTCAAAGAAAAGCAATATCATATCGGAATTGCTGAAGTGAAATCAAAAGGTCATGACCTTCATTAAACGTCTCAAGTCTGGCCAATAATAATTGTTTTCAGATCTCCGTGTCGGCAACGAAGTCTCACCAATAATTATTGTTTTCAGATCTTTGTATCGTTAACGAAGACCTACCAAAAATAATTGTTTTTCAGATCTTCGTATCGACAACGAAGTCTCACCAATAATTATTGTTTTTAGATCTCCGTATCGGCAACGAAGTCTCACCAATAATTATTGTTTTCAGATCTTTGTATCGGCAATGAAGTCTCACCAATAATAATTGTTTTCAGATCTCCGTGTCTTCAACGAAGTCTCGCCAATAATAATTGTTTTTCAGATCTCCGTGTCAGCAATGAAGTCTTGCCAATATGTTTTGTTTTCAGGTCTCTGTTTCAGCAACGAATTCTTGCTAATATGTATTGGTTTCAGATTTCCGTATCGGCAACGAAGTCTCACCAATAATGATTGTTTTCAGATCTCCGTGTCGGCAACGAATTCTCATCAATAACTATTCTTTTCAGGTCTTTGTATCGGCAACGTAGTCTCGGCAATAATATATTTTTTTTAGATCTCTGTTTCAGCAATGAAGTCTTGCCAATATGTTTTGTTTTTAGGTCTCTGTTTCAGCAACGAAGTCTTTGCAATATGTATTGTTTTCAGATTTCCTTATCAGCAACGAAGTCTCGCCAATAATTTTTAGATTTCCTTGTCGGCAACGAATTCTCACTAATAACTATTGTTTTCAGATCTCCGTATCGGCAACGAAGTCTCACCAATAATGATTGTTTTCAGATCTCCGTGTCGGCAACGAATTCTCATCAATAACTATTCTTTTCAGGTCTTTGTATCGGCAACGTAGTCTCGGCAATAATATATTTTTTTTAGATCTCTGTTTCAGCAATGAAGTCTTGCCAATATGTTTTGTTTTTAGGTCTCTGTTTCAGCAACGAAGTCTTTGCAATATGTATTGTTTTCAGATTTCCTTATCAGCAACGAAGTCTCGCCAATAATTTTTAGATTTCCTTGTCGGCAACGAATTCTCACTAATAACTATTGTTTTCAGATCTCCGTGTCGGCAACGAAGTCTCGACAATAATATTTTGTTCAGGTCACCGTCATGGCAACGCCGTTTCTCCAAAAATAATTGTTTTTCAGATCTCCGTATCGGCAACTAACTCTCACCAATAATAATTTTTTGTTCAGATCTCCGTGTCGGCAACGAAGTCTCACCAATATATTATTGGTTTCAGATCTTCGTATCGGCAACGAAGTATCACCAATAATAATTGTTTTTCAGATCTCCATTTTAGCAACGAAGTCTTGCCAATAATTATTGTTTTCAGGTCTTCGTATCGGCAACGAAGTCTCACCAATAATAATTGTTTTTCAGATCTCCGTTTCAGCAAGGAAGTCTCACCAATAATTTTTTTTTTCAGATCTCCGTGTCGGCAACGAAGTCTCACCAATAATAATTGTTTTCAGATCTCCGTGTCGGCAACGAAGTCTCACCAATAATTATTGTTTTCAGATCTTTTTATCGTTAACGAAGACCCACCAAAAATAATTGTTTTTCAGATCTTTGTATCGACAACGAAGTCTTGCCAATATGTATTGTTTTCAGATTTCCGTTTCGGTAACGTAGTTTCGCCAATAATTATTGTTTTCAGGTCTTCGTATCAGCCACGAAGTCTTTGCAATATGTATTGTTTTTAGATTTCCTTATCAGCAACGAAGTCTCGCCAATAATTTTTAGATCTCCTTGTCGGCAACGAATTTTCACTAATAACTATTGTTTTCAGATCTCCGTTTCGGCAACGAAGTCTCACCAATAATAATTGTTTGCAGATCTCCGTGTCGGCAACGAATTCTCACCAATAACTATTGTTTTTCAGATTTCCGTATTGGCAACAAAGTTTCACCAATAACTTTTGTTTTCAGGTCTCCGTATCGGCAACGAAGTCTCAACAATAACTATTGTTTTTAGGTCTCCGTATCGGCAACGACGTCTCTCCAAAAACTGACATCCAGGGGACAGCTTAAACCTTTCTGAGGCACTCAATTTGGTAAGTTCAGTTTGATATACTTTACCTCCTAAGCCTTTGTCAATAGATCTTAAGAAGAAAAAAAGATCTAGAAGATAACATCAAATAGGTTAAGGCGTTTAAGTAGCATATTTCAAGGGGGCAAGGCACCACTGAAAACAATTCTGACAAAGACCAGAAACTTTTACCTGACTCTACAGTCACGGTTAATTAAGAAAACTATTGATAGATTAAATTAATGTAAAAATATTATAAATCATGGGCAGTTTCTCTTAATTATCTGACAGTTCTAGGTTATGGAGCCAGATGGAATTGGGTTCACGTACATTCAAGTAGCTAAAGCCTAATAAAGAAAACTGTAATTCGAAATATACTTTAAATTCAGTCTATACCCATGTTATCTTGCGAACCATTCTGTCAAAAAATTATGTAGCCAATTCCTTATCTTGCAAAAAATCATATCGAATTCTATCTCAAGAATTTACAAACAATACGAGATGGGAAATAGAAACGTACACTGTTCTATATCCTCTCCTTTTAAAGTTTGTGGTACCTTGAGCGGTTTTTCTTTCTCCATAGTGCATTGAAATGCTTCTTTATAACCCCAAATAGACATATTCTTGGGGGCTACCCCTTCCACACCCTAACTCCCTCATAAAGTGCCCCCAACTTTTGAGAGCCTGTTGGCATCATTGTTATAGACCGGTTTACTAACATATTCAAATGTTATGCATACTTTATAAACAAACGTTGTTTTAGCAACCAGAAAGCTTGCCTGATATAGCAACACATAATGTATGCAGACTGAATTTCAAGTATTGTAGTTCATTCATTAATAACAGGTTAATGGAATAATTCGTCACTAGGTCCCCAGGAAAGAAACATCCATAAATGAAAATGTGTTAGTAAACCGGTTATTAAATTTAACCATTTCATTTTTCGATTAAATATATTAAATGAATTTCATTGGCTTTTATTACATTTTGATTGGCTTTTATTATATTTTCATGCCATGTATACAGGTAGAGGATGAGACCGAACTGATACAGGAACATCTTCTTCAAGCCAATGGGTCTCGCCACGCACATCGATCGGGAATGCAATGCCCCAACCCGGGACTTCCATCTCGAGTTTAACCTCTTCGACGTTCTTTCTCGATATGAACTTCTTGTTATGAAAAAAAGGATGTCCCTTGGACAGTGCATGGTTATTGACACAAGTGGACTTGCTGCAACGTGGAGACATTAACCTGTACTAATCCAAGGCACTGGGCTTTTTGTGACTGCATTCAACCAACTTCTGAATCTATCATCTATTCGGCACAAATAAATCACGTTTGAACTCTTTTCTGGACATTAAGGACTGAGTGTGATTTAGCCCGTGTCCACGGTATATGTTATCGCTACGATTGGATTTTCGACAACGATGATTGGACTTTTCTGCAACACAATTCTCAGGACTCTTTTCGACATTCGGGACATTCGAGACACATGTTGCATGTTTCAACATACTTTGAAATCCAAACGCCATCTCTTCAGCTGAAATATACAGTTCGAAGGTCCTGTGACTTCATAATATGTTCAATTCAGGAACAGGCCCTCAAACTTGATAAACAGCACCGACGTAAATTGCGTATTTGCTAAATTTTCAATTATCTATCTCCATGTGAACATTTCGACGCGTGCTTCAGAAGCTGACAGATATCGACAGATATGGAAACTGGCAATAAGATGAACCATTCTTTCATATATCACCATTAACTGAGGAAAGCATAACTAAGAAGGGCCTGATATCAAAATCGTCTACAGATTCCGCCAAAGCCAAATATCGTCCTGACTGATTCGAACCTTGCAAAAGGTTTGTTGATTGGTCTGTGACGTGCAGAAAGGCTTCAAGATTAAATGCAAACTTTGACGATTTCTACTACCAAGAACACGATATGGAATAACATTGCTGAACACTTATTTATGAATAATGTATATTGGACCTGAATCGACGATTGCCTGAGGAATTCTATTGGATCCCATTTATTGTGTGTGCAAGGAAATATTTGTTGGATGGATATTCAATCATTTGGATTATATTCCTGCCAGACTGAACCGGAGAATGCTGAGACTGAACAACTAGATGTCGGGGTAAGTGAAAGTTGTCTGCAGAGAATTCAGCAATATCACTTGTGATCTTAATGGAGCTCTATAATTCACTGAGATGGGTCAGGATGGGTTTGAGCTTGGCCAAATCTAAACGTTAGGACAACATTGATACACATAGGCCCTTAATTAATATTAAAGTAGTGTAAGGGCCAAGTTTTAATCTACCTTTACCCATCTTAGAATATTGTAGATTCCATTATCACGAAGATTGTTGGGTTGGAAATGGACAAACTATAAACTTCCTATTCTTTGCGAACACGTCACATCGCGTCAACGTTCTTCAAGCGATTGGTATCTGTGTGAGAAGAAACACCCATCAATTTTTTAACTAAGATTCAAAATCCAGAATATCTTCTATTGTAAGTATGGTAAGATATTATTATACTTACTTTGGAATTTTAACATGAATTATTTTCGTCTTCATATTTGATTTGATTTTTATTGAATTACTTTTATTGGTATATTTATCGTGATATTACGGTGGATTTGGTGAAATAAATATTTTTAGACCTAATGGATATTATTAGATTATTACTTAATAGAAATACTGTTAAATAGCATCGATGTGCACAGTCAATTTATGAAGATTTTGCGATCCGCTATTTTACTCTGGTCTTTCCTGATCATATGCAAATCATTGCCTACACAATACTGTACCGATATCAATAGATTTGTGTACTATTACACAATAAAGTAAGGCATAAGATATTGTGTTATTGTTTCAGTAAACTATGCTTTTACGTTATATATGTATCGATTTAATTCAAAATATAGAATAAAAGAACTACAATAAATGTAGTAAGGCATAATTTTAAGCAGTAAAAATGAAAAATTCCAGTTATCATGAAGTAGAATAATAGGTCTAAATGACAAAGTAGATATTTCATAGAGAGATTGATAACCTAGCCTTAGGAGCTGATAATTTATGATTAATAATTTGATAAATGATTAGGTAATCGGTGATTAATGATAATACGAAGAAGCATAGATTTATAATTAGAATTAGAAGATTTTTATAGATACAAAAATAGTATGCTATCCCAGCATTAGACAAGGATAAATAAATGATTAATAGGTAATGACTGATTTGATCATTGTATCAGAAATTGTATCATTAATGGTAGGATTGATATCGGTACAGTATTGGGTAGATAAATTTGTGGTATCAACTGCAGAATACTCTATACCACGCATCAGTAGAATATAGTTTTAGGCTGAGCTTCCCTCCTGGTTAGAGTTAGGGTTAGGGTGAGGGTTATGATTAGGACTAGATATAGGATCAGGGTAGGGTTATTTGTATGGCGGGGTATTCTACAGTTGTTCCAAGCAATATTTGTTTACATGTACTTGCAAAACAAAAATATTTGCAAGACAAGATAATTCAAAGAAAAGCAATATCATATCGGAATTGCTGAAGTGAAATCGAAAGGTCATGACCTTCATTAAACATCTCAAGTCTGGCCAATAATTATTATTTTCAGATCTCCGTGTCGGCAACGAAGTCTCACCAATAATAATTATTTTTCAGATCTTCGTATCGGCCACGAAGTTTCACCAATAATTATTGTTTTCAGATCTCCGTGTCGGCAACGAAGTCTCGCCAATAATATTTTGTTCAGGTCACCGTCATGGCAACGCCGTCTCACCAAAAATAATTGTTTTTCAGATCTCCGTATCGGAAACGAAGTCTCACCAATAATTGTTTTCAGATCATCGTTTTGGCAACGTAGTCTCGCATTTTTCAGATCTCCGTATCGGCAACGAAGTCTCACCAATAATAATTGTTTTTCAGATCTCCGTGTTGGCAACGACGTCTCACCAATAATTATTGTTTTTCAGATCTCCATTTTAGCAACGAAGTCTGGCCAATATGTATTGTTTTCAGATCATCGTTTTCAGTCTCACCAATAATAATCGTTTTCAGATCTCCGTGTCGGCAATGAAGTCTCACCAATAATAATTGTTTTTCAGATCTCCGTGTCGGCAACGAAGTCTCACCAATAATAATTGTTTTTCAGATCTCCGTATCGGCAACAAAGTCTCACCAATAACTATTATTTTTGAATTTCCGTATCGGCAACGAAGTCTCACCAATAATTGTTTTCAGATCATCGTACCGGCAACGTAGTCTCGCTGTTTTCAGATCTCCGTGTCGGCAACGAAGTCTCACCAATAATTATTGTTTTTCAGATCTCCATTTTAGCAACGAAGTCTGGCCAATATGTATTGTTTTCAGATCATCGTTTTCAGTCTCACCAATAATAATCGTTTTCAGATCTCCGTGTCGACAACGAAGTCTCACCAATATTTACTGTTTTTCAGTTCTTCGTGTCGGCAACGAAGTCTCACCAATAATGATTGTTTTTCAGATTTCCGTGTCGGCAACGAGGTCTAACCAATAATTATTGTTTTTAGATCTCCGTGTCGGCAACAAAGTCTCACCAATAATTATTGTTTTTCAGATCTCCGAGGGCAAAATGTAAACGACATTAACGCCTCGACGTGGATTCAAACCCTACGTCGACATCTGCATGCTATTAAATATGAAAATGTTTACATGTTCATAAATGGGTAAGTATCAACAGGTAAGTACTGACAAATTAATGATAATTTCATTGTCAAAAAGTAAAGTAAGGAAATTAAGCAAATTTCATTGTCAAAAAGTAAAGTAAGGAAATTAAGCAAATTTCATATGTCGAAGTTAATACCAAAAGCAGAGGCAATACGGCCACAGAAGCTTTATGGATGTTTGTTGTATATCACGACTTGAATGATTATATAGAGATATAAAGATATATAATGAATTATTTGCATATATTTATAAACACTAGGGGACAGTTTGGTGATCTGCTTAAAACTACTATGAAGAGATAAGTGAAGAGATAAAAGGCTACAAATTAGAAAGAAGTATGAAAAGCATATATTAATTGGAATGAAAAACAGGGCCAAATAATTATAACCAAATGGAAAGAATAATAATGGGGGAGGGGGTGAGGAAAAAATACCACATCTGCTTATATTATGACGTATTCATAAAATTCATAAGTATTGGAATGTTGTTCAATCCTTTAGATTACTGGAAGGGAAAGAGAACGACTGCCAGGGATACAACTTGTATATAGGCTCATACTATGTGACAAACATGGCCACCAGGCGACGAGCTGACGAACCGAGGCGATGGTGAGTAGAGCAGCTACGACCTGTTGGTTTGTATTTTCCGGAAATGATATAGCGCTCGATCTGTATATACATTTTATAATTATGTAATTATGCTTTTAATGATGAACCTTCCGAATAACAAGCAATTAGATTTATTAAAACTTCGGATCAATGAAGCTTTGGAGTAATGAACCTGCAGAAAAAGGACATTAATAATAACCCTTTAAAAGTAAATTGTTACAGAAGAGCAAGATATAGTGGAATATGTTGTAGCCTCTTTTCAACAAAGCCTTTCGGAATAGAGGTGCAGCGAGATCGAGATTTCTAATTCTGTTCTAAGAGATCTCATTCTAGCTCTTTCCTAGTATTATTCTTTATAGCCGCAGAATCAACGTAATAAAATTTCAATTTTACCAGGGATACGACAACGATGTAGCGAAGAAGGTGACCTACAGAGCGACCACGACGGCTACCAGGTTACGACTATGGTGATGGTGAGCAAGCGATTACGAGACTGATGGCGACCACGGTAGTAACCAGGTATGTAATAGAGCAGGATTATCGGAAATTAATGGTGTTATCGAAATAAAAGAAACTTGATGGAAATTATCTTTGAAGTGGAATACAATTGCGTTTGATATTTTGAAATCCGCATTTTGAGACCTACTTGTTCTGACCTTTTCCAACTACACTGCAATTCTCGAAAATTATTTCCTAATTCCAATATTTTCATTGTTGTATTTCAAAGGCTGTCAAACTTACGGAAGCGTTAAAGTGCCATTCTACTTGACGACATGACGAGATATTCCATCTTGTCAAGTTGACTTAATATTCATATCATGTCGACATGTAAAAATATTTAACTTACCATGTCGACTTATCAACTTTTATTAGTCGACATGGCGAAATAAATTATGTTGCCAAGTCGACTTCACAAAAAGTTCATGTCGTCATGGCGACATAAGTTATCTTGCCAAGTTGACTTCGCATAAAGTTCATGTCGTCATGGCGACATAAATTATCTTACCAAGTCGACTTCCCAAAAAGTATATGTCGTCATGGCGAAATAAAAATATCTTGCCAAGTCGACTTCGTAAGAAGTACATGTTGTCATGGCGAGATAAAATATGTTACCAAGTCGACTTAATAACAGTAGATGTCGTCTTGGCGACATAAATGATCACGTGGAGTCAGTTTTAAGAATTACAGTTAAGTGCAATCACGTACGCGCGCTGCATGAAATAGTCGTCACACTACATATCTCGCCATGACGACATATACTTTTTGGGAAAACGACTTGGTGAGATAATTTATGTCGCTATTACGAGATGAACTTTTTTGTGAAGTCGACTTGGCAAGATAATACATGTCGCCATGACGACATGAACTTTTTGTGAAGTCGACTTGGCAAGATAATTTATTTCGCCATGTCGACATTACTTTTTGGGTAGTCGACTTGGTAAGATAATATATGTCGCCATGGCGACATGTATTTTTGTAGAAGTCGACTTGGTAAAATAACTTATGTCGCCATGACAACATGAACTTTTTGTGAAGTCGACTTGGCAAGATAATTTATTTCGCCATGTCGACTAATAAAAGTTGATAAGTCGACATGGTAGGTTAAATATCTTTACATGTCGACATGATATGGATATTAAGTCGACTTGACAAGATGAAATATCTCGTCATGTCGTCAAGTAGAATGGCACTTTAACGCTTCCGTACAAACTAGAGCTTAATAAGCTTAACATAATTAATGCAAGTCTTTAATCCATGATTGGCGAAAATCGAAGCCGTAGCCGTTAGGTCATCATTTTCCACCAGTAAATCACACATGTTAATTATACAGGATTATAACAGTGCCTATTCGTTTACATTTTCAGCGAGGGAAGAAGGGCGGCGGCCAGGGTGACTACCAGGGTGATGGCAACCAGAGCAACGAACAAGATGACGGCAACGATGATCATCAGGATGGAGCCTACCAGGGCGACGGCATGGACGGCAACCGGATCTTTACCACGGTAAAGACGACCGAGCCGGGGCGACTACCAAGTGATAGCTCCGGAGATATAGTAAGTATAACGATATGAATCTTTTGTTTTTTGTCTCATAATTATAATTTGATATTCTCTTCGTTGTCAACTCTTCTTACATATTTAAGTTTCTAATAATATTTTAACGAATATCTTTATTTAGTTTCATGTCCACGTCTTGTGCAATACACCTAGTGGGTAGATGACCAGTTTATCTGTTCATCCAATGTCTATTCATTTTCGTTGTCTTGTTGTGGGCAATAATTAAACTTATAACGAGAAAACTGAGCTTTGCTAAAGTCATTGAAATATGTCTGTCTTCTGCTGTTTCAAGCATATTGCACGTAAATGGGGATGTATTTAAATCATAGTGGTGTATTTCGCGTTGATTGCATTTTTCTAATACTGGATGATATTCTACATCGCAAGTGACAGTGATTATCATATAATCTGGTATCTCTTTTTATTTTTTCCCATAATTTTATGTACAGCAAGATGATACACCCTTTGTCTCTTCGCTGCTAAGAAGACGACGAGTGAACTGTAATCTTAGATGCTTCCCAGAGATCACAATTTAAGTCTGCAGATGCAAACATGAGCTACAAGCTAGACATCCATGTCAATGACAACTGCTCTTCACACAAAAAATATCAGGACTTCGACGCCCACGCACGAACAAGGGAGAAGCCAAAAATGAAATAAATTTGAAAGAAAGCTTTGAATCTTGCACAACCAAAATAATGTCATAAACTGTTGCTTGAAAGAGGATTCTGCATTAGTTATTTTCAATGATGTACATCTACAAACATTCGAGACATTGGAGGCAGTTTTAAGTGAGAGAGAATAACACTGTATTAGGTGCTTTTATATAGCACTCTGCATGGATGCATTATTTGAATATTTTGTTAACATAATCAAATTAATGTACGTCAAGCAAAATGTTAGCATATTTAATATACGAATTATAATTGTAAAATTCCTTTTCAGCGAAGATAATCATATTTCTATTTTTAAATATTTATTTTCATAATTTAAATGTACGTATTTATCCTCGTAATTTTCATATATGTTTAAATCTCACTTGCTATGTAATTCCATTTACTTTCCATATTCTTTAAGGTGTGTCACCAACATGTATTATTTCAACTTAATTGCATTAAAACAATATGATTTCCTAATGACGATATTCTAATAACAATACTGATTTTCTAATACCCATGATACATTTATAACCAACACTAAGCAGCACTACTAACATCACTGTAATGAACCATTATACTGTTAATGTATCATACATTAAATATACCATTTCAACTCATTTTGTATAATTTAGTACTAATACTAATTTGACGTAGTATTATATGAATTGCTTAATATCCGTATGCCATGGTTATGTGATGTATAATCAGTATTGCCTTGCAAGTTGAATTACTAAATAACATGTTTTAATCAACAGCGCTGCTAACTAATATTGCTGCTGCTATTTGTATGTTATTAATATTTGTTTTAAACTATGAATAACTAAAACTCTAATCAAATGCACTAATGGCTAATACATAATAAATGTCTAATAATTTGTTATATACTTGATTTATGTATCTTTGAAATGTAAGCATATATACATACTGTATAATTATCTACCTTTTATCCCTCTTTTATCCCTAACGTACAATGCAACTTCTAATTTAAAACTCTAACTCTAATTATTTAATTGTATGTGTTTATCGTGCCATTCCCTATAAAATGGTCTTTTTAAAAGAAAAATCTTCTTATAAATCGATGTTTGTAAAAGTGAAGCTATGTTTAATATCAGATTTACATTGATATTTTCATGACTGTTTCGTGTTATTGATCCAATACCAGATTAATCAGTGCATATCAAATGTTTATGTGTAAAACAAAATTGATTGTGTTGTCAGGGTTAAAAGAAGAGTATATTGAGGCTACTTTAGGCCAATTGGGCTGAAAGTCGACGAGAGCCCAAAGTTCTTGAATTTTGAAGGGTCACGAGACTACAAAGCTGGTCTCGTAAAGTTATTTACGGTCTCGTGGACTTTCGGTCACGTCTCTATCGATATTAAATTGCATATAATTAATTTGGAATATACTTTTTTCATTATCGTCATTTTGAAGTCTGTGAATTTTCCGTTTTCAAAATTATGTATAAACAGTTGGTATTACAAATAGTATGTGATCCATAACATTTCGTTTAACTCCTCTGTTAAATTGCTTTATATAAAGTCAAGTAACTTATGTTGTAAAGGTATAGATCCGATGAACCCTTGTCATTGGAATACTGTTTTAGGTTCTCGGTCTTCCTTGTGTAGGTCCTTCGTAGTAATGTGGTATTAAATCATTTTCTTGATATACATGAAATATCTCTTAAATGTGAGTTAAATGTAAAAGAGCACTGGCAGTAACTATGTAAAGGCACAATCATGACACTGCTAAGTGACTATGATTTAACATTTATGATTGTTACACGATGCGTATATTGTGTTTTTCAAATTGACGTATGATTATCGTGCTTAAAGACAAATATACATATATCAAAATAAAGGATTCATGATTTAAACTCACATTTATAGACTCACGAATTGTCTTATGATTCTGTCCTGAATTAAATTTTATGCACAACATGTTGTCAAAATAAAGTTTCACTATGTATTACAAACAACAAAATTGTTACGGTGGTACAATCACTAAACGATTTTCAGTTTTTTTTAGATCTGGGAAAAGGAAATATCAAAGTTCCCCTTACCAAAACGTTCTTGAAGGCTTTCCAGTCTTGATAAATCAAAAGTGCTTTATTTATCTTATTACTCAAATTCGCGTAGTGTAATTATTGAGTGCTGTTTTAAATTTCTCGGTGTCACATGATCATTTCTTTCATACAATGTAACAAAAAGTTTGAACATCTTTACCTATTAAAGAACAAAATAGAGGAGCTTACTTGGTTTCTGACACTCTCTCAATAACCATGGAAACTCTTTGTTAGCTTTTTTAATATATCATAGACTTCTTTCTTCGGACATAGTTGGTCCATGCTAAATCAATGCCAAAAAATATAAACCCAATTTTAGGGGCGTCTGACCGTTAATTGTATACAGTGATAGTGCTTTCTTTTGACAAAGTTTGTTGCATGGGCTAAACTTAGGGTGAAATCCGAATCTGGGTCTGTTCGGGGGGGGGGGGCTCTGTGGACCGACAACCATTTTCTCCCACTAACCATATAAGCGGGGGACTTGTCGTCCATGGCCTAAGTAATGGGTCAAAAGGGGTAAGGTAGGCTCTTGACGCGTGTGTGTGTGTGGGGGGGGGGGGAGGATGGAAGAGATTGGAGAAAATTATAGAGAGCTAAAAAGAGAAGAGAGAGAGGAGGAGGAAAAGAGAAAGAACAAGAGAGAGAGAGAAAGAGAGAGCGCGCGCGTGTGTGTGTGTGTTGGAGAGAGAGAGAGAGACAAAGAGACATACAAATACAATGTGTGTGTATGTGTGTGTGAGAGAGAGAGGGTAGGGGTGCGAAAATAGACAATGCAATGTCTCTCTCTCTCTCCCCTCCCCTCTCTCTTCTTTTGTCTCCCCTCCCCCTCTCTATCTCTTTCTCTTTCTCTTTCTCTTTCTCCCCTCTCTTCCTCTTTCTATATATCTATCTCTCCCTCTCATTATAATCCTTTTGGCATTCGCAAACATCAGGAATATTTTTGTATTAAATCCTTTAAAGGTACTATGTCCCATTTGCAGGCCCAAAAAATGAAAAGGTTAAATTCCAACGGCATTTGAAAGATAATACTAATTTAGAACTTCCCTAAAAAAGGTGGGGCTTGAAAATGTCTTCAAGTGGGAAAATAACGACTATTAGTTGTCAAATCGACTTAGGAGCTACAGAGCCAATAAGTAATAGTCTTGATTTTCGGACCATTGTACCGAATGGTCATACGTTTTATGCTGCGCAAAGATTCAATCAGTTTAATTTTGGCCATCACAAGAAGTGGGTTATTGGTGTAGACAAATGCTCATGTACCCTTTACAGCTCATTTTATTTATGTTATTACCAAAGAAGAAAAAAGCTAGTCAGTCACTCAATAGTGTCTGACAGTGAAGTCTAGCAAGTACACGGGTTTCCTTGCATAATTTGAATATTAGGACACTGCTAACGTTCAAATTTCACAGATAGGACATACGTGACATATTCATAATTCCTGCAAAGTTCTACAGAATTTGAGGTTGGCTGCAAAAGGGACATAGTACCTTTAAAGGTTCTTGATGGGTTGCACTTCGATTAACTTAGAAAAACAAGAAACTAGAAAAACAAGAAATATATGCTTACTAACAATATCATTCGTTTATTATCATCATTTCATAGCTTAATTTTCAATATTTAGAATACATGGTAAAGAAAAGGGGACAGAATGTAGAGCAAAACCTATGCCACTGGAGATAGGACAAAATACATTGTTATCTAACAGTGAACATGATATACATAGTCCTGGGGTGGGGAATATAAAGAGCTTATATTCCCTAAGTGGTATATTTTCGAGACGCGCACAGCACTAAAAGAAAATACGCCAAAGGTCCAAAATCGAATTGCCAGTGAATGTTTATATTGTGGTTGTTACAGATATGGATTACTAAAAACTACATACTCTAATCTAGAAATGAAGATACTTGTAAATGATCCTGTGAATAACAGAATTGCCCAAGCCTCACCGACCCCCCCCCCCCCCGAATAAAGAAATGGTTATGCTGCAGTAGTTTTTTTTCTTCAAATAAGTATTTGTGATATCATGATAAACTTAATGACATGAGGTGGACATGAGAAGAAAGATTAGGTTAAAACAGTTCTAACAAGAAACGAAAACTAACCACCAATAATATCGAGAACATCAAACGAAATTTTCATTTAAATAAAAGATAGAAACGTTTGATACCGTCACTTATATTACTTCATCATTTTTTCAATCAGCTATAAATCAATTTAAACTATAGGTTGTCTTCTACCAGGGTTCCAATGACGACGTCACTGACAAAGACGATGATATTGACAATGTCAATCACCATGGTACATTGTCATCACCAACTACACCCACCGGGGGTTTATGCGTAGTAAGTATTGCTGACAACGTTTAGAAGGCGGTTAAAGGAGGGTAAAACCGCGGCGTTGCTAGCTGGAAGACTCGTCAGCTTGTCCTTGGCACTTGTCGCAATAAGGATGTCCAGGACGAGATCGGTCATTGTCTCACTCCCAGTAGGTGTCAAGCTAGTGGTGGACAGAATCATGGCGGCAGCACCTAGGTACACCAACCGTTAAAGATATGATAATAATAGGAGTAATAATAACGATAATAATAATAATAATAATAATAATAATAATAATAATAATGATATGAATTATAATACTAGTTTAAATTGGAGGCCTAATAGATATTTTATAGCGCACATGTTAACCACGCATCAACATTAGTTACATTCTGCGACAAAAATCATTTTGTTGCTGTACTAATCCGAGGACATTCCTTTACCTTTACCATACTAACCGAATTCATAACTTCAACCCTGGACCAAACATTTGAAGTTTTTAGTTAGGTTTAATCATACCTCTTACCTAAAACCCGACTGCAACCTTTGCCTCATTATTTTCATTAATTATTATTATTACTTTTAATATGATTATTATGATCATAATTATGATTATAATTATGATTGTCTTAATTATTTATTATTGATTTTCATACCTGCCACCGCAGGGGTTGCAAAGGAGGTGCCGGATGATCTTAGGTAGTTGGAATTACTGCTTCCGGAAGGGGCAGCAAGGTCGATATTTCTTGCTGGGGCGTAGATGTCGACACAAGGACCGTAATTGGAGATTCCGATACGATCATCGCTCGCGCCATTCATACGGTTTCTCGACCCTCCGACCGTGATAACCTAAGAGCAAGAAGCAATGTACAAAAGATAAATAGTGCACAGGGTGACGAGACGTCTTTCAAAGGGAAGGGGGGGGGGTAGTAGAAAGTCTTCAGGGAAGATGGGGTACCTACAAAGTGTAACCGCTATGCGGAAATATAATTGCGTAAACATGTGTATCCCTAAATTTAGTTAATAGTTCTAAGGATCGCCAATATTGTATTGCTTTTCTCCTTTCGCCGTTTTCCTTTTTATTTCCTTTTTAAGTTGCCGTTGTTTGCAATGAACTTAATAATTCTTTTGCGAGCGAGCGAATCAAAACAATGAACTGGAAATTCAAGATTAATAACATAATTGCATGGAATAAATAAATGCGGGCGAGTGTAGCAAAACAGCTTTGAGGTAATTTCACAAAATAGTGCTCTCACTTGGTTAAATTAGGGAGGAAAATTCTTGTCATAGTCCCTGTTGTAATAATGCCTCTTTGCAATATGACTGATTTGTTTTGAATTTTTCTTAACGTTTACCAGATTTGTCAAAAGGATCTTATCACATGTGAAAAGGGACACTAAGCCCAATTCAATTGATTTAAAGGAGAAACACTCATTATAAAGGAAAAGGGGAACTTTACAGTAGTAAAAGAGTGCACTTCTCAGAACCGGAAAGGGGCACTCATTAGAAAGGAAAACTGCAGAGGGACTCATCAGTAGTAAAAGGGGCACTTCTCATTTTTGAATAGCTACCTATGAGAGACGAAGTGGGGGCACTTCTCTGCAGGGGAAGGACACTGATTGTTAAAGAAAAATAGCATCCTAAATGTAAAATGAAAAAAACGAAAAATATCGATAGACTACCAGACTTGTATGGACCGATTCTCTTTCCATGGTTTTGGGGAGCATTGTAGTTCTTTGCCACCAGAGCTAGATGGGAGCCATCCAAGAGCATAACAACAGATTATTCCTTTAGTCAGGGAACTAAAGCAGGAAAATGTTTTTATCATGATAGGTCAAACTTTTATTGAGCGAACTCGATGCACCCCCCTTTCCGCCCCTTCCCTTCCCACCCCTCCCACCCCTCCCGTCCCCCTCTCCCCCTCCCCCTCTCCCCCTCCCCCTCTCGCCCTCCCCCTCTCCCCTACCCCTCTCCCCCTACCCCGAGAGAGCGACTTGTCAAAACTTGGCCGGCGCCTCGTTTCAGCCGAGATCGAAGGAGAGAAGGTAACTGAACTCGACAGGACTCCTTGTTTAAGTCAAGAAGGCGAGAAGGTGACTTGTTAATACTCGCCAAGACGTCTTGTTAATAAAGAGAAGGTGAGAAGATGACATATTCAACCACTTTATCGTCTTCTCGACTTAAATAAGGCGCATTTTTTTCTTCAATTCAAGCAAGTCGCCTTCTCGCTGCACGATTAACCGCTCGTGCGCCCTTCCATGTTGAGCTCTCGGATTCGGTGAATTGGGACTTTGCACGTCGACATAGTAGACTGCTACATGTGACGTCCTTTTCAGGCACTGGGACGTCCTTTTAAAGCACTGCCACCGCCTTAAAAGGACGTCACACGTAGCAGCCCACTATTTCAACTTGCAAAACTAAAAGTCCCTAATATTTACATCAGGTGATCCAGACGGAGAGTAGTTACAGGCATTAGCCATGCTGATGTCCGAACCTTGGTTTCCAGCTGCCACGACGACCACGCAATCGGTGTTCGCGCTGAGGTTCCCGAAAGCATAGTTGAGTGTCGTACTAAAGGACGTGGAAATCAGTGAGTAGGAGACGACACACTTAGAACCCGGGTTGTTGTTCCACCACCGTTGAACGTCGTCAAGCCCTGTATTAATGGGACGTAAGAAACAAAAATGTAGGTTACATTACAAGTGGTCCTGCCATATTATTGCTGCTTGATTTATTTCGTGATTGGTAATAGAGTAGTGGAAAGGTTGCGTTCAGTGGATTGTAGGCTAGGTTTGGGTGTTATGGCTAGGGATAGGTGTTAGGGTAAGGTAGGCCTATAATAATTCAAATATTATTGTTATTTAAAAAGAAACTCGATTTTTGTTTTTGTCCAAAGTGCTGAAAACACTTTGGACCGTGCTTGTGGCATGATAATGTGGTCCAAATAACATTCAGCGAGTATTTGTCATATTATGAATATGAGGGCATCTGAAGAACCATCCTTCTACACTAACATAAACTGAATGAAAAAGCTCACAATTTCATAATTACAAAGTACATACCTGCGAGGACGTCATCAGCGGCGGCTAAGCCATCGGATCCAGCTACCCGAATGCTCTCTACGGTCGCGCCCTGAGCGACTCCTATGTTGGCTCCGGCGGCTACGCTCGCACAGCGGGTCCCATGTCCATTGACGTCCACCATAATGGGCGACTACAAAACAAGAATCAGGATTTATGAGAGAAATGAAAACTTAATAATGTAATACCTCGTTCAGATATCTAGCGGTAAACAGCGGCTGTTTTTATTTGATTTATTACAAATATATTCGGGGGGGGGGGGGGGGTGATTCACCGCGTCACATCTGGACCAGCCTTTATATTAGAACAGCCGTTTTGATATCTCTCTTTCTCTCTCCCCCTCTCTCTCTCTCTCCCTTCATTTCTGTCTTTCTTTCTCTAAACGATTAGATAATATAATGAAATAATTCGCGTTCAAAAATAGGATACTCATTCTTGAAAGCAGTCATCTGTAGTTATTCATAATTATTCAAGCCGTTTATGAGAATTTGCTCAAAGTAACATCATTTTAACAGTATTATTAGTTTAATTGATAGATGCGGTTTTTAACAATAATTGCTATACGGAGTATATTTATTTTTGATTAATCATTTTTGTAGATTATCTAGGTTTCAACTCGAAGTAGTGCCCTCGTGCAAAATAAAGGGTTTCAATAATACGTAACTTTACAGTTTCTACTATAGCTTTTACATTCCATTATTTTCTATTTATGTCCATAATATCAGTTATTATTTCGCCGATCCCTCAGGATTACGCATCATAATTCAATTTTGACACTTTTGTGTCGAAATGTTTTACTCTATGAAGAATATTCATAATAAAAATGTGCATTGAATGAAAACGAATACACACTGCATGTAGGTATATATTTTATTTATTTGATGATACATGGCGGCATAAGAGGGGAAGATCAAGATAGTGAGAGTGCAGAGGCAGAGGCAGAGGCAGACGTGTGTTTGTGGTGCTCCGTAAATTCCCATATTTTGTGCGTTTATAGTGCACTTTCTTTTGACTGTTATACATCTACGTCTCAGAAATTTTCCTGTGATTGTGGACATTTCACTCTTTTCGACGGTATGTGAACATTTTCCGAGATATATTCGTTTTTCGTCAATTTTAATCCAGTTTTTTAGCGAATTTATATTTCAAATTTGAACACTCTGCGTAGCATCAAAACAATTGTGCGCAAAAATATTGCGCCATACTAGTTAAGTTACGCAAAGGACCAGCAGATACCAACGCAGCAACGTAACCATGGAAACTTTACCAACAAATTTACGTGGACTCCGCGTGAAGCAACTACGTGCTGAGTTACAGAAAAGAGGTATGCATACAAACGGAGTAAAGTCGATCCTTCTTGAAAGACTAGAAAATGCAGTAGGCCTAGACGAAATAAGGAACACTAATGCCGCTGGTGATGTAGATGAAGATATTGAAAAGCCAGATGATGTCTTCAATGATGACGCAGACTGCCGACAACTACTGCATAATGTACTGAGTGAAATGAAAGGCTTGAATAGTAGGCTAGATAATATCGAGAAGAAGTTCAACAATCTATTAGAACAGCATACTTCTACTTCTACTTCTACGACGATACTCAGCAGGATCCATAAGTCAGGATGTAGTGCAAGGGAGAAGGAGAAGGAGAAGGAGACGGAGAAGGAGAAGGAGAAGGAGCAAGGGAATCTGAGGGCACAACAACAAGTATCTAGGCCTACCACCAAATATTTCCCGACAATTGCTACGCATAACCGATTTGAAATACTATCCGAGATCACGGAATCAGACAACAGTGCCAAGAGTGTATCAATGCCAATTGAAGATCAACTTCGTGACTACAAGGCCAAGCACCTGAAGTTGTTCTCCAAAACCAACATCACCCATTCTGAAGTTATCTCTGATGACGCAACTGATGACAGCGACGCAACTGATGACAGCTCAGACCGATCTTTGTCAACACCTACTAGTACTACTTCTACTTCACCACCATACCATGAGCAGATGGAGGGATACCGCCACCGACATAGTGTGATCCGCAACAAACGAGATGTAGTTGTGGTCGGTGATTCCATGATAAAACACATCGACGGAAGACATCTCTCCCGCAGCAAGAATGTGAGGTGCGTCTCTTTTCCCGGTGCAAAAGTGAGAGACATATTCACCTCTTCACCTTGCGAGTTTCTCAAGCCAGGGGGAGAACTGATCATCCACGCTGGCACCAACAACATCTCTGAGGGTGCTGGTGAAGTTTGCCACCAAATCACAGACCTCGGCAAGTCTGTTGCTGCCGAGGGGTTTAACGTCTCAGTCTCTACGATCATCCATCGTAGAGGGGAGAGTGAAGCGGACAAGAAGCGGGTTGATGAGATCAACTATCTGATGGAGTTGGCAGCCAGCGAGAACAGATGGGGCCTCATCATCAACAATGATATCAGCGAGCAGCATCTCGGGCGTGATGGCGTTCACCTCAACAGAGCCGGTCAACGAATCTTGGCAGGCAACCTGAAACGCCTCATCAACAGTGCTGACCAACCGACAACACGAGGCCATGGCTGGACTCAACGGTCGTCCGATCAAGTTACAGGCAGTGAACCTGGAGCAAGGCGGCATCAAGCCATCTACCGAGAAAACCAGAGTCTTCATTCTGATGAGGAGAAAAGCAGCCCCGTAAAGTCCTACGCCGAATCTGTTTCTGGGAGATCTTTGGATTTCAGTGCAGTCGATCAGAGGTCACGACCGAAACCAGCCTTCAGACCATCCAAGGTGGACATGAAAGACTGGGCGAAATATCTTCAATTTGTAAGAAGGGTATTGAATTAAGTGAAAGTTTGACAAAATCTAGTGATGATCCGAAAATTATAGTTGACGGTCGAAAATATAAGTTCCCTTGTGGGAACTGTGATAAGCCAGTCAAATGTAATCAACACGGCCTTCTGTGTTCTTATTGTAAAAAATGGTTTCACACTAATTGTCAAGCTATCAGTTTTTCAGAGTACCGCAGGTTATATTATGAATGCCCTGATGAGAAGTGGAATTGTTTAACATGTTGTCTGCCATCTTTTTGTGACTCATTATTTAACGACGATTGTTTAGAGAAAGAAAGCCAAAACGAGGATAGACTAAAAGAAAACTATTTTAAGATAACGCGCGTTACACCTGAAAAGCAAGCGATAGCAAGAGTAATTCAGCCAAACCTCAGAGATGAAAACACTTCTCTTTATCAAGAATTTGAAGAAAAGTTTAAAGTTAAAGGTCTTCATTTTTTACACCTTAATGTGAGGTCTATTCTAAACAAGATATCGGAACTTAGAATTCTTTTTAAAAGAAAAAGGCTGTCTATTATTGCTTTCACTGAAACATGGTTAAACAATTCCATAAATGATGAAGAAATTGAAATAGACGGATATAAAATCATACGCCATGATCGATCCTCTGGCTCTGGAGGTGGTGTATGTTTCTATATCAGAAATGATATTGCATTTAATATTATGGATGCTATAAGTACTGGAGATACGGAATCCCTGTGGATAAATTTGCTTATACCAAGATCAAAACCAATTGTTGTTGGTGTTCTGTATCGACCTCCGAAAAACAATTTGTTTATCGAGAAATTGTCCAATATTCTTGATACATTAAAGAAGGATGACGAAATAATTCTTTTAGGAGACATGAATATTTGTCTTCTTCGCAAATCGCCACTGGCTAAAAAATATATTGACTTGTTGAGTCTTCATGGGTTTAGTCAACTCATTAAAGACGCAACACGCGTTACACCTACATGTTCTTCTCTATTGGATCATGTTGGTTGTACCAAAGAAAATAAAATAAGTCAAAGTGGTGTCATTGATCTAGGTATTAGCGACCATTATTTTACTTTCTGTACACGGAAAAATGTTAGACTGGCTATAGGTCATCACAGGACTAATGATATCAGATCCATGAAAAAATATACAGAAGAGTCTTTCAATCTTCAACTATCTGTTGTTGATTGGTCACGAATAACTGACTGTACAGATGTAAATGAGGCATGGTCAATATTTCAACATGTTTTTATCTCAAATTTGAATATGATAGCGCCACTGAAACGGATAAGAATAAAACAAAGATCAGAAACTTGGGTGACTAAAGATATTCTTTCCCTAATTCAAGAGAGAAATATAGTATACAAAAAATGGAGGAAAAGAGCAAAAGATGAGAAGCTCTATAAAAGATACAGAGTATTAAGAAATATGGTCCAAAGAGAGGTGAAAAAGGCTAAACTCGATTACTTACAAAACAAGATAGAAGAAAATAAACAAGATTCGAAAAAACTTTGGCAGAATCTAAAAAGCTTAGGATTGAAAAATAAGAAGCGAAAAGAACAAGAATCTGTCATTAAAATTGATGGGGAATTATGTCATGATAAGATGGCCATCGCTGATGAATTCAATTCTCATTTCACAAATGTGGCTGCCAAATTAGTAGACAAACTCCCCCCTTCCAAAGACTTTTTCAGCGCAGACAATGATTGTATTCGTGACTTTTACGAAAGAAAAGGTGTACGTGAAAACAGCTTCGAGTTATTACCAATCAGTGAACAATTTGTTTTCAAAGAGTTACGTAAGTTGAATGTATCAAAAAGTACTGGGTTAGACTTGATTCCAGCTAAATTTCTAAAAGATGGTGCGAAGGTTTTATTTAAGCCTCTAAGTTACTTAATGAACCTATCTATCTTGACGAGTACTTTTCCAGAAGATATGAAAATAGCAAAAGTGACTCCACTTTATAAAAAGAAAGATAAAACTGATGTTAGCAACTATAGACCTATTAGTGTTTTAAGCGTAGCATCAAAGATTCTAGAAAAATCGGTCTGTGTTCAAATTGAAAGATACTTCAAAGAAAATGATATAATTTATGAATTTCAATCTGGTTTTCGACATGATTATTCGACTGAAACATGTCTAATTCATTTGACTGATTATTTGAGGAGAGAAACTTCCCAAGGGCGCTTTGTTGGTATGGTGCTCCTTGATCTGCAAAAAGCTTTTGATACAGTTAATCATTGCGTCTTATTGAAGAAGTTACAACTAATGGGTTTTGATAAGGCAAGTTTAGATTGGTTCAGATCCTACTTATCTAATCGGCACCAAGTAGTGGCCATTCATGATATTCGTTCCAAACTAATGCCTATAACATGCGGTGTTCCTCAGGGAAGTATTTTAGGCCCAATTCTATTTTCAAGTTATATAAATGATATGTGTACTTGTATAAAAGACTTCAAACTATTATTGTACGCAGATGACAGCGTACTACTCTATTCAAATCCTGATCCTAATATATTGAGGAAAAGCTCAGTGAACAGCTGTCTACGTGTGTCGATTGGATGACTGATAATAAGCTTTCTTTACACTTGGGAAAAACAGAAAGCATTTTATTTTGTTCTAAAAGTAGTTCTAAAAAGTCATTTGAATTCAAAGTGAGACACAATAATCAAGCAATCAAGAGAAAAGAGTCTGTGAAGTATTTAGGCATTGAGTTGGCTAGCGCAATTTCATTTTCATCTTTAGTAGAATCAGTTGTAAAAAAAGCAAATTCTCGTCTGAAATTTTTGTACAGATATCAAAGTTGTATGGATTTAAAAGCAAGACGTACACTCTGTTTTGCTCTTATTCAATGTTTATTTGACTATGCTAACCCTGCATGGTACAGTAACATAAACAAGTCAGATCAAAAGAAGTTGAAGATTATACAGAACAAAATGGTGAGATTTATCAACTGTTCTGGTCCAAGAACTCATGTTGGCTATAGCGAACTTTCTAAAGCTGGTTTTCTTGAAGTCGACCAAAGATCAAAACAACTCGCATTGCATCACGTGCATAAAATATATCATACTAGGTCGAATCATTATATTCGATCCAACTTCGATCTTGTTACTGACGTACATGATTATAATACAAGAAATAGACGATTCAACTTTAACTTACCAGAAAGAGTAGGTAGTATTGGAAATTCGTTTTATTACAATGCCATAAAACATTGGAATTCCCTTCCCAATGGTGTAAAAGAAATAGGAAACTATGATCATTTTAAGAGGAAATTAAAGGAATACCTAATACTTGACAGTCAGAGAAGAGAAGTGAATGACATGTTATATGATTGAAATTGTTATTCTTCTGTCGGTTCATACTTTTTCATGTTGTATATACTTATGTTTTCGTACGTTATAGAAATTCTACAAATTCATCATTATTTTCCTCTTCTTCCTTCTCCTCTTTTTCTTCTTCTCCTTCTTCTTTTTCTTCTTGTACTTAATATCATTTCTATCATCAGTTTAATGTTGTTATTATTATCTTTGATAAGTAGTTCTTTTAATTTTCTTATCTGTCTGTAAATATTACTATTTTAATTTATTAATTGTATACATGTCTGTAAGGGACCCCACTGGAAATAAGCTCTCGAGCTTTCGTGGGTTATCCTGTTCAAGCTGACTTATTTTTGATCTGTTATTATTGTATATTGTTGTATGTTGGAAGCTTGTCGAATAAAAATCAATCAATCAAAGAGGGGGAGAAGGGAGTGGTGAGAAATAGAGAGAGAAAAAGGAGAAGGGGCGGAGAGAAGGTGTTGAGAGGGAGAGATACAGGGAGAGAGAGGGGGGAGAGAGAGATAGAGAGAGAGAGAAAGAGAGAGAGGGGAGAGAGAGCGAGAGAGAGAGAGAGAGAGAGAGAAGAGAGAGATGGAGGGGGGAGGGAGGAGAAAATGGGAAAAGACAAGGGGTGTATAGAGAAGGCGGGGATGACGCAGACGAAGCATACGGGTCAGTTGGGAGTAAAATACAACTGGATGAGCGAAAGAAAAAGAAGAAAGTCGAGATAGGTTTAATGAATGTAAAGGCAGCCGAAATAAGTTATAGTATTATGACGGACACGGTTTGCCACCTTGCTCGACACGGAATATTTGTCAGGATGTCCCGTGTCTGTTTAGGCGCTCTCCGTCCGTTTGGACAAAGTATATGCCCATAGCTTGATGGCTGGAGTTATTCACTGCTCACAGGCTAGGCGTATCTCAACAATCATGCGTCCATCGACTACAATCGGCCACCCCAAACGTCTTGAGCACATCATCAATCAATTGAACATCCCTCGAGCAATCAATCATGCTTTGTCAACACCTGTCACTGATTCTCATCCCTTTGTCTAACCATAGACGTAATACGTCTATGGTCTAACTACGGTTTCACGATCACTGCTCTAAGAAATGAGACCAATCACGAGTTGCATGCCGAATTCTTTTAATAATGCGAACCAATCATGTACCAACCAAAATTCGGGGTATACTCAGAAACAAGTGCAGACTATGTAAAACTCAACTAAAGGCCAGCGCCAGCCTCGGTGAGGCTGGCCTGTATCGGATACAGAGCAGTGGAAATCCCTAATTACACAAACCTGGGCGCCCAACATTTTCCATATACTTAAATGTATAAAAGGGCAATTATGTCCTCGTTAGTAAACAACACTTTAACACAACATTTCTGCTTATTCCATTAAATCACCAAACATAATCTTCAGTACAACCCATTATTCTTGATTAGATAACTTTCATACAAATAATATCCCAAAAACAAATATGATAATTGCACCAACATGATTTAAATATGTAATTTATGCTCATTTTCCTTCATTTAGTAATTGCTAAATCAACGATGCACCATATTGCTATAGCGCATGCGCGTATATGCGCGCACAACAGAAAATGCTTAACCTTCATCCAATACTAAAACACTGATTTGTTACAGTATAGATAATCAGTGATATACAACAAAGCAGCGCAGTACTAAAAACATCATTCAGAACAGTGTCAGTGGTGTTTAGTTATATAGGCCTACCAGAGGCGTACGCAGGGGGGGGGGGGGTTTGGGGGTTCAACGCCCCCCTTTGGTATTTTTATGTGTGTAAACCCCCCTAAAAAAACTAAACCCCCCCCCTTTTTTTTTCTTTTTTTTTTAAATTAAAAAAAAGTATGCCCACGGCTAACGTAAAGTGACCTCACCCCCCCCCCCCCCAAACGAAAACAATTTTCAAATTTTCAAATTTCGAGACCAAAAAAAAAAAAAAGTGTCCGCTTACCCCCCCCCCCCCCCCCCCCCCCCCCCCCCCCCCCCCCCCACTGAGCGACTTTTCGGCCGGCGCGATTTTCAAATTTTCGGGGGCAAAATATTTTGGGCCAGATTTTAAACCCCCCCCCCCCCCCTTGACAAAATCCTGCGTACGCCCCTGAGGCCTACATTATATCAAAATCTACAATGTAAAGAAAAGATTAGTATACAATGCCATACACATAAATTCAAACACGCGGAACTACTGTTTTTACTGCTACTTCATACACTTACCCCTAAAATACTATCAAACTAAATACATGCTACAATTTCACTTTTTAATGATAATATTGTTTATATTTCTTTAGTACTATTTCAACAGGGTTTATATTTAACAATAAATTGATAAAATAATGATTCTAATTCAAAGTGTCCTATCCCTAAATCTGCGCACCTGTGTCGCTGTTGGTAGATCAAAGTAGACTTCTAGGTCAAATACAACTCAATTTTAAATCAAATCAAATCAGTAATTGAGTATTAATGCAAACATAAGCATGTTTATCATTTCACATGGACGTTTTTCTAAGACACTGTGTCAATTTTAACTGAAAATTTCTATTGGGAAACTCATCATTGTCACATTAACTCAGATACACAATGTTACAAGTTTGCTACAATTATAATCTGACGTGAGTTTGTGCATGCATGTGCGAGTGTGTGTGAACACCATAATATAATGATTGAGATAATCATGAGATTTAATTATACATGAAGTTAAAAGCTTCCTAATAGTAGGCCTGATTCCACCTACTTTCGTGTTCTAATTCTTGTGATAAAATTTCAAACTCCTTTAGCAATCGGACCTTTTGAATAAAGTTCATTTGTATTTGAATTTCATTTGTATATGAAATTTTAAAGATGTAAACATTAAAATACAGCGATTATGGATATGCAAAACAAATTCATTTTTGCTACTCAATGTGATTGGAAAATAATGGTTATTCTTTGTAATGAACAAGATGATAGTACAGGTCTAACATTAATGCTTTCTCGGTTGATATCTTTATTATCTATTTTTTCATCTCTGTTTTATTTGAAAATTATTTCATGTATTTCGTAGAAGATGACGTCAGAGGTCATTGTTCCGTTGTGCTTAGTAACCGATGCAGATATCGGAGGCATCATAACCAGGAATGTCACCTGTAAAGATAGAGACAAAAATTAAGCTTTATGTCGTTTTTTTTCTTTCTGTTATTAGATTTCATTACAAAGTATAGACCCTGAGGATGGGGGGGGGGGGGGGGTCATAACGCTGCCTGGTACGTATAATTATGTAGCCCCTTGTACATAGAAGTACTGGAATTTTCATTGGTTTAAACCACGCATCCCCGCCCCCCCCCCCCCCCCCCTCCCCCCCTCAGTACCTCTCATGAGGGCGTTTTACTAAGATGAACACAGGCACAGCCAGAGTTATCATGCGGGGAGTCGAGGTAAAGCACAAAACGACAAACTAACACGGATTTGCTTGATTGGTACAGCGTTTTAAATGTTCCAGCGACAAAATTAATGTCAAATCAATTGAATTGAAACTCAAACCGCATACCCCCCCCCCCCCTCCTCCTGTCCATTACACAAATTCTTACAGCTATAAGCAACTTACGAATTCATCAGTCATTCACAATGAAACATTAACAAATAATTATTCAATGAAAATTATGATAAAATCAAATCATCTTACCATGCTCGTCGACGATATTCTGACAGATCGTGTCGTAACGGCTGGTCCCGACGAGTCTACTGAATGCATCGTCCCACCAGCGGACGAATTCTTTGTTAGCCTTTGAAGTCATCATACTTCCACCACCCGCTACGCAGATATTCGGAAAGTCCGCGGGAGAAATAGTTTCCAGGGCAGCGTCAAGTTGGGGAAGTCGGGCACTGAATGCGACGTCGACCTTTAAAGCAAAAATGCAAGATAAATGTTGTGTTAATTGACTGATTGCTAATTTTAAAAGTGCAAATAAAGCAAGTATATCTATGCTTTTGATTTGGGAGAATGTGGATTCAAGTCTTTATAGAAATATATAAGCACACTTAATCTCAGTTAAAAGTGTTTGCGATTGTCTATGCGCATGCATAAATAAATAAATTAAATAAATATAAATAGTAGTGATATACTACCATTCTCAATTCCCAATCAGTCACTATAACATCACTACAAATAGTCACCGCAATCACCACAAGTCACCAACATTCACCGATACAATCACTCAATTAACTTAACAATACATCATCACCATGCACCTCCACTAGTCTCCACCAATAACGGTAACCATCACCACCAGTCTCCACTATAAGTAGCCACTCCCACCGGTTGTCATTCATCATGACCATCCCCACAACCATAACACCACCACTACCACCACCACCACCACCAGTCTCCACTACCACCAGTCTCCACCACCACCAGTCGCCACCCCCACCGGTTGTCATTAGCGAGCTTTAGATTTTGACACCGAACGAACTCGACTACGAGTGACGTCATTATTAAGCTCGTCGTTGAATCTACATTGGGTCTCCTCTTGCTAGCGCTTAAGATCGATTGTCACCCGACGCGGTGCCAATGTTTAAATGCATGCGCAGTGATGCGCAGTGATACGCAGTGATATGCGCGTGACAAGTTTTCTTTGTTACGTCATAGTTAGTCTGCACAGCTGTTCGAACCTCAGCTGTGCAGAAAACTCCTTAATTTCTTCAAAAAAGTGAAATTAAATAGGTTGAAGTAACGTGATTGATCAAATTCAAAGGTATTTGTTGTTTTCATTGCAGTCACAAATATCTTTTTGAATTATATTCTCAACAGATACTGTTGTCTGATGGCTGGCTTCGGCATTTGTGTCCAGCTCGTAGTCGTTGTGATCACTTCGAGATAAGCCTAAAATTTGCTCGAATCCCGACGGGCTAGAAGCAGGTGGCGCATGCGCAGTTACTCAAAGTGACGTCACTCGTAGTAGAGGTCGTTCGGTGTCGAAAATCTAAAGCTCGCTATTCATCACGACCATCCCCACCATCACCACCACCAGTTTCATCTGTCAACACTATCCCAAATCACCACCACTATTCTTTCACCACCATCATCACTTGTCCACGCCAACTCTACCACCTCCAAACACCCCTACCAGTCAAAACCACCACTACTTTCACACACCCACCACCACCACCACCACCACCACCACCACCTCCATCACCACCACCACCACCACCACCACCGCCGCCGCCGCCGCCATCACCACCGTCGCTACCACTCCATTCATCATTACCACCATCACAACTAACGGGCACTTTCCGTAAGAATGTTTTCTACCGAGACTTGGGAAGAACACATTCTTATGTGTACCGGAGATATCATTGAAACACATCAAATCTATGACACCCATATTGGATGTTTCCATGTTTGAAACCAAAATGAACATACCCTCTTAGACAGATTAAAATGATAAGACTTACATCTCCATTCTGCACGGCGGCGATCAGGTCTTTCGCGGTAACGTAGGTGATCTTTTGGCTATCGGATGGCAGATCTGCTCCCTGTAAGTAGCAAGAGAATGGAAAGAAAAATAGATTTTATTTGAACAAACTAAAATTGAAACTTAAGTAGGTCACTTCGTAAATAGCCCGTGTACAAAATGATCCTCAAAATAATGTCAAGAGAACTGTTAAATATTAAGAAGTCCCGTTTTGTGCATTTTAGAATAACCACTGCAATAGTGATGCTGAGAATAACTTTCGTTTGCCCTCTTAAAAAGAATACTTCCAGTTGTATTTCACAGAATTTACTGTCATTAAAGTCTGTCAGTGCATAAATGAATAATGATTACATAACTTTCATGAACACGTATCCAGCATTCGTCTCGATGGGTTTTTACACTTTTGTGCAACTAGGAATGTAATTAAATTTCATGCATAGTCTTTGTAAATTGCCTCATTACGAATGATTTTATTCACCTGTTACGAGACATGAAATAATTTATTCAATGGTCAGATTGCGAAAGTTAGATGTAGATGAAACCATGGAGACGATAGAGAGGGATGAATGATTGGGAGGGGAGATAAGGAGAGAGATCTATAAGATAACATGATTAGAAAAGGGTTAGGAGAAGAATACAAAAAGAAGGGGAGGGGGAGAATCGGGAGGAGGGAGGAAGATGAGAGTAGAAAAAAACGGAACGAAACAGTGAGTCGAAGCATAGAACTATTTGTAATAGGTCCATGGTAGAAGTTAGTTCTTGTATAAAATCTGTACAAGAATAAACATCACGATAATTATGTATCCATACCACGATGGGGAAGGACGAATCGGTGGTGAAACGAGACAGACAAGCCTCATCAGAGAACCACATTTCTAGGAAACCAACTTTGAGTCCTGAAAGATCAGAGTAATCCTGACTGCTTCCACTTTGGGCGTAGAGGGCGACCTTTCCCTTCTGGGAGAATGGTAGTGTGAAGTCGAAGGTTAGAAGACGATCATAGGTTTGGACCCATCCTAAGTTATAATGGAATGTAATAATATACATTTTGATTGTGCAGAAAGGAGTGTTCATTGTTAGTGCATAAAATCTAACATACCCAAATCCTCCTCTTAAAACGATGGTTCAACATAATGTACGATATTTGAAAATTATGATTGTTACCAATATGAAAATTAGTCGTAATGTTGTGTTTGAAAATGTATTTTAACCAAACTCCCTGGAATTATCAATCTTGATTTTCACAACATTTGGGCTTTAAAACTGAAACGACATTTCTATTACCCATGATATAACTTTAAAACAAAACAACAACAAAATGATCACATTAGGCGTTTGATAATTGGACGGCAAACGTTTTTCATACGTCATTAACTTGTGTTTTGCTTTATAGTCTGTTATTGCCTTAAAGTTTCCAAGTTTCCTTTTCCCATTAGAGCTATTTGTAAATATATTTTGACTGCAATGCGTACCTTTATATAATGAAGGTTATTTGGGTAATTTTGATAATCTTTTGCAAAAATTAATGAACTCAAGCATTTCAGAAGATATAAAACATAAACAATCATTAATGAGTATTGATTCTTACCTGTGCATGCGGTGTACCATTTGGCCATCAGACCGACTCCGCCGTGGGCTCTCTCGTTTGATCGGCTGTACCAACAGTTACTGTACAAATCCCATACCAACTCACAGTTCTTGTTGGCTATGTCACAAACTGAAAGTAAAACAGAAATGTCCATACTTTATATTATTATTTGATAATGGAATTATTCAGTTATATTTCATTTATTTATATATTATAGTACCCTTTTCCCCGCCACCCCCCCCCCCCCCCCCACTCAGTGTTAGTTAGGGTACGCATAATGCTTGTTCCCTCTTTTTGAATGCACCCCCTATCTGAGGACTGCCAACATTTCCGAACCCCCCCCCCCCCCTTTCGCGGGCTTTTCGCGGGCTTTTCCTGCCTTGGAGACCCCCCTAAATCATGAAAAATGCTCAATGTACCCCCTAAATTCGAAATAATTTCTCAGGAGTCCAAAGAGATGAGGGAAAAAAAACAAAAAAAACACCCCCTTTTTAAAGAAATCTCCGGGTGAAAAGTTAATACACCTCTTTTTTTACAATTCTCGGGCCGGACTTTGCCTCACGAAAAGTACCCCTTTACCGGACATTTTGGTAACACGCATGTGGTCCGTCCGTTCTCGGAGTGGGGGGGGGGGGGGGGGGGGGCTTTTCAAAGCGAATGTCGCTCTCGCAGGGGGGTAGCCTTTAAACAAGGCCACTTGTCTGATAGACGCCGAGCGACTAAAACGAGACTAATCGCGAAAACCCAAGTGAACGCGAGATCGAGGAGCCAACAAGGCCACTTGTCTGATAGACGCCGAGCGACTAAAACGAGACTAATCGCGAAAACCCAAGTGAACGCGAGATCGAGGAGCCCATCCTAGTGGCCTTTATCAATCTGATTTGGATTTCTTATGTTAACCCTTGTTTCCGACTGGAATTCGCTCCAGAAAATAGAGCGTCCAATCAGCGAACGTATCCTCGCACGACGTCAGCATATAGTATCCATCACACACACACACACACACACACACACACACACAGTAAACTCTACGTAGTGCGAACATGGACCTACATGCTATGAACTATTACGTACGTGCTAAGACCACTGACCTCTACATGGAACGAATCAAGAACGAAGCCAACTGGGAGATCGCCGTTCTGATTGGTCAATAAATCCAAAGTAGGCGTATTGGCATGTTAATATGTATCTATGAATAATTCATGCGCAGCAGTGAAACCCACTTTTCAAAAGGCCTCGTGACGTTCCGTCACTCGGTCGCGCGTTCACTCCGGGTATCTAGACTCATCTCAGCCGCTTAGAGTCACGAGGCCTTGTCAAAAGGCTAGCAGGGGGGCCGTGTATGTACAATTAAAAAGACAACAAAAAAACATTACATAAAACATAACAATGAAAATGTAAGCATTAAGAACAAAATATTATGACCCCAGATTCATTTTGTTTAAAACAGGAATAAAGCATTGCTCTTTTAGAAAAAAAAATACTTTAAAATTTGATAGAATGAATATGATTTGCTTCTCAGAATGCATTTAAAATGGTAAGGTTTTCATATATCACGATAGACGATCTGCCTACAAACAAAATAAATGGCAGACAAATGTATTGGAAAACTGCAATCATGAGTATTATAAGCTTATCAACTCATTTAATAAACACGAGCGCAAGGACTTTCAAATAATCAACCTTAGGCAATTTCATTAGCCCTGTCCGTCACATATATAAGGGAGTTTACAGATAGCACATGGTACAAATGACCCCAAATATCCACAGATCTTTTACACATGGAGAAGTTCCACTTTGAGCATATTAGAATAATAACTGCCAAAGTCCTAGCTGTGCTTCATGAATACCTTTTATTTGCCCTCTTGAAAAGAATACTTCCACCTGCGTATCATAGAATGTACCGTTGGTGCATACATGAATAATGTTACATAACTTTCATGAGCGCATATCCAATATTCATCTCCTTGGGTTTTTACCTTTTTGGTACAAATGACCTTTATCTGCCCATACGCAGATTGTATCTGTAAACTTCCTTATTGCTATGTAAGAACATTACATTGATAGTCTGAACATGATTTTTACAGGCAGTACAATAGGACATTGAATTCGGATATGAATTAATTTGTTAAAAGTCTTTGTCATCGTGTACGTAGTGATGTTTCAAAGATTATTTTTCACAAGTTATTTTTTTACAAGCTCTGTAATTATTAGGATCTCTGTCCAGTAGTGCCGTGTTTGTGCCATCGAACTGGATCGACCAAATCAATTGATTCATAATATATATTATATGCAATATTTTTTTCCCGTAACATGAGAGTAATTTTAATAGTTTCATACTATTAATTAAATGTAATGTTAACTGTAATTGTATAATTGTTTTAAATGGGGGGCACGCTACAAGAGTCCTATCTCGCACCCCGGGGCAACGTATCTGACACGGCCGGTTGTAGCAACTACTCCGAAGATCAAGATTACATTGATCTTGATCTAAGGAGACACGAACGAACGGACAAGTTATCTTAAAGGCATAAATAGAATCGAGAGGTTTAAAAAAAAAGAACAAAAAGCAAATTAGAAAATTTGCACAAAGAAACAAAATGTCGGAAAGAAGTGATGCTGAATTCTATTTCAGTAAAGGTAATACATTTCATATTATGTCTTTCCGCTATATTACTCTTTCATGCTCGTCTGTTGTGTTGTATCGTACGTGAAATTTGATCACAAACAGCGCTCAAAATACACGGGGGCGATGGGCAATTCGCCCCCGTGAGCTCCATAATCGCCCCCGTCAGGTTGTCCACGGGGGCGATTGCAAAATTAAAAATCGCCCCCGTGGAATTATAAAATAAAGATTATCTTTTCTTATATAACTTTAACACAAAATTGAGTATCAATTTTCAAACCTTAAACTAATGAAATGGAACTTAGATGGCGCTTTCTCTCCCATCTCTATGAGTATTACCGATACAAACAACGGAAGCTCGCAGTGCAGCTAATGCGACCGTCAGCAGTGGCTATACTGCGCCGGTAGAACCGGTGTGCACGCTGACGCCCAATATCTGCTGGAGCTGGAGACGATCGCGCAAGGACTGAAACATGGAGAAGTTTTTCGTTGTGAAAAGTGTGAATCCTCTGAAACCTGGTTGTTCTAAAAGACCAGCAAATGATGTAACTCGACCAATAAATCAATATTGAGAAGAAGATCAGCAAAGCTGTTGCAGGGGCGGATCTAGACGGTTTAGGGGTTTAACCCCCCGATCCCCCTTGGGTTGCCTAGTGAAAATGTGATGTGTATAGGAAAACGCTATCATGTAGTAGTAGATGTCAGTAGATGCCAGGAAAACAGTAATAACGGGGGTTCAAAATAGCAACAACAAAAATCGCCTCGCCCCTATGCGGCTCGTGGACGATGCTCCACATCGTATTTGGGTTACCCCCCCCCCCCCCCCCCCTTAGCAAAAAGCTTGATCCGCCCCTGTGTTTTGGAAGGATATGGTAAAGCATGTAAATAAGGTTGTTCCGAATAATGAGGACATTATAATTATGTGCAGAACGGGAAGAAATGGAGAGAATGTCATCACGGGCAGGCGCGGATCCAGCATTTCTTAAGGGGGGGGGGGGGGGCAAATTTGAAATTATGCGAGCCAAATATTGGTACGTAATGGTGACCAGCATTGACGTAATGAGGGGGGGGGTGCAGGGAGGGGCGATTTTCCCACTCCCTCCTCCACAAAGCGCCGAAGCTTTGACGTTTCATTAAATCATTAGTGAAAGAAGGCGATTCGTTGCCCGTTCTCGAAAATAATCCTCGTCTGAATTCAGTTTTACCCCCCCCCCCTCTTGCACGAAGCGCGGAAGCTTTGACGTTTCATTAAAGTATTAGAAAAAGAAGACGATTCGTATTACCATTCTCGACTCGTAATCCTTGTCTGAATTCAGTTTCCCCCTCGAGCGCGATATGCGGAAGCTTTGACGTTCCGTTAAATTATTAGAGAAATAAGACGTTTCGTTGTACCGTTCTCCAAAATAATGCTCGTCTGAATTCGTTTTACCCCCCCCCCCCCCGTCCGCGCGAAGCGCGGAAGCTTTGACGTTCAATTAAATCATTAGAGAAAGAAGACGATTCGTTGTACCATTCTCGACTCTTAATCCTTGTCTAAATTCAGCCCCCCCTCTTGCACGAAGCGCGGAAGCTTTGACGTTTCATTAAAGTATTAGAGAAAGAAGACGACTCGTTGTACCATTCTCGACTCTTAATCCTTGTCTGAATTCGGTTTCCCCTCCCGCGCGAAGCGCGAAAGCTTTGACGTTTCATTAAAATTATTAAAGAAAGAAGACGATTCGCTGTACCGTTCTCGAATCGGCTCAAGGGTTTTAGGCACTAAATTACGGTCAGATGAGTATTCAGGGGCCCGCCTTAGGGCCCTCGGTTGGGTCCAGGGCCGGAGTCCCGGAAGCTCAGGGGTTTTAGGCGTTTAATTACGGAAAATATCTTATTTTGTTGTGACACTGGCAGGTAACTATTTTTTCTTTCTTGCTCTCTTTCTTTCCACTTCTCTTTATATACTATTTCAAAAAGAGTGGAGGGGGGGGGGGAACCTCGAGGCTTCCGATCCCCGCCGTTCCGCGGGCCCTGACGTGTAGGCCCCTAGGCATCTCAATAAGCATATTTCTTGCCTGGCTGTAAATTTAGGAATTTGTCATTTTACAACAAACGCATAAAAAAGTATAATTACTAAAAATCTCGGAAAATTATGTCATTTCAGCATTATTGTGTAATCCACCGTAATGGAATTAGAAATAAACCACGTTTGAATTTTATTTCCCCCGAGCCCCCTCCCCAATCAGTACGCCAGTGCCCCCCCCCCCCTGATTTACACTTTGTTGGCAACTGATCTCCCCTACCTTTTTTCTTTCCCTTTCTCTCCTCTTTCCCTTTCCCTTCCCTTCCTTCTCTCTCTTTTAGGTTTGCTGGGGGGGGGGGGAGGCAAGGTCCTTTCGGCCCCCACCCTTCTCCACACGTTGCTGGCGGGATTAAGCGCAACTGATCTATCTCCCCTTCTTTTCACCCTTTTTTTTCTTCTTCTCCCTCTTTTTTTGGTCCCTTTTAGCTCTCCTTTTTTCCTTTTCCTTCCTTCTCTCTTTTTTTAGCGAGGGCGGGGGGAGGGAAAGGCCTTTTGCCCCACCCCCATCCCGATCCGCAACTGGTTGGCGGGAAAATTGCAACTGATATCCCCCTTCTTTTCTTTACTTTTTCCTCAATTTTACTTCCCTTTATAACCTCTTCAGTGACTGGTCCCTCTGAAACTAGTGCTAAGCCAGTCACAGAGAATTCATGATTTCAACAAAATGCCTGTCAGTGCATTGTAAATTTGATTTTTCTTCACATTTCATTTAAAAATCTTTTCATATTTGATAAATATGGTGCATTGGCATATGGGCTATGGTTGGAGCGTTGAATGCGTTGAACAGCGTCGGCGTATTATGTGGATTTATCATATTCTTTTCTGAATATTTTCAGCGAATTGAATAATATTGAAAAGGATGCAATTCATAGTTGTACTCGATAATTCTCACTTAACATTTTCTCTCTCTCTCTCTCTCTCTCTCTCTCTCTCTCTCTCTCTCTCCCTGTCTTGCATAAAGAAAATATGAAAATAATATTTTGCCTTGATTAAGAAAAATTGAAAATTTTATCAGTATTAAACAGGGAGAAGAAAAGGGGAGGAAATTTATCAAAACAAACATTGACGAATCCAATTCAGTGTTCTTTCGTGATACATAAGAATGAAAGTACATACAAAGGTGAAATAATAAATTGAAGTGCGATGATAAATCAATTCTTTGACTTTGTTTGATAGAATAAAAAATAATGAAACAATATGGTCTGAAGGTCATATATCTTCGAATATCAGAAAGTTTGATCCACCATCGTGTTGTTGAACACTATTTGCAATTTAATTTTAATGCGGTGACTTGTCGGTTACGAGCAGAAGGTCATTTCAGGCTTCTATATTCTATAATACTATCAACATATATCTGGATAGAGACACTTCGTCACATCAAGCTACGAGAAAGTATATCATCTCACAGAATTCTACTCGAACACCGCATCGAAATTCTTTTCACCCTTTTTTTTCTTCTTCCTCTTTTTTGGTCCCTTTTAGCTCTCCTTTTTTCCTTTTCCTTCCTTCTCTCTCTTTTTTTTAGCGGGGGTGGGGGCGGGGGCGGGGGCGGGGGGAGGCAAAGGCCTTTGCCCCACCCCCATCCTCAACTTTTTGGCAGGAAAATGGCAACTGATATCCCCCTTCTTTTATTTACTTCTTCCTCAATTTACCTTCCCTTTATCTCCTCTTTTCCTTTTTTCTTTCCATTTCCTTCCTTCCTTCTCTCTTATTTTTTTTTTATTGGGGGGAGGCATTAGCCTGGGAGGCAAGGCCCTTTCGCCCCCCCCCCCGATCTCCTTCTTCCCCTTTTCTTTTCTTCTTCCTCTTCTTTCTTCCCCTTTCCCTCTTTTCCTTCTCTCTCTCTCTCTCTCTCTCTCTCTCTCTCTCTCTCTCTTTGCGGAAGGGGGGGGGGGGGGGGGTAAGGCCCGCTCACCCCGCTGGATCCGCGCCTGCATCTACCTTATATCTACTAACGTTAAACCCTTATAATGGATCTAGAAGATTGATTGACCTGGTCTCAGTGACGGGTAAACTTTTTTTTTCAATTACTTGGTTTAACCATGAAAACCGTCTAATTTTACTTTAGATTTTCAAACAGTAACAGTTACGACCTAAATTAGGCCTAAAGCCAAGGCCCTCCCCCCCCCCCCCCCCCCGACTGGATCCGCCACTGATCACGGGGATAAAAGTATACAGCTATGTAACAAATCTAAGAGGGAAAATGCCTACTATAATTAAATGATAATGATAAAATACCAAGGAATTTTGGAGTTTCATGGGTACCAATCCAATGGAAATTTGTATTAAAACCAGAGCCCCCGCCAGCATTAAAAGAGCCCCGTGAGAAGGCTCCCGGGGGCTCTTTTTTGTTGGAAGAGCCCCCGTGAACAAAAATTTAATTTGAGCCCTGATCACAAAGATGTAAAAATTCCTCGGATACCTGCATCGATGATGTCGGCATTGTATCCTTTGATCTGATGTGTTACAGGGTCCCTGAAATAAAAGAAAACAAAAAATGAAGTGGAGAATTGGCTTTGCAAAGAAATCAATGCATTAAGGTAACTATGAAACACATACAAAAAATAGAATTTAAGAAGGTAAAGAAATTGTTAGCAAATATTGCTCGGTATACAGTAGTTCTAGTATAGGGGTCAAAGATAAAAATATATCTGAATGACTGAAAATCATAATGATGGAAAGACAGAAGCTTTTTTTCTTCTTTTTTCCCTCGAAATTAATTGTTTATTCTGTGGGCTGTTGGTCTACTTGGATGTCCAAGTTTATCACGCTCAGTCTGTCATTAAAATTAAATCTTGGGAGTAACTATATTTCCATCTATTTGATTACATCCCAGACCTGCATACTGGGTACAAAATATAGTCACATATCTTTAGAAACGAGTGTTTACTTACAGATATTCCAATCGGTTGTCATAGTCACTAACCGCGAAGAGCCAAACCTCATCATCAGAAGCTGTAAAAAAGTAACAGAGGAAGATAGAGAGAGAGAGAGAGAGAGGGAGAGAGAATGAGAGAGAGAGATAATAATAAAGAGAGAATGAGAGAGAGAGAAAAAAAAATAATGAGAAAGAGGGACAGAGAGAGATGAGAAAGAGAGAGAGAGAGAGAGAATGAGAAAGAGAGAAAGAGAGAGAATGAGAGAGAGATAATGAGAAAGGGAGAATGAGAGAGAGGTAGAGATAATGAGAAAGAGGGAAAGAGAGAGAATGAGAGAGAGAGAGAGAGAGAGAGAGAGAGAAAGAGGGAGAAAGAGAGAAAGAATGAGAAAGCTGTTTAATAGGAAAAACTCTTTGCAATATTTGATTTATAAATACCTAACAATATTAGGCTTTTGTGTCCAACTATATTATTTGGTCGAATCAATTTTATCGCCCAAATTAGATATTAGAGAAGATTATTATCATAAAATGTAATGCACAATTTGAGTTTGATGCTTGAAATGGGTAGGTCTAATGTTTGTGACACAACTGCAATAATTGTAGCCAATTTGGCAACCCATAGGCCTAATGATCTGTGGAAAATAAACTCAAAATCATGAATAGAATTTCGGTTTGATAAACGACAAATCATACATTTGTTATAACTTTAGTTTCTTATTCATTTCTTATTCGAATCGTATCATTGTTATACCAATCAGTCCGTGACTCGTTTGGTTGAACAAAAGTGTTAGTAGGAAATCTTTTTTTTTTTTTTTTTGGTCCCAAAAATCTCGTAACGACTCAGCCAGCCGTTGAATAAGCGGGAGGGGGGGGGGGGGGGGGGGGGGGGGGGGGGGGGGGGGGGGGAAGAGGACATTTTTTTTTTCTCGCAAAATATCTCCATAATTTGAAAATTTGGTCGGTCGGTATTGGGGTGGGGAAAGGTCTGTCATTTTTGGTCACCAATTACCACAATTTTTTTATTTTTATATAAAAAAAATATAAAAAAACGCTTCGAGGGGTAATTTTATATGATTTTGTGAAAAAAACGTTATAATTTCGTATATATACAGTAAATATATATCATACCGAAAAAATTTGCAGGGGGTGCTATGCCCCCCCTGGAAAAATTCCGGGGGTGCTGCAGCACCCCAGCACCCCGCTTCCCAGGGCCATGCTGTACCCCAACTCCGACTTGGGTTAAAATAACAATTCATAACATAATCACTGACGATTTAAATAATATGATAACAATACTAATACTTAAGTGTAGGAAATCTTTAAATTGATTGATTATCCCTTTCTGTTGAAGGGAATACAGCATTTAAACTCGAATGCCATAAACGTCGAGAGCTGTACCCCAATTTCGAAGGTATAGGATAACTTGGATTAAAATAACAAAACATAGCATATTAAATCACTGACGACGTAAATAATCTAACAATAATAACACAGATTATTTTATTTGGGCCTGCACATGCAAATGCCCGATCTCTCGATGTTATTTTTGTTTTAAGTGATGTGGTTTGCAATAACAGAGTATTTTTGGAGCTGCGCAAGTTGTTTTGTGAGACTTGAGTTTTAACAGTCTACAATATATGGGGCTTGACCGATCAGTGCTTTATATAGCCGACAATCAACAGAATCTTGAATGATATTCTTTATATTAATACATCAATTTTATCAGTTTCTGAATCCCTAAGCTTCTCAGTGCAGTATTTTTGTGGTTTATAAAACCAACTTTTAAGCTGTGCATCACAGTGAGTGACATAAAAGAATAGTCTAATCTAACTTATAGTTCTTCGTCTATTTCCTTCTTCCCCATTTCTACTTTTCTACAACAGTTTACTCCTTTCTTTTTCTCTATCTCCCCCTATTGTGTCATTAAGTAATTCGTCATTCATTGTATTCTTCTTGCATGTGCTAGTTCTACCTTAAGAAACAAAATGTTCGTATTTGTTATATTTTGCAAATGATCAGTAATTCATTGTTATTTTCTTCTTCCATTTGAGCCAGCAAAAAATGTAACTATTCCCTCGAATTGTCTTGCCATACTTCCTTACCGCATACAACAAATCAATGTTACCATGTACGTGATGTAATAGATTTTAAACACTTTATAGGAAGAGTCTGTAATATCATAAATCAAATGGAAAAGAGATAGAAACGAAAAATAAAAGTAGTGTAAATGTGAGGAATATGAGCACATCAACTAGCTGATGTACAACCTTGCTCTCATTGCAATTAAGGATCAATAAATACAAAGCCAACTCTTGATGTTATAAAGCGGGGTCGGATGCATAGAGAGCAATTCTGTGCCGGAAAACATAATCTGCGTTATTCGGTTTGGTTATATTTCCGTATAAAAACATGTACATGCATCATTAATATTTTTTAAATAGTGACGATTATGTAAAATGAAATGAATACGACTGGGTTTCTCTGTTCGGAGCTATTAATTCAATGGCTCTGTTCTTCCTCGATGTCCAGAAAGAAAGAACGGAAAGAAAAAGAAGAAGGAAAAAAAAAATAAACATGCATGAACATAACAAAACATTTGGAATACACATATTTATTGTTGTTATACATGTAGAAATATAACACACAAATTGGCCCATTACAAATATATATGCCATTATTTGTACTACACACTAAGAAATAGGGGTACATTTGGGGTGCAGATTACGCGTAGTTGGCCGAGGGTACTAATCTGCTCCATATAGGGCGCATATCTGGCATTCAAGAATTTGGAGGGTGCAGAATGTGCACCCCACTAGTCTTTATCAAAGCATTATGAAATTATACTGTAGTTTGAAGATTGATCTGTTCTCAAGTCTGTGTATATATTTCAAGAACAACATAACACAACAATAAACAATATTATACCCTTTTTATGCATCGCTATTATTATTCCATGGAAAATCATGGACTATAAGTTTTATGAAACAAGTTTAAGTCAGTCGATCTTTTGCAGAGACTTTTAATTCCGTTCAACTGCCGAGTTTAATGAGCGAGTTCGTAGTTAGATTTAAAAAAATGTATACAAACCGTATAACAAGGACTGGACTTCTAGTTATGCCTATCCATTGACTAAAATAAGTAGTTTCACTTCACTTCCTGTTAAAATTATTTCAATCAATGACAATTAATGCTGCCACTGTGCCAGCTGTAAATTCACCTTCACTATCCTGCTTGCCCAGTGACATCATAAGCAGTGCTGATGTCCTCTTGGCAATGCCAATGGGCTGTTTATTCCATTACAGCTAGAATGTGTTATAGGGAACAAGGCAGATTTATTTGGTAAATTTGCATGGTCATTGAGATTTTAACCTTAATTAAGGCAATTATTTAATATTCTTCCTTTCTTGGTGGGGGGGGGGGATTTTGAGACTGTGATTTTTTTTTTCTCCCAAGGAAGAAGAAATATTTCCCTGCCCGAATAGAAACCATTATAATTTTTGTTAACATAAAATATTTTTCTCTCTTTTTACAATCAGACTATCATCATGGGAGAATTTGTGCTGTTATTGGGTGCTCGAACAGTACATTCAAGCTTGATAAATGGTACTCATAATTGTGTGACAGACATGGCCTGAAATATGGGGCCTGCGTATGCACACCACCTTTTGTACCATTCCCTTTTCCTTTGCAAAATAAAGATGCAGACGGCCGTCGGCGAAGGATAAAGGCGATAAATCGAAAACGTCCAAATGGCAAAAACTGGGAACCAACGTATGGAGATAGGGTTTGCTCATATCACTTTCGAGATGGACAACCTAGTGCAGCGTGGCCAGACCCAACAATGAATCTGGGATACAGCTCAGCACACCATAGTCTTCACATAAATCTCCTCGTCTGCCTCCAAGAGAAAGACCTCAGTGCCCAGAAAAGAAGAAATCAACAAGTAAACGGAAGAGAAAGATAGTCGACTTGCGGGTCGACTTGACAGGAGATCCTGACTCACATGATACCTCTACGGCTGAGGAGCACCAAGAAGTTAGTGAGACAGCTTCAAGTAAAGAAAAGAGAAAACCAACATGTAAACGGAAGAGAAAGGATGTCGACTTGACAGGAGATCCTGACTTTCATGGATCCTCTACTCTTGATGAGCACCAAGAAATTGATGAGACATCTTCAAGAATAGGGAGAAAATATCTGATCATATTGTTGGTGCACATCTCACTGATCACAATTATGGGCTATATTGTGATAACAGATTATGTACCTGCCTTGGGTGTGTTGCAAAGCAAAAACAAATTGAAGTTCTACAACAGAGGAATAGTCATTTACAGGCAAAGCTAAAAGCTGCAAAGAAACAGCATGGTAAGAAAGGTGATTTTGATATGACTATTGTTGTCACGAGAACTGATAAAACTGTCAGATTGTACTCTGGATTTGAATCCAAAAAGTCACGAGTAATATGTCCTTTCCTTTTATTCGTCTGATGAAAGGGACATAATGTTTCTGGTGATTTGTTGAACTATTTGATTGGAGCCAAGGAGCCCTATGTCTATATTAATTAAGAGAAGCAAACATAGGCTGTGCAGGAATACAGTAATTGTGCTAGTCAAATGCACGGGTATGAACTGGTTAGTGTTTATTTCTGTCTTGAGGCTAGCTTAACCTGATACATTTATTAGAATATCATATATTGAATGTACCTCTTTATATCTTGTATCAGGGCTGAACATTTATGAAATAAATAAAACATGGACATGTGAAATTGACTAACTACATTGTATGTATGTCGGGTTCCAAAGTATTACAAATTTACTGTTTTTCTATTCACATTTACAGGTGTATTTTCTTGGGCTATAGGAATACATTTTTTTTAAATAATTGAACTGTGCTATTTACCAAAGTATTGTATGTTTTGTGTGTGCTTATATTTTTATCAAGACAGAAAATAGGATTTTTGTATCCTTATGCAATAATAAAGCAACTAACTACATCTGATATGCAGCTCAAAGAGATATCTTGATCATGGGAATAGTTACATTTCTCATCTTATTTTCTGTTGTAAATAGTGACCGAGAGAGGTTTTCTTCTCCAAGCCGAAATCAGATTTCCGCATGTAGAACACGTGATCGGACTTACAATCGATTGTATCTCTTTCTGCAACGGGGCCCAGAAGTGATTCCTGTTCTTTTACTACTATAAGTTCCAATCGATGTGCATTCTAGTATTCTTGTATGTCCTGTAGAGTAGTATTAATTTAGTTTTTGTACAATATATTTGCTGTCCCCAAATTATTTGGTGGAATTGATGAAATAAATGAAGATAACATTTTCAGTAGTCATCTTCATTTATAAGAATAAATTGGTGTTGATTCCCTGACTAAAGCTGTCAAAGTTTGTTCTCTTGCCTTTACTTCATGCAAGAAAAGCATACTGTATTCAAAGGTATAATTGTAGATTTCACCTTTTTTGTACCTCAAATTAGAATGTTGATGTTTGCCAACAGCCCAACATGGTATATTACACGCACATTGTATTACTTCTTTATATTACTTGTTACTTTTGTCTAGATATTGCAGAAGGTAAACCGCATATATATGGCAACAGTGTCATATGTGATTATTTTTTCTTACCCACTATGCATAGTGGAAACTGAAACCGGTCATTCATGTTGTCAATAAATTGTGATTTTGATATGAAAACAAATTGTTTGATCTTATGATTGTATTGGTTATAATGTGATGTAAAGAGTGCATGTGCACCCTGCAATGTGCAATTATACACCATATAAAGGTTGCAAATCTGCACCCCTAAAGGTGCTTGCTTGCATCCCAAGGGGTGTATGTATGCATCCTTTAGGGAACATTGTGGACCCCAAACCCCTGCACCCTATATGGGACAAGTCTGCACCCCAAACTGGGGTGCAAACGAGCTCCTTTAGGGGTGCAGACCGCTGCTACAATAGCAGCCACCTATAGGGTGCAAGTCTGCACCCCAAATAGGGGTGCAATTTTGCACCCCAATTGGGGGTGCAAAATTGCACCCTATAGGTGGCTGCTATTGTAGCAGCGGTCTGCACCCCTAAGGGTGCTCGTTTGCACCTCTAAGGGTACTCTTTTTGCACCTCTAAGGGTGCAAGTCTGCACCCCAAATAAGGGTGCAATTTTGCACCCCAATTGGGGTTGCAAAATTGCACCCTATAGGTGGCCGCTATTGTAGCAGCGGTCTGCACCCTATAGGGTGCAAATTTGTACCATTATTTTTTAGTGTGTATAAAAACATCTCCTTTCGAACCCCCGCCCTATACCCAATTATATGATTATTGATGTACTATTATTACAGAGCACAATAGTCCTTATCCTGTAGTTATGTAGGTGGGGGCAACTACCAATGCCCCCCTCCTCCACACTCCCACATTACTCTCGGACGCTCCTGGATCATACAAATTACATGAAGCCAAGAAATTAGGCAACATACATAAATATATACTTACAATTAGCAGGCTTGAGGACCACGCCCACCGTGGCTGTGATGAAGGCACAGCACACCAGTAGAACCACCACACAGAACTTGTTGTTATTGTTGGACGACATCTTTAATCAATCTCCTCGAAATTTGGTTCCACCCTTTTAATTTTGTTTCACTGAGAAAACTAATGATATCAAAATGGTATATAGCGATGCTGTTATAACACAAATCGTTTGCTATGCTACAAAAAGCAACGTTAAATGGTTCCAAATCTATTAAAGCCACAGCTCTAGGAAGAGTGATCTGATCTTGCGCCCGACACTGGTCTCCAACTTGATGCAACTCCCTTCGCTAGCACAGATCTCAGCACTATAATTATAATGGGAGCTTGTTGGCGCACACAAAAGTTTTCACTGGGGGGGGGGGGGGGGGGGGGCACCTATTATAGCTTGGCACTTGTATAGGTGCATACGTATGATTGTGGCCTGAGCGGTGTTATAAGCATGGCTTATCATTATTGCGCAATGGAAGACATTATGGCACTGCGCATTTTTATTTGGTCTGGTAAGCGGATTTCGCAAATTTATGGGCAATCGCATCAGCTTTCTTTTTATATTTTGAACTAACGGTAGATAATTCGAAATAAGCGTGGAAAAGCATAATCTTACAGCAGATAAGAGAAAGTTTTTGTGTAACGTGAATTTTTTTTAGAGATGGTCGGACTCGTACGTCACGTGGAATGTAGGCTATCACACGCCATGTGATTTGTTAATTATTATTATTTTAAAATAAAACAAATGGTAGTTTATGATTCATGAAAATTCTCCATATATTCACCCTCTTCTCGTATTATGAATAGCGGTCCTTATGAGTACTGACCCCAATATAAATTATGAATAGCGCCCCTCTTCATATTTATGAATAGCGACCCCAGTTTCGTATATGAATAGAGATCCTTAAGAGTAATGACCCTCAATATGAATTATGAATGGCGACCGTTATCTCACATTATGAATAGCGCTCCTTACGAATAACGGTCCTTAATTATTAAAGCCTCTATGAATAGTGGCCCCTTTTCGTGATATGAATAGCGGTCTTATGACTAGCGATAATTCCGCCAAAGATCGTGGCAGAGCGTTTATAGTCCAATTATGGGGACGCACACCAAGTCTTATTATTTTTCCGAAGTCCCCCCCCCCCCCCTGACTGAAACCGCCAGTATGTATTGGGCATCAGTTTGAAGCCCCGTTTTGAAGAACACTGCTAAAAAAAATCGTTCAATATAATTTATAAGCTTCTGATGGGAAATAACACCAGCATCTTTTTAGGGCTTGGGAACCACTCAGTTTTTAAATGTGTTTGTTTATTCGCACCGCCACTCTACTTCTCAGAAGAGCGGACGATTAATCAATATGATCACTGCCGATACCTACAATAAAAGAGAAATTTATGCAAGTGTGCACCTGGAAGATAGTAGGCTTTTAATATTACAAACAAACGTCGAAGTGCGAGAAATCGACTTGGTAAGCAATTCAAGCAAGTATCTAGGAAGTTTTTAAGAGATTAGCTTTCTTTTCTTCCTTTAGAATTTGTTATCATGTTCACCGGTCAATACTAAATGGATTATAATTCTTCGCTTTGTAAAATTCGTAGGTAAATCTCTCTGGGAGCGTAATGAACGTTTATTTAATTCTGTTTTCCATTTAGGGAGAGAGAGAGAGAGAGAGAGAGAGAAGGGGGAAAGAAATAGAGAGAGAGAGATTACTCAGAGGCAGAGAGAGAGAGAGCGTGGGATCGGGAGAGGGGAGAATTATTTTCACTTAAAATTTTCCCTCATTTCACCCGTTTTTTAACTTCGAGCAAATTTTTATTATTAGATATGAATGTTTATGTTTATAATCAATACTTTTTTTGATGGGTAATAATACCTTAATACGAATAATGTCGTTTATCCATGGACTCATTAGTATTAATGAGGGCTCTGCAATTAATATGACTAAAGCAATAGACCAGCTCGGAATGTTATGAACCAGAGCAAAATAGGAAATCTATTTATTCAGATGATCATATCTCAGCCAATTCATTTGGTTTTCGACATTCGGACATTACTTTTGATACTCTTTCGTAAAATGAAGAAAAAAAATTGAGAAATTCCAAAAATAGATTTGTGATGACGTCACACTTCTCCACTCTATTTCAAAATTTGTTCTGCAAAGACCTTTATCTGCTCATGCTCAGACTGCAACCGTGATCGGGCTTATTGCCAGGTACCCATTATCAAAGGACATTAGAGCCCGGTTCAAATTGAAACCATCTCTAGGATTGACCTCGATGGGCCTCGCGATGTCATTTTTTTCCAGCATATCTAGAGAATAACAATAAAATAACATTTACTTCATGATAAATTAAAGAGGCGTTATAAAATGTATGTTATTAATAGTACATAAAATGTAGTGATGATTATTTTTCTTTTCTTCTTCCTGATATGAAATTAAATTCTTCACTTGGCGTTGCCCTCTAATTATCAAGTCCACTGTAATCTAACCATACCATTCATTACTTACACAACACTAACAAAAAGTCACTCACTCTAAATGGTTTTGTTCATAATTTATTAACTATAGAATGCAAGAAGTTTTTTTACAGTGCCCACTGTAGCATTCACTGCACAAACATCATAAAATATATATATATTCAGCACATAGAATTTTCCACAAAGTCAAATGTTGCCATACATTTAATGTGAAGGATAATAACATATATTTCGACATACAGGCAGTGCTAACCGTATAGTACATATAAATGGTATGTTCTTATAAATACTTAAGATGAAAGTCATATTATTTTACATGGAGATAATGCCCTCACTGCTAAGCAGAGGCTCACATCAAGGGTAATATTCTTCCAAGTGACACCAACAAGCGACAAAATATTGAACTCGATCAGAAATATTTCTACCTCTAATCATAATGAACAAAAATCAAGGTGTAAATTTCAGATTATCACATTTGACTTAAAAAGAAAAGCCGAAACAAGATTCTACATGCAATGGATGGATTGATTCAATCGAGATATTTCAAGGTATTGTGACATCATAACAAACTATTGACTACTTGAGTTTTAGCTTTTTATGAAAGATTGAGGAATTTTGATGGGATAAAAGTAATGTTATGGACTCAACTAGCTCTGTTTGGGAGTAAGAAGAATGTCAACTCGTGCCGTAACACAATTAATACCCTTCTGGCTCTGAACAGGATACGTATGCAAAATGATGTTGGTACAATAAAGGTACCGGTACTTCACAGAGCTGAGTTAAGACCAATAGATCATAAAATCAAGCTAGACATCACCCCATGAACTGGATGGGTTGGAGAGATGCAAGAGACACAAGTAACACTTCAAAGCTGGCAGAAATGAAACAAGAAAAAATAAATCATCTTGGCCCCATTGCATAAAACCTACCATTGATGGTAACTTTACCATCAATGGCAACTACCATGGTAACAGGGCTCAACAGCCAATCAAAATCAAGATTTCCATGGTAGTTACCATTGATGGCGAAGTTACAATCAATGGTCAATTTTGTGCAACGAGCCCTAGGTATGGTGAATTCTTCCATGATAAAATAGACATGAGTTAACTTTCCCCTCTGGGGAGGCAGTTGATGGGAACCATATTAAGTAGTCTCAGTGGAATAACCGTTGATAGAAGAGAATGAGACTTTCTGTCTGGGCAGGAATACACAATTTTGGAATGTTGAATATATATACAGAATATACTTCAAACACCTGTATAAAATATATAGTTTAAGGTATTAACTGACAACAATGCTCAACATAATATCATTGTCATTGTTTCATGAAATGAAATTCAATTTTGGTCCATTGGTAACCATCACTGTATATCATTGTATACAATTAAAAAAGATAGCAATAGCTTCACATGAATATCAATTTGAAGCTACAAGCATTCTTATCAAACAGTACTTTTTAGAATGTCATAAAAGGAAACACAACCTTAAAATGCATATACAATTATTATGATGTAAAAACAAAGTTTCATAACTTAGTTAAACTATGTATCCCGCCATTATTTTGTTCATCACTCAATCCAACTAATGTGAAAGAACATAAATCTGTTTGGTGCAAGTTGCTATCTTTGGATCGCTTTTAATTGAGAAATATACTCATGGCATTGATTACGATCATCATATCAGAGTGGAAATACAATGAAAATAAATGAACAAATTAAATCTACTTTCAATTTCAGAGGACACACAGTTACAATTTAAAGTGATCTAGACCTGGGGAAAATATAAATCTTGTCTCTTTTACATTCCCTTCAGCAGATATATAATATACATGAATAGTTGAAAGTCTATTAATACAGGCAGAAAAGTAACAAAACATTAACAGAAATATCTGTCTCACGTAAGACTACATTGTAAATGCACAAACCCCAACGGACGGTTCTATAGGGCAACTACTATTTAAAACATCACACAAAAGTTATGAAACTTTGAAACTTGGAAAACACTCCACTATCTTTAAAGAAAAATATGTTGCACCCAAAATAATGCATTTGACAAATAAAAAAACACAAAAACAAAACAAAACAGAAATAGCCAAAGTTCATAAAAGTGATCTACTAAGTTGGTCTTAATAAATGCAAAAACATAATAACATTAAGGAAACAGATCAGTAAGAGTTGATCATATGTTTGCAAAGTGAAAATTTTGCACATTTTAAGCATCCCTCCCATTTACTTTGTACTGGACCTGTCATAAATTTCAATTTTCTTTGTTGAATATTGATGGATTTTTCATACAGGGCTTGTGTAAAAGCATGTGCAATAATTATATTTTAAAGTGTCAGTGTAAATAAATATATTTTCCTTGCAGAAAAAGGAGATTTATGACCTTGATGTTCACATGGGTGGAGAGCAGCAACGAGGAGAAAATGACTCGCTCAACGATATGTCATCTATGGAGCCAGAAGGGCGTACGTCAAGTGTGTATAAAACCATTCCGTCTCCAAATTGACCATTTCAGTATTAGTACATCTAGTTGTACTATCAAAAACAAACAAACATACATAACGCCTTTCTACAGCCAGAAGGTGTTAACTCTAATACAGTATATTAATACCCTTCTCGCTCTATAACAGTCAATATAATCCTCATGACCTATGACCTTAATTAACATTGTATTTACCTTCAAAACAAAACTTCTCTCAAATAAAAACCTCTTTGATTTGCATTTTGAACATCAGACATTATTCTTACTTCACAATCATCTACATATAAGTGCATATAATTCACACAGGTTGCAAGAGTGGTAGAAATTCTTAAGTAATTAGCTTTCATATAGCTATAACAAACTGCTAGTACTGTGTTTTTAAAGTGACAGCAACTTGAAAACAAACACTCACACACAAAAAAGGAAAAACAAATTACCACTCCTAGATTTTTTTATAAACATGTACCGGTATGCAGAATTGACATCGCTCCTAAATTCAAAATGAAATTCATGTCATCTACCAAGTAATGTATACAATACACATTCTACGTTCATCAATTATAAGTCCATATAAAATGTGCACGATGCTTTTGTATGAAATGCCAATTTACTATCTAAATTATCCTACATGCACTTGGACAGTCAGAAATATTAGGCAGTGTCTTTCAATACAGAAGCAACATGGTGTACAGCTTTATCAGCTGGTTTCGTGAACAAATATATCTCCTGTATGCGTCTACGGTAGTTCGCGAATCCAGTGACACAACGGCAAGTTAGCAAAAATTGCCAAACAGGCACTGAACAATGATTTTCTTAGAGCCTTTGTGATGAATGTATAAATAGATACGTTGTTGAATCTTGAGACTTAAATAAGAATGACTGAAGTTTTCGATAGCTGGAGCAGCACAAATATCACAAGCAGTCTCATAGAACGATATGATAATAATAATAATAATATTGGATTCTTATATAGCGCACGTATCGATCATCATCATGGCACGTTACAGAATGTATACATCAAGATATAATCTAAAAACTACTGTGACCTTTGACCTCATGATGCGCTGTCCATCAGTTCTAAAAGGTCATCACCCTTACTGGATGGACCAGAGGCATCGGGTATAGCCATGTCTCCCATTATTCTACTCAGCTCCTCGCTCGTCTGAATCTGGAAAAAGTAACGTTAAGAAAAACATTATTTCCAGTGTAAACATTTGTTATCATTTCCAGCAGTGTATCAAGGGTACATGAAAATGTATGTGCAAAGTCATTAGCAGATCTGGGGGGTGTTTCACAAAAGATCGTAAGTCGAACTTGACTCTTAGTTAGACTCAAACATTATGGAGTGCCATTTGTAGCCTTAAAATAAAATATATTCAAAAGCGAAAAATTCAAGTATTTTAGACCTTTTATAAATTCCACGTAAAGAAACTGATATCTCCTTGATAATAGAAAATATGAATGATTTGAATCAACATTCTATGCCTTTTGAAAAAACTTTTACAAAATAGTTTCATAGAAGCCAACAGCTTTCCATAATTTTAAAGTCCAACTTAGAGATAAGTTCAACTTATTATCTTTGTGAAACAGTCTCAAAGAGAGCACGATAGAAGCAAGCAACCCTCCACTTTGAGAGCAGCTTCCATATATTTGCATTTGTCCCTGTATTTCAAATAGCAAATGAATAGGTGATAAAGATGTATTTCCATTATCAATTACTAGGATGCATAGTCAACATTCACCCTCTTTTACTTTATAAACGGATCATTTAAAGCTTATCTGCCATAGTTTACAGGAGGGATTAGAGCGCCCTGCAAGGTCACTGGATAGGTGGTTATCTCATCAACTCAGCTCTTAGTTATCATAAGAAAAAGAGGATCATGGGGGACCAATGGTCACCGATTATGCATTGTTTGTTATATAGAGGGCGCAAGTAGCTACAAGTAGTGCAGTGGGCCTTTAACAATAACTTTATAACCCATAAGTTAGGTGTTCAGATAGCCAAAATCTTATACCTGTATGTGACCTTTACATTGCAACTTTGCCCATTTTCCTATCTGGAAAATTGACAGTACATGTTTCACATTTCCAGCAATATCTACAATGTAAGAAGCTGACTTTTTAATTTTACCCACAATACTTGTTCACTGATTGATTAATTGATTGATTTATTCTTTTCCCTCTTGGAATTCACAGATTTGCGGGGGAGGGGTACCAACCTTTGATGCGTCTATGTTAATGACCTTGACATCATACATGTCTGGTGGAGGACGAGTAGCTGCAAACTTCCTGAAAATTGAAATATATATATCATTAGAAAGAAGGGCATAAAAAATGTCACAATCAAAAGTTTTACAGCAAATTTTTAAACACATTAATAAATTCTGCAAACAATAACAAATTACAGGATCATGTATTGATTAAATTCATGTGCTCTATTACTGACAAGTCCTCTATTAAATTGCTAATTTATAGTTGAAAGCACTTTATTATTTTAATAACTTGCACATATAATTATATAATTATTTATGGGTCCATTAATTTTAACATTTTGATCCCGCCCCCCCCCCCCCCACAAAAAGAAGAAAAAAAAAAGAAAAGGGAAAATAGATTAATGCATAATCCATCCACTTGTATTGTATCACTTGGAAATGTAGATTGGTAAAGTGGTACAGACTTGTACTCTCCCTTGTCATCAATGCTCAATATCGAACATACTGATCTTTTGTTATTCAAGGGTTTTAACACAGATTCATGTACTTTCTCCTTCCACTTCAGTACCATAAATATGCTTTTTTGTTGGTAACCTTGAAATGAAAATGACTTACTCTTCCTCTTCATCCGTATTAAACATGCTGATCCTGAAATCATTTTCTTTGCCAGGACCACCTGATGATTTCTTCTCTACCGCACCCATCAGATGAGCTAGGAGATTAAGCTCTGCTTTAACCATGGGATTAGGATTAGCTGATGCCTGGAGATTAAACAAGAAATACATGCATGTTAATGCATTTCTCCAGCTTGATGAAGAACTAGATTTTGTGTTTTTAATACACATTTTGGGGGCAGAAGATGATCCTTACAGTTATACCTTGGACATGGGAATTCTGAGAAAGAACAACCAGAAGTACTTTAAAAGCAGAGTGCACAAATAAAAACCTCTGTAACATGAGTTATGAGTTCAAACTGGTTCAGATCTAATTGCTACCTGATTGTGATTCCCATTACTATTGAATCGTATAAAAATTCTACGATTGGCTCTGTATTGTGATCAAATTGTGGTATACCGGTAGTAAAATCATTCTTCATTCATTCATCACTACAGTGTATCTGGATGTCGCATACTTATCTTTGATCTTTAACCTTATGTTTCATGGACACGAAAATACAAGAGCAGTACATTTTAAACAAAAATACAACCAGAAGGGAATAAAACAAAACAAAAAAACATTCAACTGATTGCCTTAGGCGCCTTGGATTAATTCTCATGTGCGAGAAGCTGCAGCCTTTTAACCTGAGAGCGCATGCATGAAAACTGTATTGAGTTAACCTGGATGCGCGATTTGCCCACGAAAAGCCGCATTGTGTGTGCCCGAAGACCGTGACGTCTTTTTCAAGCCAGAAAAACCGCGATTAATTTTCAACCCATTGAAAGATTCGTCATACTTGTTTAGCTCCCTCTGCGACTAAACTAAGTTATTTTATCTTAGCCTGAGTTTGTGTCTAATTAGCACTGTACTCTGTATGTTTGGAATGGATCATTATGCACAATCAAAACACCGTTTAAAAGGGTTGTTTACAAATAATAAGACCTGTTTAAAAAAATCAACAAGCTGTTGTATTGTAATGAACTGTTAGCATTTTAAACAACGTTTTATCTGTGTATATATACCGAATGAATATTTAAAAAGTATATTTTTTTCGGGGAGGTAACTTGGAGGTGTCAATCTAGACACACAGGTTACGGGAGCCCCATTCAAATTTAATTCTCCAGCAATTCATGGAAATAAAGACTAGTGTTTTTTTTTCTCTCGTGCTGGCCATAAAGCCAATGTGTTGATTCATGAATTCCTGTTTGGAGACTATGCTATTCCATTGTCATTTAACTCATAGAGGCAAAACACATTTTACGGAAGGTTTTAAATATTTTTTTTTCTTTGAACTTGGTATAAAGCCCTCTCCAAAGAATATATTTCCTCTTGCTCCTGTTCATCTCTTTTCCTCCCTCTCTTCTCTTTCTCTCTCTCTTCTCCCTCTCTTTTGTTTCTTCACCCATTATGGGTGCAGTCTGGCTCCCTATCCGCATTCTGCCTCGTGCCCCCCCCCCTCCCCCCGTACGCTAGTGTTTCTCCGGCTTTTTATTATCATTATAATAATCATCATCATATTATTACTATCATTATTTAGATATGGAGGGTGATGAATAATGAAAGGAAAGCAATGAATTATAAAAATTCGTTTATAATCGTTTATAATTTTGGGTTGATTTTACTCTTCCATTCAATAAATCTCATTAAAATGTGAAAACTGCCCTCATTATTTTTTCTTCCTCCCTCCCCCAAGTATACTAATGTGTATTCGGTTTTTTTGTTTTTTTTGTTAGGTGGGGGTAATGGAAGGAAGGTAACATATCATTGATTGACATTCGTTTAGAAATTTGCGTTAATTTTGCTCACATCACAAACAAAATCTTATTAAGATAAATCAATACTCTTGCACAAGATTCAAGATTATGATTCAAGATACTTTATTTCTCCAATCGTGCAAAATATAAACTAACATTATCAATTGCTCCTGTTTGTTGTACTTTCATATTACTCATTATCAGTGCCCAAAATACACGGGGCGATGGGCAATTCGCCCCCGTGAGCTCCATAATCGCCCCCGTCAGGTTGCCCACGGGGGCGATTGCAAAATTAAGTCGCCCCCGTGGAATTATAAAATAAAGATTATCTTTTCTTATATAACTTTAACACAAAATGAGTTTCAATTTTCAAACCTTAAACCAATGAAATGGAACTTAGATGGCGCTTTCTCTCCCATCTCTATGTATTACCGATACAAACAACAACGACAGCTAATGCGGCCGTCAGCAGTGGCTATACTGTGCCGGTAGTACCGATGTGCACGCTGACGCCCAATATCTGCTGGAGCTGGAGACGATAGCGCAAGGACTGAAACATGAAGAAGTTTTTCGTTGTGAAAAGAATTCTCTGAAATATGGTTGTTCTAAAAGAACAACAAATAATGTAACTCGACCAATAAATAAATATTGAGAAGAAGATCAGCAAAGATGTTGGAGGGACGTTTCGTTGTACCGTTCTCGAAAAACAATCCTCCTCTGAATTCATTTTACCCCCCCCCCCCCTCCCGTCCGCGCCAAGTGCAGAAGCTTTGAAGTTTCATTAAATCAGTAGAGAGCGAAGACAAAAATATGAAAATAATATTTTGCCTTGATTAAGAAAAATTGAAAATTGTATCAGTATTAAACAGGGAGAAGGAAAGGGGAGGAAATTAATCAAAACAAACATTGAAGAATCCAATTCAGTGTTCTTTCGTGATGCATAAGAATGAAAGTACATACAAAGGTGAAATAATAAATTGAAGAGCGATGATAAATCAATTCTTTGACGTTGATTGATTGAATAAAAAATAATGAAACAATATGGTCTGAAGGTCATATATCTTCGAATATTAGAAAGTTTCATCCACCTTCGTGTTGTTGAACACTATTTGCAATTTAATTTTAATGCGGTGACTTGTCGGTTACGAGCAGAAGGTCATTTCAGGCTTCTATATTCTATAATACTATCAACAGATATCTGGATATAGGGCTTTCATCGAAAGGGTGCGGTGCGGTGCGGCGCGGTGTGGTGTGCTCAACGCACCCATTCGATAAAAGAGGGGGGGCTTTTCTCGAAAGGGTGCGTTGAGAGCGGAGTACCGTTTTAACACACCCTTTCGATAAAAGCGGGGGGGCTTTTCTCGAAAGGGTGTGTCGACTAGTCTTTCGCATCAGTCGTTTAAAATGAGGATCTGGGACAGAAGGTAATAGTTGCCAATTTAAGTATATCGAAAATGTATTAAATAAAATGGAATGGTTGTTGTTGTTGTTTTAGTTTTAAGGGCGTGTGTCATTCAATTATGAATATTTATTATGCAATTTAATTTTAATGCGGTGACTTTTCGGTTACGAGCAGAAGGTCATTTCAGGCTTCTATATTCTATAATACTATCAACAGATATCTGGATATAGACACTTCAAGCTACGAGTCAGAAAGAATGTCATCATCTCACAGAATTCTACTCGAACACCGCATCCAAATTCTTTTCACCCTTTTTTTCTTCTTCCTCTTTTTTTTGACCCTTTTAGCTCTTGTTGGCGGGAAAATTGCAACTGATATCCCCCTTCTTTTCTTTACTTCTTCCTTAATTTTCCTTCCCTCTATCACCTCTTCAGTGACTGGTCCCTCAGAAACTAGTGCTAAGCCAGTCACAGAGAATTCATGATTTCAACTGATGCCTGTTAGTGCATTGTACATTTGATTTTTCTTCACATTTCATTTAAAAATTTGATAAATATCGTGCATTGGAATATGGGCTATGGTTAGAGCGTTGGATGCTTTGAACAGCGTTGGTGTATTATGTGGATTTATCATATTCATATTCTGAATATTTTCAGCGAATTGAATAATATTGAAAAGGATGCAATTCATGGTTGTACTCGATAATTCTCACTTAACATATTCTCTCTCTCCCTGTCTTGCATAAAGAAAATATGAAAATAATATTTTGCCTTGATTAAGAAAAATTGAAAATTGTATCAGTGTTAAACAGGGAGAAGGAAAGGGGAGGAAATAAATCAAAACTAGATGGAATTCGACTGCGCGCAGTCGAAAATGATGCCTCCGTCATAGAGCAATTTTACAAACCGAAACGTTCATAAGTTGACCTCTGTGACCCTTGACCTTTGACCTACGTGCTCCAAAATCTAATCAGATTGTCTTCCTATGGTGATACACACTATCATTAAGTTTGAAGTTTAAATCTCCAGTGGTTCTTGAGATATTATGATAACAATCTCAATGTATGGAATTTCATAAGTTGACCTCTGTGACCCTTGACCTTTGACCTACGTGCTCCAAAATCTAATCAGATCGTCTTCCTATGGTGATACATACTATCCTTAAGTTTGAAGTTTTTACATCTCCAGTGGTTCTTGAGATATCATGATAACAATCTCAATGTATGGAATTTCATAAGTTGACCTCTATGACCCTTGACCTTTGACCTACGTGCTCCAAAATGTAATCAGATTGTTTTCCTATAGTGATACACACTATCACTAAGTTTGAAGTTTAAATCTCCAGTGGTTCTTGAGATATCATGATAACAATCTCAATGTATGGAATTTCATAAGTTGACCTCTGTGACCCTTGACCTTTGACATACGTGCTCCAAAATCTAATCAGATCGTCTTCCTATGGTGATACATACTATCCTTAAGTTTGAAGTTTAAATCTCAAATGGTTCTTGAGATATCGCGCTAACAAACTCAATACAAGGAATTTCATAAGTTGACCTCTGTGACCCTTGACCTTTAACATACGTGCTCCAAAATCTAATCAGATCGTCTTCCTATGGTGATACATACTATTCCCGAGTCTTAAGTTTAAATCTTAAATGGTTCTTGAGATATTGTGATAACGGTCAAACGGGACGGACGGACGGACGGACGTACGGACGGACGGACGTACGGTACGACGTACGGACGGACAACCCGAAAACATGATGCCTCCGGCACCACCTTCGGTGGCGGAGGCATAACAAACATTGAAGAATCCAATTCAGTGTTCTTTCGTGATGCATAAGAATGAAAGTACATACAAAGGTGAAATAATAAATTGAAGAGCGATGATAAATCAATTCTTTGACGTTGATTGATTGAATAAAAAATAATGAAACAATATGGTCTGAAGGTCATATATCTTCGAATATTAGAAAGTTTCATCCACCTTCGTGTTGTTGAACACTATTTGCAATTTAATTTTAATGCGGTGACTTGTCGGTTACGAGCAGAAGGTCATGCAAGCACCTATATCATAATCCACCCTTCTATTGTTCGAGTTTATAACCATTACAACGAACTCTACCTTTGGCCACGTTCATTGTTCCTATTACGTAACATAGATGTAGATAGGCCTCAGACATAACTCTTTTCGTATAATCATTCTATATACCGGTAGGTCTAAAATGCTTTCAAATATTTTGTGTCGTTTTTGTTTGTATATACTTTGTCAATATACTTACACACTATTATTGTCAAAATTTGCCAATACTACCAAACTATTACGTTTTCCCTACAGGGTTGGCATATTTCCCGCTTCAGAGGCTTATTTCCCGGACGCCGGGAAATAAGCAGTATTTACCGGTATACTGGGAAATATAATTTTTCCACTCACTTGTTCAGAGGAATTGTCCAATTTTGAACATAATAACAATGGTGATGCGTATGGTTGCTCTGGTGTTTACTATTTGTGTGTGTTTGTTTGTGTGTTGGTCTATGTCTGATATTATGTAATGCTGGAAAAAATACAGGAAAAAGATCCCAAATATACACCTAATCTTGATGGGAACCAAAACCTTCATACTATTAGTTACTTTTATTGTAAAGTTTAAGATACTGTATTTGAATAAAATCAGTGAAAATTTGAACAAAATCGGGCAAGGAATAAGGAAGTTAAAGCATTTTGAAATGACTAAAGCATGACTAATGCATAAAGAAAATATGAAAATAATATTTTGCCTTGATTAAGAAAAATTGAAAATTGTATCAGTATTAAACAGGGAGAAGGAAAGGGGAGGAAATTAATCAAAACAAACATTGAAGAATCCAATTCAGTGTTCTTTCGTGATGCATAAGAATGAAAGTACATACAAAGGTGAAATAATAAATTGAAGAGCGATGATAAATCAATTCTTTGACGTTGATTGATTGAATAAAAATAATGAAACAATATGGTCTGAAGGTCATACATGTATATCTTCGAATATTAGAAAGTTTCATCCACCATCGTGTTGTTGAACACTATTTGCAATTTAACTTTAATGCGGTGTCTTGTTGGTTACGAGCAGAAGGTCATTTTAGGCTTCTATATTCTATAATACTATCAACAGATATCTGGATATAGACACTTCAAGTTACGAGCCAGAAAGTATATCATCATCTCACAGAATTCTACTCGAACACCGCATCCAAATTCTTTTCACCCTTTTTTCTTCTTCCTCTTTTTTTGGTCCCTTTAGCTCTTGTTGGCGGGAAAATTGCAACTGATATCCCCCTTCTTTTCTTTACTTCTTTCTTAATTTTCGTTCCCTCTATCTCCTGTTCAGTGACTGGTCCCTCAGAAACTAGTGCTCAGCCAGTCACAGAGAATTCATGATTTCAACTGATGCCTGTTAGTGCATTGTACATTTGATTTTTCTTCACATTTCATTTAAAAATCTTTTCATATTTGATAAATATGGTGCGTTGGCATATGGGCTATGGTTGGAGCGTTTGATGCGTTGAACAGCGTTGGTGTATTATGTGGATTTATCATATTCATATTCTGAATATTTTCAGCAAATTGAATAATATTGAAAAGGATGCAATTCATGGTTGTACTCGATAATTCTCACTTAACATATTCTCTCTCTCCCTGTCTTGCGTAAAGAAAATATGAAAATCATATTTTGCCTTGATTAAGAAAAATTGAAAATTGTATCAGTGTTAAATAGGGAGAAGGAAAGGGGAGGAAATTAATCAAAACAAACATTGAAGAATCCAATTCAGTGTTCTTTCGTGATGCATAAGAATGAAAGTACATACAAAGGTGAAATAATAAATTGAAGAGCGATGATAAATCCATTCTTTGACGTTGATTGATTGAATAAAAAATAATGACACAATATGGTCTGAAGGTCATATATCTTCGAATATTAGAAAGTTTCATCCACCATCATGTTGTTGAACACTATTTGAAATTTAATTTTAATGCGGTGACTTGTCGGTTACGAGCAGAAGGTCATTTCAGGCTTCTATATTCTATAATACTATCAACAGATATCTGGATATAGACACTTCAAGCCACGACTCAGAAAGTATATCATTATCTCACAGAATTCTACTCGAACACCGCATCAAAATTCTTTTCACCCTTTTTTTCTTCTTCCTCTTTTTTTGGTCTCTTTTAGCTCTTGTTGGCGGGAAAATTGCAACTGATTTCCCCCTTCTTTTCTTTAATTTCTTCCTTAATTTTTCTTCCCTCTATCTCCTCTTCAGTGACTGGTCCCTCAGAAACTAGTGCTAAGCCAGTCACAGAGAATTCATGATTTCAACTGATGCCTGTTAGTGTATTGTACATTTGATTTTTCTTCACATTTCATTTAAAAATCTTTTCATATTTGATAAAATTTAATATAGTGCACTGGCATATGGGCTATGGTTGGAGCGTTGAATGCGTTGAACAGCGTTGGTGTATTATGTGGATTTATCATATTCATATTCTGAATATTTTCAGTGAATTGAATAATATTGAAAAGGATGCAATTCATGGTTGTACTCGATAATTCTCACTTAACATATTCTCTCTTTCTCTCTCGCTCTCTCTCCCTGTCTTGCATAAAGAAAATATGAAAATAATATTTTGCCTTGATTAAGAAAAATTGAAAATTGTATCAGTGTTAAATAGGGAGAAGGAAAGGGGAGGAAATTAATCAAAACAAACATTGAAGAATCCAATTCAGTGTTCTTTCGTGATGCATAAGAATGAAAGTACATACAAAGGTGAAATAATAAATTGAAGAGCGATGATAAATCAATTCTTTGACCTTGATTGTTTGAATAAAAAATAATGAAACAATATGGTCTGAAGGTCATATATCTTCGAATATTAGAAAGTTTCATCCACCATCATGTTGTTGAACACTATTTGAAATTTAATTTTAATGCGGTGACTTGTCGGTTACGAGCAGAAGGTCATTTCAGGCTTCTATATTCTATAATACTATCAACAGATATCTGGATATAGACACTTCAAGCCACGACTCAGAAAGTATATCATTATCTCACAGAATTCTACTCGAACACCGCATCAAAATTCTTTTCACCCTTTTTTTCTTCTTCCTCTTTTTTTGGTCTCTTTTAGCTCTTGTTGGCGGGAAAATTGCAACTGATTTCCCCCTTCTTTTCTTTAATTTCTTCCTTAATTTTTCTTCCCTCTATCTCCTCTTCAGTGACTGGTCCCTCAGAAACTAGTGCTAAGCCAGTCACAGAGAATTCATGATTTCAACTGATGCCTGTTAGTGTATTGTACATTTGATTTTTCTTCACATTTCATTTAAAAATCTTTTCATATTTGATAAAATTTAATATAGTGCACTGGCATATGGGCTATGGTTGGAGCGTTGAATGCGTTGAACAGCGTTGGTGTATTATGTGGATTTATCATATTCATATTCTGAATATTTTCAGTGAATTGAATAATATTGAAAAGGATGCAATTCATGGTTGTACTCGATAATTCTCACTTAACATATTCTCTCTTTCTCTCTCGCTCTCTCTCCCTGTCTTGCATAAAGAAAATATGAAAATAATATTTTGCCTTGATTAAGAAAAATTGAAAATTGTATCAGTGTTAAATAGGGAGAAGGAAAGGGGAGGAAATTAATCAAAACAAACATTGAAGAATCCAATTCAGTGTTCTTTCGTGATGCATAAGAATGAAAGTACATACAAAGGTGAAATAATAAATTGAAGAGCGATGATAAATCAATTCTTTGACCTTGATTGTTTGAATAAAAAATAATGAAACAATATGGTCTGAAGGTCATACATGTATATCTTCGAATATTAGAAAGTTTCATCCACCATCGTGTTGTTGAACACTATTTGCAATTTAACTTTAATGCGGTGTCTTGTCGGTTACGAGCAGAAGGTCATTTCAGGCTTCTATATTCTATAATACTATCAACAGATATAGACACTTCAAGCTACAACTCAGAAAGTATATCATCATCTCACAGAATTCTACTCGAACACCGCATCGAAATGCTTTTCACCCTTTTTTTCTTCTTCCCCTTTTTTTGGTCCCTTTTAGCTCTTGTTGGCAGGAAAATTGCAACTGATATCCCCCTTCTTTTCTTTACTTCTTCCTTAATTAATTTTACTTCCCTCTATCTCCTCTTCAGTGACTGGTCCCTCAGAAACTAGTGCTAAGCCAGTCACAGAGAATTCATGATTTCAACTGATGCCTGTAAGTGTATTGTACATTTGATTTTTCTTCACATTTCATTTAAAAATCTTTTCATATTTGATAAATATAGTGCATTGGCATATGGGCTATGGTTGGAGCGTTGGATGCGTTGAACAGCGTTGGTGTATTATGTGGATTTATCATATTCATATTCTGAATATTTTCAGCAAATTGAATAATATTGAAAAGGATGCAATTCATGGTTGTACTGGATAATTCTCACTTAACATATTCTCTCTTTCTCTCTCGCTCTCTCTCCCTGTCTTGCATAAAGAAAATATGAAAATAATATTTTTCCTTGATTAAGAAAAATTGAAAATTGTATCAGTGTTAAATAGGGAGAAAGAAAGGGGAGGAAATTAATCAAAACAAACATTGAAGAATCCAATTCAGTGTTCTTTCGTGATGCATAAGAATGAAATTACATACAAAGGTGAAATAATAAATTGAAGAGCGATGATAAATCAATTCTTTGACGTTGATTGATTGAATAAAAAATAATGACACAATATGGTCTGAAGGTCATATATCTTCGAATATTAGAAAGTTTCATCCACCATCGTGTTGTTGAACACTATTTGCAATTTAATTTTAATGCGGTGACTTGTCGGTTACCAGCAGAAGGTCATGCAAGCACATACCTCATAATCCGCCCTTCTATTGTTCGAGTTTATAACCATGACAACGAACTCTACCTTTGGCTAAACGAGACAAATGAAGCTACAACAAAGCGAAACATATTAAAGGAAGAAAAAGCATTAATGTATGACTTGTATAAATGTGTGATAAATAATTTTTCTTAATAAGTTATCCCTTTGAGGAAGGGAATCTGAATTATGACCCAAAATAGCAGGGGATGCGGAGCGTTTTTTAGAGTAGGGGGAGGGGGGGGGGGGGGGGAGGTCTGAGCATGCGAACAATCTATAAACCCCTTTTTCGGAGCTTCTACTAAAAAAAAAGCCCCAGCCACCCGCTTCCGCAGCCCCTGCATAGTTTGAGAGTTACATATTGGCATATAGAGGGCAGTCAACTGGTATCGCTTGAAAGCATTATGAGTAGGTCACGCTCCGTTGTGGAATCGTTGGACCGTATGCTTCTTTATGAGGGATTTTCGCATGCGCTTTTTTAATAGAGGGGTTCGGACGATTGTGGCTTTCTCGCAAACTAGGCCGCGTTGCATAAAGCCACGTGATTACTGCCACTCGAATTGATCCAAGGCGCCTTAATCATTATCTATTAAGTCTCCCGCTTGAAAAGAAAGCCCGAGAGCAACCATATACTCACATGTTCTGCGGATGCTTTTGATTTGCTCCTGCTGCTTGAGTCACCCATGACCGTTGCCTCTCCCGTCTTGGCCGAGCAGTACATGTTCCTGCCCAGCTTGATGACCCGGTCACCTTCCATCTCAAATGACCCCTCCTTGAAGGACGCAACGTACCTCCCTTGGAATGAAAACTCTTCCGTCTCGACCTGCTTCCCATCACGGTTGAAATATCTATCAAAGGAGACAAGAAAGTGAACATTTCCAAGTGAATTTACCAAAAATCCCTCTTTCCATATTAAGGGAAATATTACCTGTCTTAAAGGCCACCTTCAAAAGATCCCCCACTGAAACCTTGCCTTTTCCCCCAGTCATCTATGTGATGTACTTCCTGTGAGACTGTACATTTCTTGTCCTCTTTTCATATATTTGTATTTTGTAAGTGCTATGGTACTTATTGTTTTTAGTGCTAGTAAATATTTGATATTAGTATCGATCCTAAGCAATAATGTAGATTGGAAAGGTGTCATGAGTTTGTCATGAAATGACATTAATTTGAATCCAAGGAAATAATGTCATTCCATGACATTGAGTGAGTTCAAGTGGTTCCATATATCTTATTTTTTTGGTAGTATTTATAGCAATCAATGCATAATACATATAATAATATTTAACACTGTTTAGAATCTGATAAAGCACTACTTTTGAACTAATCTAGGCACTTTATACATTATCCTGGACATTAATTGGATCGAAATGTATGTGAGAATATAATACGCACACTTTGAAGATGATTATCAATTCAATCAAATCAAATGTCACTTCTAATCACTAATCTGTGTGTTTGAGATACACAAAATGTGAAATGCGATACATTTAAAATTGCTTACCGTAATTAACGGTGTATTAACCGCACCTTTTTGCCACCAAAAAAAATTTAAAGTCGGGGTGCGGCTTATACACAGTACACCATTTTTTTTAATTTTTAATTTTTTTTTTTTAAAGTTTCGATTTATGCCCTTCCACCTGGCGCTATGCCTGGCAATGTCTCCCAGCTCGGTAATCGGTGTGTTGACTCACCACTCGGAAACTAGAACAACACCCAAATTTGTCTGTCATCTTGGTTTGAAAGTAATCTTTCTGATAGATCTCAATATGTAGTTTGTAATAATAATTCCTCCAATTTTTCTTCTATTATATGGTGTACCACAAGGTTCTATCCTAGGTCCTCTACTGTTTTTTAATTTACACTAATGATCTTCTTTTTTTTTTAAGGGCGAAAAAGAGGGGTGCAGTTAATACACGAGGGCGGTTTATACAACGTTAATTACGGTAGGTTTAATACAGAGGCATATACATGTACATGAACAACCCTTATTTAGAAAGATCTGAGAATTCAACAATCTAGGTCCCGTTTTATATAAAACTTGTTATCATAACAAACGCTAAATTTCTACGACAAATTTGTTTTCAACCAATCAAATGCCACAATTTCAGTTGTACCCTGTTATTGATTTAAAACAAGTCTTATCAAATAGTGCTCTCGATTGTTTAAAGATTCATACAAACCTGATGGTTCCTGGAATCTCGGTGCCATAGGGAACAGTGCCGCCCAGAGAATGAACAAACCTGCCATTCGAACTCTGCACTTTCTCTTTCAAGAATATTGACACCTAAAAAAGAAAAGAAATAATTATAGTTTGATCTTGTAAGCCAGCTTCATCATATAACACATTGTTCATGGATGTTCCGCACATAACTATTAGAGTACAGTGTATGTGTGTGATTAAGCCATTAGAACTATGCTCTTTTTCTTTCAAAAATATTGACATCTGAAGAAGAAAAAAAAGAAGAAGTTTAATCTTCTAAGAAAGCTTCAAAATATAACACATGTATATACATTATACATCGATGCTCTACACATAACTAGTACAGTAGAGTGTACCGGTACATGTACACATGTATGTGTGTGATTTACCGTATACATTTTGAATGATGCATGATACTGCATATTTGCCAAAATGTCAAAGTATCGTCATGAAAAATAGATCCATGCTGCATTATAATTGAAAGAGCACACTAGCTTGCTGATAGTACTCAGGGTATTCATTAATTATACACTACATGTACCGAGTGTGCAGGTATACAGGTGTATAATAAACTGACTTGCACATAACTGTACACCATCACCCCCCACCCCCCCCCCCCCGAGCGAATTTTCAGCCGGCACGATTTTCAAATTTTTGGGAGCAAAACAAATAATAATAATTAGTGCCTCACTATCCCCCCCCCCCCCCCCCCCCCCCCCCACTGAGTAAAATATTGGCCAGCATGATTTTCATATTTCAGCATACTAAATTTCAAATTGATTTCAAATTTGGGCCTCCAACCCTAAGAAATCCTGGATCCAAGCCTGCCTACATGTACTGTACAGTTGTAGATAAAGCTACATGTACAGTACATATCCCATCCACAGCTCAGAGTTGAACTAATTTAATGTACCAATATCAACAAGGACACTTGTGTGCATTGCCAATACAGGTCTCCTCTAGCTGCACACACAAATCTACCCATCCACAACCATTGGCGAAGAATGGAGACTCCTTGATACAATTAAACCTCAAATTGACCCTTAATTAGAATCGACCTTTCATTAGCTGATGTCTACCAATTCATGATTGTTTACCCTAGAAGTTAATTATGATTGACACTCTGAATAGCCACTGGAGGCCTATAATGAATGCATGAGCGGTAGAGTAATTACATGTAACTGTATTAGACAGGAACTGCCTACAATTAACAGACAATGGTGTTGATGTTCGCTTAATAAATCTTTAAGAAAAAGACGAAAACATTATCCCCAGAGCTACATGTTCATTTAAATTCCCACTAGCAATTCAATTTTGTTGCCGGTAAGCTTCACTAATGTTTCAGTTTTACTGAATCTTTTTTATACTTTATTTATATTGATTCACATGTATTTTCTTCTTAATTCTATACCATTCTCTATATTTTTCACTCCTCTTTGTCTAAACATTATTTTCTAGAAATTTCTACTTACCGGTATCCTTTTTTTCTCTCTCTACAGTATGTTTATTTTCTAGTACTACTTTCATGCTCCACATCATACAATGTTGTAAAATCATTATTAAAGAGACAACTTCATGTACATGAACATTGTACATTGTACATAAAATATCAAATAATCAAAAATATTAGATGTGAAATTGATGTGATCATAAATTACTGAAGAGCATTTTAACATCAGCAGTCGGCACAATGAAATACATTTATCAAAGTGATCATGACATGTATTCCAGCACTACATGGACACCCATAATTAATATCTCTACCGTAATCATTGATGCATTACAATCCACTCAGAACTATTCAGACTTCAGCCCTAAGCATTTATTAATTAGAGAAATGTCAAGACCATCCATTCATCATCCGAGGCTCTACAAAAAACAGGCTCATCTCATCTGCCTGGGTACTTAAATAGCTTTCGTTACCATGGCAACAACCTACAAAATCGATATGGTGTGCAGTGAAGGGAAAACAATTCATTTTGTTGTATTCTGTTTTTGCAGGTTTCCAGACCCTACAGTGTAACTGAAATAATTACTGTAATGAATTTCACCTCCTGAAAAAACCTGAATTCAGGCATACATGGACTTGCCCTTTTGTATTTTTACCATTTATGAAAATTTGATGACTTTTATAATTTTTAAGCATCTGAAACAGAGCACAGATGCAATATGAGTTTTTGTGGATAAACATGTACTGTACATATAGTGTACATACAGTATACAGCCAGAACTATCTATTGAACTAAATGAACAATTTTAGGTCTGATCACAAATGATAGCACTCTTTGAAAAGCAATTGACATTTCCAATCATGGAATGAAACACATTTTACAATGCATTATATTTTTCAATCAAAATCAAATCTCAAGAAATAACAATGTTCACCAACAACAAAATATAACTTTAAATACCAAACAGAACATTGTTAAATGTTCAAATTCTTTATATTTCTTCCAAAATGTATATCAAATACACATTGACATCAATTATTATGTACTATGCATGTAAGGCAATTGTATGAAAATGAAGTGATCATATACTACATGTAGTACAAATTGCTTTTTTTAAAATAGAATTTCACAGTTCATGATTGTACTATGTGAATGATTTTTGATATTTTTTTAATCTTGATTTTCTGCATTTCTGAATGTTTCTTACCATCTCCCCTCATCTGTATTGATAAGGACCCCCTTCTCTCTCTCTCTCTCTCTCTCTCTCTCAATCTCTCTCTATCTCTGTCTCTCTTTCGCCCCCTTCTCTCTCTCTCCTTCTCTCTCTCTCTCTCTCTCTCTCTTTCTCTCTCTTTCTCATCACTCCAACTCTCCCTCTCCTACACCTCTCCATTTCTCTTTCTCTTTAAACAAAAATTTGAATTTGATCAATGAATTTTTATGGAATGTACATGTTTGGTTTTTGACTTATGTCATATTTTGTGTTATTTGAATTTGAATTGCAATTGTATTGTATCTTCGTGAAATGAATCGCAATTCAGACATTGGCTGCATGATCTTTTAATAAACCATTACTATTCTATTCTATACATGGAAAACAAGTAATTCATATAATTTTCTAAATTACCGCACTACAGTTGACCAACAAATAATCTGATTAAAACCAGAAAAATGTTACCTTTATGTATAAAAACTGATATGAGTTACCTGAACATTAAAATGTAAATGTATGTACTGTTTAGTGGAACATAATGTAACAGCTTTAATGTTCAGCTTACCCTAATATGCATGTCTTGAAAGAAGCCTAGAAGCGTCTGTCGTATTAGCTGGAACTCTCCCAATGTTACAAAAGTAAACGTCTGATGAAGTCAAAGACAGGAAGAAAAACAAAATTCACAATTATATTTTAACAGATAAAACAATTTGATACAATTTGATAGACTATCAAACATACTGGTACACGTAAAATCCTTAATATTATCAGCAACATATCTACAGGTACATTGTAGAGTGATGAAAGTCTTTAGAAATGATTTGAGTGCCAAACAATTAAGGCACCTGTATGGACATCAAATCTTGATAAAATCATAATTTAGAGAACTAATAAGGCATTTTGTATCTTATTCCAGGGACTCTACAAGTAAGCATTACACTAATTAGAAACCAAGCTAAAAATGGATCAAACATCTGTAAAAAAGGAAAGAAAGATGTTACATTGACTAAACTGTTTGATCAACTCATTCAACTGCCATAATAAAACTGTTTCATTTGTAATTAAGGAGTGATTAATAATAACACATTAGAAAAGCTGTTTTCAAAAATGTCCCCATTTAAGCTACGACTCAAGAATCTTTGAACAAGTAGTTGATGATAATGATGATGATGATGATGATGATGATGATGAATTGATGATGATGATGATGACGATGATGATGATGATGATGGTGATGATGATGAAAATGAAGATGTTGATAATGATAATAATAATGATAATAATGATTGATAACGATGATGATGATGAATGAAGACAAAGATGAAGATGATGATGATGATGGTGGTGGTGGCGATGATGATAAATGTTTAATGAAGATGATGACAATGGCAATAATCATGATGATTTATACATGTAGCAATAATATAATGGTGCCACATTTCTGTTAGACATTCAAATTGCATTCTCCTTCTATTTTAACTAATAAGATTACGCATCTGCTTGAATTGACACAATCTTGTGTGCATGGCCTGTATATTTTGAATGATTATGAATCCAAAATAATATGCGTAATCTTATTAGTAAAATTAGAAGGAGAATGCAATTTGAATGTCTATAACAGAAATGTGGCACCATCATTAACGTAAAGTAGAAACAAGAGCGGTCAAAAGAGGGATCCTTGCGGGACACTACATACCTTCAAGAGCAGACGACAAACGCCCTCTACGCCAGCCTTGAGGGTAGGATTATCACAGACGAAGCTACGGATAGCGTCCATGTGGTTGAGAGTGACAAGTAGGATATCCTTAGGTCTCAGACAAAGTGAGATCTGGTACTTGACAGCCATGGTCATCAGGTCATACAACTAGAAACAAAAATTGTATATAAAATGTGGTTTACAGTGATTTTTAAGGCTTACATGTATATATCATAAATACCGGTAATGCTTAAATGCTTTTAAAACGTGTACATGCAATGTACATGTTTAATATGCAAAGTACATTAAAAATTGAGTTTAAAAATATTTATCCTACCTTGTCCATACTAGCGGTGTTTAGTCTCATGATAGAGGCATGGGCCAGACGATCAAACACTGTCCTCATCGCTTTCTTAGAGTAGATATCCTGAGGTTTGAAGAGCTCCCCCACAAAGCGTTGGTTGAACATTGTCTTCACAATGTCATGCATCACTGAAAATATATGAGGACAAATAATAAAACATCAAACTGTTACTTTCTTAATGCAACTGATATTGTGTACATGAATTTCAATTTACTTTCTATTACTTTCTTAATACACCTGATAAATAGGTTGGAAGAGCTCCCCCACAAAGCGTTGGTTGAAAATTGTCTTCACAATGTCATGCATTACTAAAAATATATGAGGACAAATAATAAAACATCAAACTTTTACTTTCTTAATGCACCTGATAACTAGGTTGGAAGAGCTCCCCCACATAGCGTTGATTGAACAATATGTCTTTACAATGTCATGCATCACTAAAAATATATGAGGACAAATAATAAAACATCAAACTATTACTTTCTTAATACACCTGATAAATAGGTTGGAAGAGCTCCCCCACAAAGCGTTGATTGAACAATATGTCTTTACAATGTCATGCATCACTAAAAATATATGAGGACAAATAATAAAACATCAAACTTTTACTTTCTTAATGCACCTGATAACTACATGTAGTGCGTACATGAATTTCGATTTATGCATGTACCATTTGAGGTACATGTAGAGTCCATAATTTATGCATGTTTCTCTCCAGGAAACCATGGATACTACTACTATGCAGTTGTGCACATACAGTACATGTACACGTACATTATATGGTTTCCATGATCTTGGATTGGCAAGATGTACATGACGTGTATTGATTCACATCCTAATATATCACATTACCAATTGTATTTAAATCTTAAAAGGGCAATCCAACTTTGGAGGGAGTTCAAATGTATGAAAGTAGAAAAACCAGAGAAACAAAATTTGACCAATAATAAGGGAGTTATGAATATTTGAAATATCAGATTACTAAATCTATGCAAATCTTAAAGTGACTTGGTAACATTGTTGAAGGTTGATGAAAAAAATTGCTTAATTTTTGTATAAAATGTTACTTACATGTACTATTTTCCTTCTACTGTACTAACCCTCTGACATGCAAAAAATCCTGAAAAAATTCTCACACCACGAAGATATCTATGGTTTTCTTTGAAGGCGTCGTTGTACGACACCCTCATACATTGATTAACAGTTAATTCTCCCAACCATTTTTGAATTTTCCCAACCGTTTTTCCATGACAAAAGACATAAAACAGGCTATAAAAAAATCTGTCAACACTTAAATGTCTGGAATGGAATGTAGAGCCATTTAATTGCTTTGTGAGATTTCCATTCACCTAAAATGTAATTAAACTGTAATAATATAGTTGGGAGAATTAAGGAACCAATCAGATCAGTTTTTCCCAATTTGTACCATGAATAAAGATCCGTTTTCACTGAAATTTTCAGATTATCTTTAATTGTACATCTAGCTTTGAAGTCACTACCTTAGCACCACTATCTCTTATCTGATGTAAACAATGTTACCAAGTCCCTTTAAGTGGCCATTTGGTCATTAGATTGTGACATACATGTAGTCATAGACAACTCTACGCTTTGTTGTGTTAAAGAATATCATTTATTGTGATTTTCTCCTACATTTTTGTACATACTGTACATGTACATAGCGCCTTCTTCCATTGCCCCGGGGCACTTCTCAAAATGTATTATGGATAGCATATTATAATAAATAAAAGTCATATATTTTGAAAGAATGACATTTTAGTCCTCCTTTGTTTTGAAACAAATGGGGAAGTTGTCCAGCACTATGTCACTGTAACATCTATTCATCCTATTTGAAGTGCACAAGCTGTACGTGTACATGTACATGTACAATGTAGTGACATTATAGTGTTAACAACTTTTCAAAATTCACAACTTTCTTTTTTTGTGTTCAATTTCAATCAACTGACATACAAGGAGAAATAGAAATAAAAAATGATAAAATGATATCTTAAGAAAAAGAATAACATAAAGAATAACATAATGAAAAGAAGAGAAGATGAAAGAAAAAAAAACAAAGAACAGCATAGGGAAAGATACAATGTAGTTCAGGCCTTCAGGGTAATAATTAAGCCAGTTTACGGTTGCAGTCTGAGCATGAGCAGATAAAGGTCATTTGTACCAAAAAGGTAAAACCCACAGAGAATCAGAGATGAATACTGGATATGCGCTCATGAAAGTTATGTACATGTAACATCATTCATTTATGTACCAACGGTACATACTAAGATATGCAGGTGGAAGTATTCTTTTCAAGAGGGCAAATCATGATGATTGCGCATGCGTCGGCGTAGGACATGATATTTTTTGCTCTTCCAAATCTGAGATTTAAACTTGAAAATTTGTTAAAATTTGGCCTTATTGGATTCATACTTTTGAGTCTACATTTGTCAAATTGTTTTATGTTAATACTATGTGGGAAAACAGTACTTGAAATCTCCTACTTTGTGAAAAAAAATCTGCACAAAATTGGTACAGCATTGCCTTATTGGCTGTGTCCCCACCTACTACAGTTGAGTGAGGTCAAGGTCAAGAACAGGTTACCAGCGGACCTGCATATTTGGTGCTGCTCTATCTAACTGGTGCTGCTCTAACTTTAACTAGCTAGCTAGGCCAGGTTTGCAGTCACAGTCCTGGATTAATAAAAAAATAGATTGAAAAAATTTAAACAAACTTATGAGAAGATGGAAAGAAATTTAGAGAGTACTGCTGAGTCCGATGAACTAGTAAAGCCAAAGGATAAAGCGAACGAGCCTGGATTCAAAGATGGCAGCGACCAGAAATCCTCAGGGATAGGGGCTGACATCGCGAGTGACAAGGGTGAAAAAGTTAGACGTTCTTCTAACTCGAGAAGCAACAAGGCAAAAAGGAAAGTCTCTTTTGAAATCCAGAAAGCTGAGAAAGGAAGATCAGATACAAAAAAATCTTCTGTGGCTTATCAAAAGGATAAAAAAATCAAACAAGGTGACAAGATTGAGTCGGCTGAAACCAAAGTCATCGACGAAGGTCAGTACGGTCAATTTGTGTGTACCCACTGTAACAGAACTGTATCAAAAATGATAGAATGTGAATTATGCGAATGCTGGGCATGCCTACAATGCCAGAATGTTGACGAAGAAGTGTATAACATATTTACATATGAGGCAAAGTTCACAGGCCTTCACTGGTTCTGTAACAATTGTGACATGACTATTGTTGAAACCATGTCAAATATGAAAAATGGAGCTGTTCCAACTGCTTCAAAGGGACAGACTGTCAGTCAACAAGATGTCGAACACACTCCAGTGCAAGATTTCTCTACAATGGAGAAGTTGGCCGAAAGGATGGAAAAGAAAATGAACGAAAGAATGGATCATATTCTGAATGAGGCCCAAAGTATGCTGACAAGAATGATGGAAGTCACAGAGGAGAGGATGGAGAAATCCTATGCTGAAGTAGTCTGTGCTGCCTCTGCAGGAGATCTGGGAACTAATACCACAAAGCAGAGCAGCGTACCAATACGTTGTACAGATTCCTTCAACCATCAAAGCTCAGCGTCAATGAGGAAAGAGAGAGTCACACCCTCTTGTAGTGTGGCAGAAGTTGTTACATTGACTGTGGATGAGTTAAAAGATAGAGATAATAGAAGGAATAATATTGTTGTGTACAACATGCCAGAACCAAATGAGACCATGAGATCCAAAAGACAATCCAAGGACAATGATCAGGTAAAAGACATGCTGTGCAATGGCCTGTGTGTAGACATCCAGGAGGGTGAAATTGAACAAACCACTCGTCTAGGGATTCGTGGCAAGGGACCAGATGCAAAGCCTAGAGTTCTTTTGGTTCACTTCAACGACCCCAGTCTTCGGGATGAAGTCATTCAGGCATGCAGCAAGCTGCGCAAGACAGAAAAATGGAGAACAGTGTATATTGCACCTGATCTTTCTAAAGATCAGAGACAAGAGAGGTGGAATTTAAGAGAAGAATTAAAGAGGCGTAAGGAAGAGGGAGAAGAGAACCTGATAATACGAAATGGGAAAATCATCCCAGTTAAGCCGAGACCCAAATCCGGTAATAGAGGAAGCACACAGTCTCAGGATCCACGTTCAACTAAACAAATGATGCATGCAGCTAATCAAAAAGAGAGTACTGATCATTTGGTCTCACAGGGTGCAAGACGTAAAGGGTTACCTGAGTCGGCAGCTGTTGAGAAAACACATATTGGATCGGCAGCATCAACCGAACATTGTGTTAATAAAGTGGACATGGAGTCGGCTACCGAGCATGACGTCTTCCAGGAAGATGATAACTCTAGAAGCCAAAACACTGATATCTGACAGCAAGTGAAAGTATTGTACAGCAATGTTGACTCTCTATTGAATAAGAGAGATGAACTACTAACTCGCATTATTGTTGACAATATAGATGTGATCTGCTTGACAGAAATTTACCCGAAACATGTATCGATTAGCATTGAAGACTTTGAGTTCCAGATTCCTAGTTTTAGTATGTTTCTTCCTGAAAGAAGGAAAAGAGGAGTCATCATTTACACAAAATTAAGCCTTCAAGCTAAACAATATTTTTTTGAGGACCAGGAGTTTGATGAAAGTGTATGGTGCTCGTTTCAAACTACATCATCCAGCTTACTAATGGGATGTGTATACCGTAGCCCGAACAGTACTGTAGAGAACAATGATAAGCTGTTGGATCTTTTGAAAGCTGCAGATAACGCTATGCACTCACATTATGTAATCATAGGAGATTTTAATCTACCGGAAATTGACTGGTCCAGAAATGTGTCGAACTCTACTGAATTCAGCTTCTCACAAAGATTCTTAGTAATCACAGAAGATACATACATGCATCAGTTAGTGACAGAACCAACAAGGTTACGTGAAGGCCAAAGATCAAACGTATTAGATCTGATCTTAACAGATCAACCAGATTTCATCGATGACCTTGAACTTAAACCACCATTTGGAAAAAGTGACCATTTATCAATACAGTTTAATATGAGTCTGCTATATGAAGAGAAGTCTTTCACTCCTGCTTATGCATTCTTTAAAGGGAAATATGAGCAGCTAAGGGAGTACGTGGAGGAACATCATTGTTTTGAATGGACAGAGGAATACGTAAATCTGGAGGAGAAATATGCTTGCTTTGAGAAAACAATTATTGAGCTTACTAAGAAATTTGTACCGTTGAGACTTCCCGGATTGAAAGCCAGACCACAGTGGATGAATAGTGAGGTTAAGAAGGCGGTAAGGAGGAAACATTCAGCTTGGAATAAGCATCTGAGAGCTAGACGGAAGATACCTATTAATCCTGTCACTGTCAACCAAACAAGGGAGGAGTATAATGCTGTCAGAAACCTAGCAACCAGTGCCACCAGATCTGCTAAGGGAGGATTTGAACTCAAGATTTCGAAGGATGTAAAGAAGAATCCAAAGAGCGTCTGGAAGTACATTCAAAGCAAGTTGAAAGTCAAAAGTGCAATAGAGAACTTATGTAAGCCTGATGGTTCCATTGCAGAATCTGATAATGAGAAAGCTGAGTTACTCAACAATTACTTCTGCTCAGTTTTTACGAAGGAAAACCTCAACAACATTCCTGAGCTTCAAGGAAGAGATTACTCAGCTTGCTTAGAGGACATGATTATACATAGAGAGAAGATTCATCTCTTGATTGAGAAGATGGACCAAACTAAATCTGCTGGCCCAGATGGAATACACATTCGAATTCTAAAAGAATTAAAGCTTCACGTTATTGATTGTCTAGCTGAAATATTTAATGAATCTATGTCAACTGGATGTGTCCCGAAATCTTGGAAGTCAGCGAATGTTGTACCATTATTCAAGAAAGGCAAAAAATCTGACCCAGGAAATTACAGGCCAATAAGCCTCACAAGTGTAATTGGCAAGATCATGGAGACTGTGGTAAGGGATGAAATTGTAGAGCATTTGGAGTCTAATGATCTAATCACCAAACATCAACATGGTTTTAGAAAGGGTCACTCATGTTCTACCCAGCTACTAGAAGTGACAAATGATTGGACCAAGTACTTGGATACAGGTAACAACATTGACTGCATTTACCTGGACTACAGGAAAGCTTTTGACAGTGTACCTCATGCCAGACTGATAAAGAAATTACAGGCTTATGGAATCCGAGGAAAAGTGTGGAAATGGATCTCCAACTTCCTATCTGATCGCTCTCAACAAGTGATAGTGAATGGCTCCAAATCCTCTTCCTGCCTGGTCACAAGTGGTATTCCGCAAGGAAGCGTCCTCGGTCCAGTATTATTTACGATCTTCATTAACGACATTCCAGATTCATTATCTACGTCCGTATCATCTACAGTCAAACTCTTTGCAGACGACACTAAGCTGTACTCTCCTGTGAACTCACTAGAAGATAGTGCTGCATTACAACATGATCTAGATCTCCTTGCAAAGTGGACGGACAAGTGGCAACTCCCCATAAATGAGTCAAAGACAAAGGTGATGCATCTTGGGAAGTCTAACCCTAATGTCAACTATAACCTCAACTCATCAATTTTGACATCTGTGGTTCTAGAGACTGATCTGGGAGTATCCTTCGACAACAACTTAAAGTTTTCAGCGCATGTAAACAGAGTTGCATCCTCTGCGAACAGGAAGCTTGGCCTGATTCGCCGCACCTTTTCATTCTTGGATGAATCGGGCCTTGTACACCTCTACAAGTCTTTAATAAGGCCATCCTTAGAATACTGCTCCAGTGTGTGGCACCCTGTTCTCAAGAGAGACCATCTAAAGCTGGAGAGAGTGCAACGCAGGATGACAAAAATTCTTCTATCTATTCGTGACTTGGAATATTCTGACCGGCTTAGACATTTGAAATTGCCCACACTTGCATACCGTCGTCACAGAGCGGATATGATACAAACATATAGACTTTTCCATGGGATTGACCGCAGTGACCCCAACCAATTCTTTCTGAGACCTTTGAATGACAGAACACGTGGCCACAGCTTCAAACTATCAAAAGTTAGAGCCTTCACTTCTATCCGAATGGGATCGTTTTCACAGCGAGTCGTCAATTTATGGAATGCGCTTCCAGCTTATGTAATTGATAGCCCATCTGTAAACTCATTCAAATCCAACCTGGAAAAAGTATGGAGAGCTAAATATGACATGTACAACCCTAAAGAAATGTTTCCTTGCTATTGCATTGTCCGGAGCTCCGACGTAGGCGCAATCCCCAGTACATACAGACATTAATCCTGCTGCAGAGGGGCATATAAGTAATTATACTTGAAGCCCAACATCAAGGTAAATCAAGGTAAAACAAAAGGTATTCATGAAGCATATCTAGGACTTTGGCAGTTATTATTCTAAGATGCTCAAAGGGGAACTTCTCTATGTGTAAAACATCTGTGGATATTTGGGGTCATTTGTACCATGTGCTATCTGTAAACTCCCTTATTATATGGAATAACAAAAGGAAAGATACATGTAAAATAAAACTAAAAAGAGAATATGATAGAAGGGTAAAAAAAAGATAACTAAAGCCAAGGAAGAGTAAAAAGAGAAAATGATACATGGATAAAAACAAAGAATAACATACACAAAAATTGAATAGAAGATTATAGAATGATACAGATTTATAAAGAAAAGTTAAATAGTTACATGTATTATTAAAAGAAGTGAAGGTGAACTAAGCAAAACAAAGAATAACAAAATAGAAAAATAGAAAAATTATAGAAGGATAACAATGAAGGTTTAATAGCATAAGAATTATTAAGATAATGGAAGATAAGAAAGGGAAGATTAATCATTAAACAGTAAAGGGTGATGAACTATTTATAGAATGATGGGAAGTCAAGATTATCTGACTAATAAAGCCTAGACCTAGATCTATATACATGTACATGTATGGTACATAGTAGGTCAATCTCTTGATGTATCAATTTCAACTGTCAAGAAAAAAAAGAAGAAAAAAACAGGGAAAACAAGTAAAACAAAAAAACAATTTACGATTGCAACTGATTGAAACTCTGATATAAAACTAAAAGTCTATATACCAATCGTGGATCCATGTTTAAAATGAATTATTCAATTAGCCTTTTGTAAAACATAATCTAGATCCAAAACAAGTCTGACAAGCAACAAATTGAATAATATTTTTCTTTCTAGAGTAGAGTCTCCGGTTTGCGGCATCGCCCGGTTTGCGGCCAGGGGTATTTGTTTTAAAAATAAAATGAATATGACTCGATAATAATCATTGAAACCTACCGTGGATTCCACGGTAAGTTCTGCTTTGCCGAAAACGTTCGTAGCAGGTGCTCCTGTCGGTACGGAGTATCCGTCAGCGATGTCGAAAATCTACGGCACCAGTCGCCGATGAAAATTCCAGCAGGTGCTAACTTTTAAGTTAAGAGATCGAGGCATGACTAGATCAATATTGTAGCTCTATTTGTCCGATATTTGTCCGATTGGAGGTGAAATTTGATGTTTTTGTGGAAGTATGATGGCTGTGGTCTGTCTCCTATCGCAGATATTTTGATTGTGCCACCGCATGGCCAGTTGCATGGGGTGGCCGCAAACCGGCACGTAATTACGTGTTTTTTTCTGGTTTGCGGCGGGGGGTGTTAATACACACATAACATGCGGGATCGTGTATGATGGTATGTGTGCTGATGTGTGTACCCGCTATGACACGATAGTTTCTAGTAGTACTTACCCCCGGATGGGATGATCCATTCGAGGAAAAGGTGAAATTGTTTAAAACTTGACAAATTTACCGTAGCAACAGATAAACATGAGAATTTGGGTTACCCGTAGTAATTTGGTACATGCTTTTATCGTGACGTAGCGCATAAAGCTTTGTGACGTACGCGTGCCGCAAACCGGTAATGCGTGCCCGCAAACCGGGGAACTTGAAGCATTTCGAAACGTGGTCAATGCTGACCACGCTGTGGGTCAGTTAGGTTATTTGTGACTTCTATTTAATAAGTAAGTATATGGACTCTTTATTGAGGGTATTGAAGTATTCTGTGAGTATTCCAATAAAAGTGGAATCGGCAGTTCCCGCCGATCGGCCGCAGACCAGAGCCACTACTCTATATTATTATTAATTAATTAAAGGGAGTGTATCATGACAAATACTAGTTAACGCCATCTACGTCTTCTTTTGGACAACTGCACGTAAACGAATAGACTTGATTAACTGGGTCAGCGCGCTAGCGTTCGCAAAACAGACCAAACTTCTCCTCACGGTTCGGTTTCGCATAGAGTCTATGTTGCACGCACGTGAATGCTGCGGTTGCGTCGTCTGTATTCGTATGATACCTGATTGGCCCCGGGTAGCGCCACAGGAAAGACACGTAATCTCATCATGACACACTCCCTTGTCAGGAAAGTCTGATCCAGGCCCAAACTTCAAAGTTAAACAAACATTAAAATAAATAAATAAAAGGGTGGGTCCAGTTTCAAAAAATGGAACAGCCTTGGTCTGGACCTGATCATAGAATAGAAACCTGACATTATAATCATGATGATGAAACCTTTATTTTTAAATAAGAACAATGATGAGATTAATGAGACCCCACTCATAATGTTGAGTGAAGGCCTGTGCAAGTGTGCAGTGCTGCTGCTGCATTGCAGTGATCTTGCAAATGTTGATTACGACCGACCCAGGCGCTAGGCGCACAGTGCACAGTGCCGTGCAGACCCGTGAGGTGAGAAGGCCAACGCTGTGTGTGGCTATGCCTATGGCGCAGCGCAGCACGGCGGGGATCTTGCCTACCTTTACGTGCTTTATCCGCGGGAATGTTCTGAGCTCGTAGTCGCTGATCCAAAATATACAACATTTCACCTCCAAGGTTGATGAATAGAACCGGTAAAGCCCGTTGAGACATTTTTACGATTTATAGTTCCACAGATATAGGGGAAATATGATTTTATTAGAGATCTAAAGACGTGATTCGGCGTCGGTGTATCCCTGGATATATTTTCAAAGTCTCGTTCGCATAACGATTATTCTGATAAAATAATTAATATGAGTATAAAATATATAACGATATTAAATACATTTATAATAACTATTTTACAACCTAATTTATTTGTTTCCGATTCTAAATTTTAATTAAATTTTATTTGTAAACATATTAAATATATGATCATTAACATTTTAATAAAATATTCTGACCAGCCTCTTATTTGTGTGAACATTTCGAGCATAAATACAGACTTGCACAATATGGTGTTTGTAAAAAAAAGATTATGTGTAGTTCGGCTTTATTTTCTACACGGATCGCGGGCAGATCAGCAAATAAGCTCAGGGGTTTTAGGCAAAAAATTGAGAAAAGCCCCGGAAAATCATGTCATATCAGCAACTTTTGAAAATCATTGGTAGCGAATTAGAAATAAGCCACATTTGAATTTAATTTGGTACGCCATCAGTACGCCAGTGTTCAGGGGCTCATTTCGTCTTCCCCCTATGATAAAAACACACACGCGCTTTCCCATCCTCTCACAATTTCCATGATATGTGCATATCGCTGTAATAAATTCCTCCATTGATAAATATAGGGGCACGCGGAATGTTTCGGAAATTTAATTCCTATTTACTCTCCTTTTCTTAAATAAAATTTTTTTTTTAATGTAATTAAATTTGTATGTGTTATTATTTGTTATTTTATTTTTTGTTAAAAAATACAAACCATTTTTACTCCTTTACTGCTGATTTCTTTCTTTCTGGGGCAGGGCCGTAGCCAGAGTTTGATGTTGGGGGGGGGGGGGCACATACATGTAATTGATCGACGTCCTGGGGAGGGGTCTAAAAAAGTTCAACCGATCTTGGAATTTTTTTTGGGGGGCACATACCTTCCGTTCCCCCCCCCCCCCATAGCTACGTGCCTGTTCTGGGGGGGGGGTGCTATAAGGGGGGGGCGGAAATGCCTTTGCCCGCCCCCCCACTTTTTTGTCGATGAGGGCAACTCCCCCCCCCCCCTCCTTTTTATTTTTGAAAATCAGTGGTAGCGAATTAGAAATAAACCAGGTTTGAATTCAATTTAGGGGGCAGCTTTAAGGGGCAACTGCCCCCCCCCCCCCGCCATCAGTACGCCAGTGTTCAGGGCTCATGTCTTCTCACCCCTATAATAAAAAAATACGCACGGCTTCCCATGCTCTCACAATAATTCCACGATATGTGCATATCGTTATATTATAAAATCCTCCATTGATAAAAAATAGGGGCATGTGGAATGGTTAGGAACTTTAATTCCTATTTTCTCTCCTTTTCTTGAATGGAATATTTTTTTGAGTGTGGTTCAATTCATGTGTTATTATTTGTTATTTCATTTTTGGTTCAAAAATACAAACCGTTTTTACTTCATCACTGCTAATTTTTTTTTTTTTTGGGGGGGGGGGGGGGCGGCGGGCTTTTAGAGGGGGGGGGGGGCGAACATGCGTTTTGCCCCCGCCCCTCCAACACTTTCTTTTTCGTCGGTAGTTATTTTATCACAACAGGCCCCACAACTTTATAGTCGCTAATTTCAGTCTATTAGTCTAATTTGAGGAGATAATGTATTAACAAAATATTTGATGGTATTATTATTATCTTCTCATGATAATACAATTCAAATTTAACAATTTAAAGATCAAAAAGAGGAAATCAATATTTATTTTTACTCAATTCACATATCAAATTATTTTTTATCAACACAAAACATCAAATTGAGAACACAGAGTACTGTCCTAAAGTTAAAACGTCTGAGGCCAGACTACAGGCACTTCAGCACGAAATCGTTTGCAGAGAGATCTAATTTATTGTAGTGGTTCAAAGGCAAAATGGATCCTGAGGCTGAGGACTTTGAATACCAGCTGAAGTTAGAGCAGGAAGAGCAATGGAAACGAGACAATGGATACATCTACACCGATCCTAATGACGGCACAATGTATGAATGGGACCCTGAAAAGAAGGCATGGTTCCCAAAGGTAAGCTAGTTCGACAACACGTTCAAATCGCAATGAAAGACCGCTGGCTGGCGCGGGCGCGGGCAAGAGTGGGCGCCTGGCAAAGGCTGTCCAAAGACTCCAAAACTTACAAAAGAGCAAACTCCCAAGTTTGGGCTAAAGACAAGGGGGAACTCCACTCTGAATTTCTGATATTTTTTTTTGCTAGACTAGATGGGCATGGGCCTTGGCCTGGGTTAAGCCTAAGGGAATGTAATTAAACTAAAAAATCAACGAAAGTTTGAGCAAAATGAAAATCTGATTAAAAATCATGATTTATTAAACTCAACAAATTAAGTAAGAAAGAGAAATTAAGTTGGTATATTCAGTAGGCCTAGGGGCGCTGGTCCGAGAATAAGGATCGTTTGCATAAACTAGCATTTTCTGCATAAACAAGCGTTTTCTGCATAAACAAGCGTCGTCTTCTTAAACGTGGACGGATGCATCCTCGAAAATAGGGATCGTCCGCATTTTCGCAGACATTTCATATTTTTGATCGGCACGGTGGATTTTCTTGATGCAATTTAGACTTCTACATTGTCTTTGTACCGAGACTTTCACATAATATGAGCGATAAATCCTTGGGAAGACGGACAACCCATAAGAATAGACGGTCAACTAGGGTTATTTTCTTAAGCTTAATCCATTTTTAGCATCGCCAGCGGGCGATTCGGTAACCCGAATGAGTACATGTAAATGAGAAATCCAATGTGTGTGACAGAAGGAAGCAAACAAGGTGGCGGTGTCCAAATACATTATTGCTGACTTTTTAAAAGTTGAAATCAATAAAATACAGTTTGGCAACTCTGTGACTTCTCTTACTAGGTTCTCTCCCATTTTTTTTGTAGCTCTACTAAATCTGATCTGCAAGAATCTTCAAGGTTGAAGGAAGCAGAAGAAAAAATGAGAAATTGCTATTCTCTAAGCAAAAGATTTAATCATATATGCACCCCAAAAATTATCATTGTACATTTGTACACATGTTTTACACAACCTCTGCATGAAACAAACCTATTTCTTCATCGGCAACATCCAAAAACAGAAGGCAATTAATCAAACTGTCTGTACAGAGCAAATGAGAGAAGACCTCAAATGATGTGTCACAGATTTCCAAAGAGCTAAGAATCCAAGTCACAAGAAATTTCCTTCATGTTTTTTTAATGCAAATTCATTACCCTTTTCAAAGGTGGATGAGAACTTCATTGCATCTTACCAAGCCAGCTACGGTGTCACGACCGATGAGAACACTGCAGACGGTCAGACCGATCCACAGCCTTCAGCAGCAGCAGCTACATCAGCATCGGCATCCTCAGGGACTCCAGGAACGTCTGCAGGAGTGGGTGAAGACACCACACCAGGAGGGAAGGATGGAGCCAAAGGAGAAGGGGAAGTGAAGAAGCTAGATGAACAACCCCAGATGCTCTATAGGTACCAAAAGATGCAGATGAAGAGGAAAGCAGAACAGAAAAGTGAGTTTCATTTTTATTTGGATAATCATGACTGAACCGAAAACAAATACTTATATTATGTACATTGTTTTGATACAATATTATATTGTGTGTAGCCTTGACTGTTTATCCTAAAGAGTTTCAGTGATTTTGTATCTACAACCTGTAGTTGTTCAAGATGATAGATACTTAATAGTCTGAGATACATGTAATTTATCTCACGGAAAATATGTGTATCAATCTTTATCAACTTTAATTGGTTGTCATACCTGTAACTGTATACAACTACTTTGGAATGTTTCAATACGGGATAAATTTATATAATTTTTTTGAATAGTTTCATATTTTGTTGATAAAACGAACACGCAAGTTTATCAGAACATTCAAATATTCAAACTGGTTGATTCAACTTTGAAATACTAATGCAGGAAAAACATGAAGGATCACAAGAGCTCTCGGACACTAGGAAAATGTTCTGCTAAATATCAAGGAAACACATGAATAGAATTTTCTGAAGGAAAACTCATATTTACTAAAGCAAAGCAACTAATGTCCCAAGTGTGCCCTCCCTTAATAAGTCACAGTTGTAATGTATATTAATCTCTGTGATTATGCCCCCCTCCTCCCAGGCTGGTTCGAGGTCGATCCCACCAAGAACACCAATGTCTACGTGAGCGGCCTTCCAACTGACTTGTTATACATATTAATCTCTGTGATTCTACCCCTCTCCTCTCCTCCCCTCTCAGGCTGGTTTGAGGTCGATCCCACCAAGAACACAAATGTCTACGTGAGTGGCCTTCCAACTGACATCACCCTAGAGGAATTCCAGGAAGTAATGGCCAAGTGGGGTATCATCATGTTGGAAGAGGAGACGGAGAAACCCAAGATCAAGCTCTACATGGACGAGGAGGGCAGACCTAAAGGAGATGGCAGATGCTGCTATCTCAAGGTGAGTAGACTGCCAAGTCGTGCGTTTTTAACGGGGGAAAAGGGGGAAATACGTTTTTACGTTTTGCTGTGCTAAAATCTGTTTTTTGTAAGTTCCGAGAATGGCTGTGCGAACGTGGCCGGCTGCCGATATTGTATAAAGTAAAGCCTGTTGCAAATTTCTTTCTTTTCTTGTTCACAGAGAGAGTCAGTTGACCTTGCCTTACAGTTGCTGGATGAGTCAGAGATCAGAGGTCACAAGATTCATGTAGAGGTCGCGACCTTTACCCTCAAAGGAGATTATAAACCTGATATGAGGAAGAAAAAGAAACCCAACAAGAAAAAGAAAGGAAACGTTCAAGACAAGTGAGTCATTCATTTGTTTTAATTATTCTTTACCTGGCAATATAATTGAAGTTATATATTCTATTATAGAGCAATGACAAAGGAGTTTTGTGTTTATTTATGCATAGGTAAACTCAAGCCTTTTATTAAGTCAAAGCAGACCGGGAGCCAAATATCTGAATAAGCGGCTCCCGGTCCTTAAATTTTTTAGAGGACCGGGAGCCGTTTTCCAGGACCAGGAGCCGTTTCCAAAATTGATGAAAATATGTATTCCTTTAAATTATTTGTTAACCGTTACCTTTTATTTATACATACGGTAGTTTAATTTCTAGTTTAAATGTTGAGCACTCTAATATTAAATCACTCATACCTTGGATAAATCTGTCATTTGTAGTTGTTGTTGTTGTTCATGTTTAATACTATTTTCATGCTGTTAAATGCAAAAATTGAAAAATGTTAGGAAGGGGGGAATTAAATTATTTTTACAATTTTTTTCATGCAGAGCTGCCAACCTGTCACTTTCAAAAAACATATTATTCAGCTTAATAATTGAAAAAGCATATTTTAGGTGAAAAAACAGATTTTGCCTGTTTTACGTTTTTGTTATTTTCCCTATAAAATGCTATTGCATTTATGTTTCTTTGAATAAAAACGCATTTAATCATTGAGAGCAGCCGACCTGTCACTTAAAAAAAAAATAACAAAAAAAATATTAAAAAAAAAAAAAAAAAAAAATAGAAAATTTAAAAAAAATTATTTGTTAAATATATTTACCTATTTTATCAGAAAAATCTATTATTTAAAACATCATATAATTTTAGTCAATGAGTACGAAGGTCGCTGAATTGCAGCGCAACACACGATGATGTTCTATGCCGAAGGTGCGGCACACATTGGTGCTTAATTGCGGTCGAATCAAGGCAAGTCTGGAGTTGCAATAAACTTTGTACATAAAGTCAATGCATCAGCAGGTCCGGTGTTCGTTTTTCATTTGACTTTTTGAAGATACCATCACATTCGAAGGGCATGCGATAGGCGAAAAAACTTTGGTGAAGTTGTTTCTTAAAACTGGGCTAAACCCCCGTGAGCTTTGGAAATATGGCTCCGATTCCGCATTTTTGACAGCAAAATTTGGCTTTTGGGATGGATTTTTGGAAGTTACATCGGGACTTTCTTGTACTGACACTGTGTGTGTAGTGCAGTGCACGGATTATGTCATTTGTGTGTGTATGCATGGCCTGGGGAAATGCTCTCGTCTTTGAGTGGTGTACATCCCCTGTATTGTGTGCAATGTACATGAGTGCGCGCTACAGGAATCGCCAACACAAAGCAATAGCGAAACTATGCATATGCTCGTTCTCACAGCCAGCCGCTAACCACGTTCGCACAGTCAAACTTTTAGACGGAGTGAGAGTGTTGTTCGCGTACTCTCGATCTCAGCTAGCGGTCTGCACGCCGCTGCTAGCCCCCATAGCGGTGGCGCTAGGAGTAGGATATAACGGCCGCTCATATTCGTGCTGCAATTGTTTCTGGGCGATTTTAATTAGGATTCTCATTATAAAATGATTTGTTAGGGTTCATTCAGTCCACGTTTTACTCGTATCAAGTAAGTTTTTGTCACATTTGTGAACATTAAGTGCTAGACATGTGGAAGTTTATGAAACAGAGAATGTTAATTCTCCCAGACCGGGCGCCAGAAATAAAAAATGACCGGCGCCCGGTATTCATTTTTCCCGTCTTACCGGGCGCCAAAAGTCAGGGACCGGGGGGTAAAAATCGCCCGGCGCCCGGTTAATAAAAGGCTTGGGTAAACTTTAATGCATGTAAACATCATTAATTAGATAAGTAAACTTTAGTGCGTGTATATATACTTAAAATGTGTTTCTCATGCTGCATCATAACAAAGACTGTCAGCTTTCTGAGCAACTTTCTCTGGCTGCTGATCAAGCTGACAGAAAAGCAAAATTGAATAGCTCCCTCTATAGTTCATTGCTGTCTACCTTTGTATGGGATGAAAGGTAAATTAAAGAAAGAGGAAAGAAAATAAAGTAACATCAAAGATGTGTGTAGAATAAGGAGGACCTACATGTAGTACATTTAGGTAATGGCCCAAAAGTGATAATCATAGTTGGAAAGAAGTCTGTAATGGGGATAGGGGTGGGTTGATGATAAAATAATTACTACTTCTCATGATGATGAGAGGATACTCACTGGAGTATAATAATGTTGGGTGAAGATTGGAATGGTTGATAGAGATTTTGAAGATGTTATTGATGTCATTGATGATGAGGATTGTGATGATGATAATTCGATGGTTCGTTTTTATAATAATTGTTATAAAGACAACAATTACATGTATGATGATGCTGATAATAGTAGTGATTATTCTGTTCTAAAGGCAAAGCTATCCAAAAGTTTTTTTTACTAAACTTCAAGAAAATGTTTGGTTTGGTTTGAATTTATTTCATATAAAATCACCCAAATCATCTTGGACTTTATTACACATTACTTGATTGATTGATTGCATTGGTTTGAAACCTTACCCATATATTATGAATATTTTTAGACCATCTTGACGAGAGAAAAATAAGAGGAAACATTAGAATATATCAATTGATTAAAAAAATACCAGGGCTCATATTCATAATATCTTACTTTGCTTAGTTGTAAATTAACTAATAACTATAGCCTACTGTATATGTCAATAACTAGGCCCAGATGTACTTTACTTATATTGTTCGGGTACAAGATTTTTAAAAGTACACTTTCTATTTCATAAACAGTATGCTTCATGTAGCTGCTAATAATGTGGTCAAGGAGGATATTGTCTGTTTGGAACCAGAAGAATGGTTATTCATGAGTTCAAACCTTTCTGGCTTGTGAACCACATTGACAAACAGTTATTCTCACAATGTCCTTCTGATTGATTTTATTTTTAACTTGTTCTTGTATCATTGCAGACTTCTCGACTGGAGGCCTGAGAAGAAGTTTCAACAGAGGAAAAGAAACGAGCAAGTTATCATCCTGAAACATGTCTTCCATCCAAGTGAATTTGAGGTATGTTTCAAACCATTGATTTGTGTATAACTATTGTAAAACTTCTATTTCTGATATGAGATTTACAAATGTGTACTGCGATCTTTAAAGGGATCCGGTAACTTTGTCTTAGATCCTTTAAAAAAATCCTTGATTTAGCTCATGTTGCAATGATAATTATAAACCCTCAGGTCAGTCAGGAACTCCATGACTTTTACAAGCTGATCGCCTGTCTGATTATCAAGATATTTATGATTGGAAATCGAAACCAAATTTTGCGTTTTCATAACACTACAGTCTATTGGGGAAATAAGGTAAGGTAAAAGGTAAAAACCGGTCACTCAAATATTTTTACTTTTTTGAGGCACTTCTAGGTCATTTTGAAGCACAATTTTTTTTAGGGCTTCAATATTTCATCATATCACAGACACTGATAACACGTAGGGCCATGCATCTCAGATTTAACATTGTTAAATGATGCCTTTAATACGAGGTGGAACCTTTCTGTCTGTGATTGAAATGTGCAACTTTGTAATGGACATGTCATTCAAGAGAATGGACATCAAAGGAAGCCATCAATTAGAGAAACACTAATAAAACTTTCTTCCATAGGCTCAGTATATTTAAACTACATGTACGTGTAATGCTTGCATATGATGTGGATCAAGTTTTATTGGCGTTGTTGTTTCTTTTTCGTCTTTCATTTTTCTGTTTGATTGTTTGTTTATTTGTTTCATATTCTCTTTTTTTTTATTGATTGATTAATAATTTGTTGTCATGTTTATTTGATTGAGTGACTGACTGATTGATTGGTTAGTTCAATTATGAGTGGACTCGTTATTTTTTTGTTCCTTTCTTTGTTTTGGGGTGATTAATGAATAAAGCAATGGACTTGAGAGTTTATCAAATCTATAAATGCTTCTTTGAAGTTGAAACCAAACTCATGCTGATTGCTGACAGGCTTTTCATTCCCTGATTTCTGCTTTTTGATGTCCGATTATTGATTCTGAATGTTGTTTGGTGTATGCTTGCATGAACTTGAGTCTGTATTGAAGAAACCCAACTCTTCAAGGCTTTTAATGCACTTTTGAAGGATCACTCATCGCTGTACAAGATTCGCACACCCATGACAGTTTTCACTTGCAATTCAATCCGGGCAACATGAGATTAGCCACAATTTGAGCGGGGTCAAAGGTCGGGATTAACCAATCATCATGCAGTGTTCTCTGGGCTTTCAGGAGTAGACCTGGTACTCTGGGAGAATGACAGATCGGTCTAGAGGCCTAGAAGAAAAGGGATATAGACAGAGATGGACAAAGAAAAGAGGTTCATCCAACAGAAAATGTGATTTTGTAGACAAGATAGAGGAAAGAAGGCAAATGAGAGACTGAAAAAGAGAGAGAGAGAGAAAGAGAGAGAAAGAGAGAGAGAGAAAGAGAAAGAGAGAAGGGGGCAGAGAGAGAAAGAGAGAGAGAGAAGGGGGCAGGGATTAGTGTGGCTATTTACAAAAAATTATCATTAGTAACATATTTCCTAGTAAAAAAAGTAGACCTTAATCAAATTCAATCTTACAATTGAATTCTCTCAAATAACATTTAAACAAATTAGAGCTAAGAGAAAAACTGAGTAAAATGAACTTCATATTACAAATGATGCAAAACAAGGAAGCAAAGTGGAAAGGAGAAATAGAAGGATAAATTTTGAAAGAAAAAAAAGTCAGGAAAAAGATGGGAAAAGGATGCTTGAGAGGTGCTCTGCAGAATAGGAAAAAAGATTATTAAAAAATCTACACTTACTAAGAACTGGTATCATACTAGGAGATGTTTGGCAAAGAGAAAAAGGAAAAGAAAAAAGTGTGGCTATACCTCAGAATCCCACGGTGCATCACTCATCACCTAGCAACGTGATACGCAGATGGTGGAAGAATCAACTCCAAAGCTAGTCTTTCTTGCCAGTTGTTTGTTTGATTCAAATCCTTGATAAAATTGAGAAGTAGGAAACTAGAGCCTTTTAGAAAGTTTCAAATCAAAGTTGAAAATATGACAGAATCTTCCTCAGACATGTTTGATACCTGGATATACTGTACATTCTTGGTTCTAACTTGATCTTACCTTGTGGGCCTCAGAATGGCATTCTAGATAAGTGGCTTCATACATTGTACGAGTACTATCATTGTCATCTAATATAATTTCCTGAAACATTTCTTGAAACAAAATTTGGAGTCCTTAGAATTTATCTTACTTTATGTTCAGAGAAGAACCTCAATGTATATTAATTGTTCCATACATGTATAAGAAAACCATTATGCTGGGATCATTTTTGAGCAATGTGAAATCAGTTCAGGCTTCAGTGAGCTGCAGATTTTAGTTTTGATTTCTTTGTGCATACTAAAGGGGGAGGGAGGGGGGCTACAACCATTTCTTCCTTCCTTCTTCTTAGCAATCCCTTTAATTTTGAAATTTGTCCTAGTCTAATTTCCAAAATGGCTGTTAAGTCAAGTCTGGGAGGCTATCACTGGTCTCGATGCTCAAAGTAAATTATGAGAGGTCCGCCTTTTTCAGAAGACTGTTTACAACCTTCTCCTTCTAAACAATCCCTTTAAGTTTCAAAAACCAGTCCTAGTCCAACTTCCAAAATCTGCTGTCGGACAAGTCCTTTTTCGGATATGAACTTTTTCTTTTTCTTTTTGAAGAAAGTGACCGTCGACAACCTTCTCTTCCTAAACCATCCCTTTAAGTTTCAAAAACAGTCCTAGCCCGACTTCCCTAAACTGCTGTTGGGCCAAGTCTAGTGGTCTGTCACTGGTCTAGATGCTAGTGAAACGCCTGGTATCAGGTAGACCGAACCGGACACCCTACACCACACACCCTATTCCACCCGGACCGGGCCATTGTTGATGGTGGTGGCTCCGCCTATACTATCAATACCGGTGGTGACAGGTAAACGTACTATACATTTATTGATTCGCAGCAGAAAACAAACAGGCAATGGGATACAGTGAATGTTGCTCCCTTTTTCTTTCGTCTGCTAGGACTTCTTGTTGAATCGTGCGGGTTACATCAGGTTTTCGAGTATTGATATCATGTTTTTATCATTCTGTGATATTGGTTGTATAGTGTACAAAATAGTCTCGTTTAGAATGTGTATGACTTCCCTCTCTGTACATTGCAAATGTCTCCTACTCGCCATGGGTGATCTCTTCTTAATTGCAATCTTGTCCATGTTGCGATCGTGTCCATGTTGCGATCATGTCCATATATTGCAATCATGCCCATGTTGCAATCATGTCCTTATTGGAATCATCATATCCATATTTTAATCATGTCTATATTGCAATCATGCCCATGTTTCAATCATGTCCAAGTTGCAATCATGTCCATGTTGCAATTTAAGATTTCTGAAGCATCAAAAGAGTGAGGTTCTCTGCAAGGAAGAAATATACAATGGTCATTTATGACCCCAATGTATTCATAGTTGTGGCACACATCCGGAAAGCAAAAGGCATCATCGTTGGTGGTATTGGTGAATTATATGATGTAAATCTGACATCTGATATCTCAATGACATTTCGACTTATGAGAGTCATTAGATATTAAAGTGACTCAATGTTAAACATTGCCTCAGATTCTGAAACAAAATCCTGGATTTAGCTCATGCTGCGATCATAATTATAGACCTTTAGGTCAGTCAGGAATCCCAAGACTTTTACATGCCGACCGCATGTTTGATAATCAAGATATTTTCATAATTTCATTTTTCGTTTTCCTAACGGTTTTTATAACAATACAGTCTATTGGGGACAATGAGTATGGTAAAACGGGTCACTCAACGACTTTTACTTTTTTGAGGCACTTCATGATTATTTTGAACCACAATTTTTTTAGAGCTTCAATATCACACCGTATCACAGACTCTGATAACACGTAGGGCCATGCATCTCAGATTTAACATTGTTAAACAATGCCTTTAATATAGAGATCTCTGAGATGCCCAACTCTACCATACTGTACATTCAGCATCCTCTTGCACAGGAGTCTTGGCTTCTTGCGTGTGAATGCCAAATATGTTAGGTTGAAGGATCTCTGTGCATGTAATGGCTGCATACCTGAGATGTGCAGTTAATTGAGTGTAAACAGACCCAATTTGACCAGGGGACTTGTCTTACTTCTGAAGGGATTAGAGACACTAGGTGGATGGCAAATTAGGATGCAGAGAATGGTGCAGTTAAAGGTAAAGGTACTAAGTCCCATTTGCAGGTCAAAAAAATGAAAAGTTTAAATTCCAACGGCATTTGAAAGATAATACTAATTTAGAACTTCTCTAAAAATAAGGGGGGGGGCTTGAAAATGTCTTTAAGTGGGAAAATAACGACTATTAGTTGTCAAATCGACTTAGGAGCTATAGAGCCAATAAGTAATAGTCTGATTTTTCAGACCATTGTACCGAATGGTCGTACATTTAATGCTGTGCAAAGCTTCAATCAGTTTAATTTTGGCCATTACAAGAAGTGGGTTATTGATGTAGACAAATGCTCAAGCACCCTTTACAGCTCATTTTATGTATGTCATTACCAAAGAAGAAAAATAAGCCAGTCAGTCACTCAACAGTGTCTGACAGTGAAGTCTAGCAAGTAAACGAGTTTCCTTGCATAATTTGAATATTAGGACACTGCTAACGTTTAAATTTCACAGATAGGACATACATGACATATTCATAATTCCTGCAAAGTTCTACAGAATTTGATGTTGGCTGCAAAAGGGACATTGTATCTTTAAAGGGGGCTAGTCACTCTATCATTTCATTTTGTTGTTGTTGTTGTTGGTGGTGGTGGTGTTTTATACTCTGTAAGGGGTTCTCAATGACGATGTTTGATGATGTTGTTTTATGTTTGGTGTTTATTTTTTAAATGACTCCAAGGAGACATGGAAGAAATACAGATAAATGGTACAAAGATATTTTACTAAACAGAGACAGTAAAAAAAAAAGTAATGATGGTGTTAAGTGATCATGAGAAGTTTACATTCATCAAGAATTTTTCATTTCTTAATTAATACATCTAAAGAATAATAACCAGGAAGTTCATATATTTACAAACTTCATACTTCATGCTCTTTCACAAGCATGACTCGTACAACTTCCAAGCTTTTACATACATGTAACACCTTCTTGATTGTAGGCTCATGGCCTCATGCCTGAATACTCAGTAATATTTATGATGTACTTGTGCTCATTTGGTCAAGGATTAAGCTTCAAATATTACATGCACAATATGTACATGCTTTTCTGGAAAGCTATCCTGCAAGTTTGAATTAGAGGTAAAGGTAACGTGGGAGGAGGCTAGTTGCTTAAACCCTTATGTACATCCCAAGGCCTCCTTGAATGGTAATAATAATAATTAATAATTACAGGGCTTATATAGCGCCTAACACTTACTTTGTCTATAATTCATTACTTATCAGATATTTCTTTGTCAGAAACCTTACTTTAGAAATTAATATTATTATATTATTATCATTCTTCCTCCTCTTATTCTTCTTCTTCTCCTTCTCCTTCTTCTTCTTCTTCTTCTTTTTCTTCTTCTTCTTCTTCTTCTTCTTCTTCTTCTTCTTCTTCTTCTCCTTCTCCTTCTTCTCCTTCTTCTCCTTCTTCTTCTTCTTCTTTTTCTTCTTCTTCTTCTTCTTCTTCTTCTTTCCTTTACTGTCTGATATTGTCTTCATGCTCCTACAGGAAGATGCCATGCTGATCAATGACATCAAGGACGATGTCAAGGACGAGTGTTCAACGTACGGTGAGGTCAAGAAGGTCCTTATATTTGATGTAAGTCCTCTCCTCAATTATTAAAACTAATCTACAGAAACATTGTGGAATCGATCAGAAAAGGTTGATCATCTAGCATATTAGTATTGGTGTGTACTGCAAGGTTCTGGAATCATCAAAATGAAAAGAATTTTGACCCAGTCTTGGTAAAGTTACAAGCACTGTTTACAGAAAGATGTATATGGGACTACACCAACATGTGGCATAAAAATCTGTCATGATTGTTATGCTGTTACATGCCATATATGTATGAAGGCATTTGAAAAGCCATGCTTTTCAGGGAACATGTTTTATCCAATGTTCTTGCACACTTGCATTATAACAACGATAATGCTCACAAATTATTTTTCACCTCTTCCCAGAACTCAACCTTCTCAACACACCTTTGTTCTGCGACAAGAAAATGACATTCATTATTTATCGTACTGAATTGAATCTTGTTACATTCTTTATTCTTGTACGTTCTAGATACCGGTATGCATATAAGAACTGTGATTCCAATCACATCTTGGTGTTAAGTGTTTAATTCAAGGACTGATTTTTCTACATGAATTCTCAGGAGTTGAAATATACCTTTAATTATTTCTAGATTCTAATCATATTTTTATTTTGGTTCTCAACAGAGACATCCAGATGGCGTTGTGTCAGTCAAGTTTAAAGATGTTGAGAATGCCGACAAATGTATCCAATCTCTTAACGGAAGGTGAGATAGATCATCTTATACCATTTATTAGGTGGGCTGTATCTAATACAGACCACCTTATAATTTTGTTAAAATTGCCTTTATTATTTCTTTATTATTTATTTTTCTTATTTCGACCCACTTTTTTGTGAGCAAGATAATTTGAAAATGGCTCAATCAAATATCTTAAAATTTGGCACACATAATGTATAGGCATATGAACAAGGCACAGCAAAGTTTTCAACCTTGACCTTGACTGATGACGTCATCTAGGCGCCATTTTGTGAAATTTTCTGAAAATTTACTCATGATCATATTTTCATAACGGTAATTCATTTCTCATTCATATTTATCACGATCAAGGTCAATATCAGTTCGGTCAATTTCAGGTCAAAAAACGCGCGCGTGCGCGTACGTCCGCGCGTCAGTGCGCGCGCAAAATTTTTAAATGCTCAAATTCGTCTTAAATTTATTTTGCATACGTTTCAGGTCATTTTAAGCATTTTATAAAAAATCGCGCGTACGAGCATGCGCGCGCGTTTTCGCGCGTAACACCATTAAAAAACGTAGAATCGCCATTTTTTTTTCTTTCATGATATTTCTCATATTTTTTCAAGGAATTTGATTCCATGTTTATCTCTTTATGACCATTATTAACAAGATGAGCGTAAATTCAAGATAATTGTCAGTGCGCGCGAGGTCTTTTAATACATAGCATATATGGGCAAAAACATGCCTATACAAAATCCGTTATATCTCTTTGGAATGCACCGGGATCCTCAATTTTTTTCATATTAAGATAGAGTATGAGTCGGAAATATGATTCCATGTCTAGTTTGGCCATTAAGTGTATCGTGACATCATCACAATGGCCTTGGAACTCAAAATACGAATTTGCATATTATGACGTCAGCATATTTATGTAAAATTGATTGTATCTCTGTAAATATTGATCAATTTTCTTCAAAATTTCGATATGTTGTAGCTAAGACAATTCTCTACAAGCGCAGTAATAACCATTTTTCATTTTGATGACGTCATCATAGTGAAAATTTTGATTAAAGGCCTCATGTCAAAAACTTCATAATTTGCGTGTTATGCCTATAGAAGGTGAATTTAGTTCACGTTATGAATCTACATGATATTGTCTTTTAAGAATTTGTAAGCAGTATGTCGCTTATTTTTGCTCTATTTTGTCTCAAATGTTAGTTGACCAGCCCACCTATACTTGTTCCAAACAAGTATTATATGTCTAGTTGGATATGTAATTGTTAAACCTCTTGTTATTGTGCCCTTAAATCATATTGACTGTTTTCATTTTACTGACAAGGTTTACATGTACATGTATTTGTGATCTGGGACCATTCTTATAAAGAGTTACGATTGATCCAGATTGGATCCAGATCAATCCAGAACAATCGCAACTCTGCCGTCTCCTATCTCTTATGTACATAGTTGCGATTGATATCAATCACAAATAAGTTGTGATTCATATCGACTCTTTAAAGATGGGGCCCTGATCTAAACACTTTATGCAGCACTACAATAGGTACATGTATACAGTTTGCTATAATAGCAAGATGCTGTGAAGATAATTAGAAACATCAGATAGATAGATCTGTGAAGGCTCATTCACACATTTGTCATAGTAGACCATGGTGTTGTTTTTTTGTGTACAAAATGAATGACAAATAGGCACTATAAATTCATCTGCGCACAACAAATATAACGTAACCTCTCATTTGTTTGCTGTAAGATACAAAAAATGTGAAGCGCAGTACACTTCAAGATTACTCAAAGTAAACCGCGGTGGCTTACACCAGCATATGTGAACAGGCCTGGATAGTTATAATGAAATTGGATGAAAAAATATACTGAAAGTATTAATCGTCTAAATTTGAGGTCTGATAACTATACATCTACTGTAGATAGAAATTTAAAATTTAAAATTTAAAAATACCAATAATATCAGAAATTTAAAATTGGCTAAATTCTCTATTTTGATATCTAGGTGGTTTGCCAAGCGCAAGCTGGAGGTCACTCACTGGGATGGAAAGACAGACTACAAGATAGAAGAGACGGACAAGGAGAGGGAGGAGAGACTGAAGAAGTGGGAGGATTTCCTCCAGGATGACGAGGAGGAGGAGGACAAGAAGAAGAAGGATGGAATGAAGAAGGAAGATGACAGGATGGAGACGAGTGAAGAGACAAAGAACGTTGGAGCTGATGAAGGAATGGCGAAGGAAGAAGTGGATACTGAGAAGAAAGGAAGCGATAATGGAGTGATGATGGAGGGAACTGATGAAGAGGAAGAGGAAAAAGAGGAGGGCAATTCGTGAGATGAACAGAAGAACTGAAGACATTGCAAGGTAGGCATTGGTTTGTTTCAAAATTCAATTTCAATTCAATTCATTTTAATTGCACATTTGATAAAAATTACAATTACAAACATACAAAATACAAAGTAAATTTCAACAAATAACAAAGCAGAACAGAAGTATCAAAATGTGGGGGAACAAACAAAGGCCTAAGGCCTATCAAAGGCTCGTCCACAAACTATATGAGTAATACAGGAAAGTGGTACGAAAAAATAAAACTGGCTAATTGCAACTTGTGGATATCTTGAACTGTTTAGCTTTCGCAAATAGAGGATCTGTGTGTGCTAAAAAAGATTTTGTCAATATTTATTCTTTGTTTTAATCTGCACAATGTGTATTAAATCATATTTATTATTAATTAATGATAGACATTGTTTGACAGTTTGTGTGTTATTGGTTGTAACAACATGCCCAAAACGTCCAAGAGTTAAAATCAGAGGTTTGTTCACTTTGTTGGACCTATTTCTAAAACTATTTACATGTACATGTACCTGTTATTGTGAATTAGTAATGGTAGGAAAATGCGACACTTGATAGGATTCCATATTCGTGTTCCATGCAAAGTACTTGTTTGTTGCAACATCATTTTACGGGTTGTATGTGAGTTTTGCTTGCTGGTATGTGCATACCCAAGTAAAAAATTACTTAGCAAAATTCAGGTTAAACTTTATAAAGTTTTTTATGTACAGGTGTACATGTACAATTGTATGTACCCTAGTGATACACTGATCTACAATTTTTTTTTTTAATCACTGATAAATCTAAGTGCTTTACAGATTACAGATATCATTATTATCCTAGTCATCGTATTCATTCATGCATATTGTGCACCATCTCTTTTACAGCTTGTGAAGTTTCTAAAAACAAGCTAGTATATACTTGTAAACGTGTACACTGTATCTTGAGTTTCTCTGCTTGTCCTTTAATCTATGCATCCGTACATATGAATCCTTCCTATTACCAGTAGAAATACAACAGAAATAATTTCATGTTTCACCATTTTGTTTTCACGTAAATGTGTTTCAAAATCAATTCACTTGTTTTTACTATGCATTTGCGCCAATGCGATTGTGACTCTTTGCCACGTGTTGTCTTTATTTTGTGTATACATAAAAATTGCAAAATTAGCCCCCCCCCCCCCCCCCATACATGTACATTGAGTACCGTTTATTTGCACCAGCAGAAATGTGACTCTGTTCCAGGTTTGTCATAATTTGGCATTTACGTAAACTTTCAAAATTGATCTATTCTCAACACAATTTTGTTTCTTCGTAAAAGTTTCAAAATTACTCTACTCATACATGATCTCCATCTAAAACTCAAGCATCCTCATTCTGTAAATTGACAAGGCAACGTCCTCCTCTTTCTCAGAATTCAAGAGCACTCATAAACTTGATCAAAATCAACAGCCTCTCCGTCACAAAAGCTGTTATGATATCTTGACAGAGAATTTCCACTAGACATGAGATCTCGTCTGCTGCCTGACGACCTTTCATAACAACACTGTTCATTTGCTGTGTTTGTTTTGTTTTTAATTGTTTTGATCATCAAGATTTCCCTTTTTAGTAAGTAATTTGCACTTGTCTTCTGTGAAGTAATTTTTTGATGAATGAACTCTTGATTTTAATGACATCAAGTGGTCCATGTGATTTCTGAAGTACTAGTATACAAATGATGTGCTGTTGAGAGTGTGTTAGGGCAGGATAGTGCACAGAGTTCAGTTGGTGCACATGATACAGATAATGCATGTGCCAGTAGGCAAGTGCAATGAAATCGATTAATTTTTTAAAGTAAAGTCTTGAATTGTATTAAAACCAGCATCCTCTGTCTTATATTGACATCACACATTAGTACATTATGTATAACTTTACACATAAAAAACCTCGGCCTTCTTTTTTTCCAACTTAATTACAGTCCAACCTGTCTATAGCGACCACCCAAGGGAAACACAAAAAGTGGTCTTTGTAGACAGGTTCCTTCAGTACATGTTTCAATGAGAAACAATTTTCAAGGGAAACGAAACATGTGGTCTTTGTAAGACAGGTGGTCACTTAAGCAGGTTTGACTGTAACTAACTTATTATTCACATATTTGAACTTTTTTCACTCTCTTAAAGTCAATTCCCATAAAATGAGGATCTCCAAAGGCTTATTTTTTGTCCCAAACTTTTATGGAAAAATACATATTATTATGTCCGGCAATAGTAACAACTAAATAGCACTGAAAAGGAAACATCACAAAGCGGAGCACTAATGACCTACATACATACACCAACGCAATTTTCTTAATTTTGAAATCTGCAAAACAAGTCTTTCAGTCATGACATAGTACCAGTGAAAGTGTTTTGGGATTTGATACAAGCACCATTGTAGAAAATGAGATAAATGCAACAGAAAAAATGACCTTATCATTGAGATACTTGAAGCTTGGGATTAAGTAGACGCGTAGATTAACGAGACGCGTATAATCCCGCCTTTCTGGTTTGAAGTGTACCAATCACCTGAAAATAAATTTGTTTACTGCTAGAATGTATCAAAACAACCCCCCCAAAAAAAAAAAAAAAAAAAAAAAACAACAACAACATGGTAGCCTTTTACATCAAGAGCAAAACATGCTTTGGTGATTGGTACACCATGTAATGAAAAAAAGGCTAAATATAATATTCTTGCTAAGAATTTTTGACTGAAGAAAACAATGAGGTAAGACAGTGATTTGATACTTAGAATTTTTAGGTTAAAAGACCTTGTTTGTAAAATGTTATCACTAAACAAGAACATTTAATTTTATGTGTGAATGCTCAACTATGGAAGCTGAGAGGACTTTCACTTTGAGGAGGTACGACTGCTCAGTGGTAGAGCAGTGGTCTAGTAACCGGGAGGTCCCGGGTTCAAAGCTAACTCAATTCGCTCGTGCCCTTTGGTGATGCATTAATTCTCATTATCAAGTCCCCCAGAGAGGAAAGCTGTTGGTACCTTGTACTGCTTTCAAACTGGCTTCTATCGGAGTCACACCGATGAAAATACAGATTGATTTTTCCTTATGTAAACAAAGGTGAAACCGAGGTTTTCCCTGCTGTCGCTTTCATACTGCCGGTGAAATTCACTTGCTGTGGCGAGCCCTTGCCGAAAGTGAAAAATTATTACATAATTATTAAGCCTGAGCCCCATCTAGCTGGCATGCAGCATGTTCAACAAAAAGTCAACAAACACAGCTGGTTACGATAAAGCGTGCGTACATAGCGTCATTAGACCATATTAATTGGTGCTTTAATCGCTATTTTCTCCCGAACGCATTCACAGTGGCTTTTTCATAGGTGTCACACGATAGAATGAGAATTTCTTCTGCTCTTGAGCAGGAGAATTTAATTGCCTATTTCTCTTCTTTTCGGCTATTTAATCGGCTTTTTTCTCCTCTGTAGCATTCATAGTGGCCGTTTCATCGGATGCGTCCGGATGCATCCAATGAAAATCAGGCCAGTTTGAAAGGGGTATTAGTTGCCTGCTTTAAAAATATAAGTGTACATGCTCTACTATATCAGTCAGGTAAAACAATCAAACAAACAATCATCCAAGCAGGGACGTGATAGAGAAGGACTGGAATCAAGCCGCTCTCCTTTGACCCCATGCTCCAAGCCGCCGAAAAGTTATGCGCTAATCTGCAACTGTTGACCAGGTGGTGAGATAAAAGAGCGCATGAAATTTCAGGAGTTAGAATTCCTACATCAGAAAATGGTATCACTGCAACTGTTCGCTGTCCCTTCCAATGATTTCTCATCCATTGTTGAATGTGTAAAGAGTAGAACAAGCGAACACAAACTTGTGTACATTCATCCTTTTTTAAACTTGAAAAATACAAAAAAACACGCGAAAACACGCATTAGCAAACTTAATGTTATTGAAGATTGTAAACCATGGATCAAATAACGGGACATTAAAGCATGCACAAATTAGCGCATCATCCTAAAATATTGAGTTTTTGACAGGATGTAATTTTTCTTTTACCAACTCTGGCACACAAATTAAAGGAAGGACGGAGTTTTAAATTTGAAAATTTGTTTGATGCACTATTCCCAATAAAATCCCCATATAAAGTTTTTGATTTACACTGAAATTTTACCGGTAATTTAATATTTTGTAATTAATGTAAAACTGGAGCCTGGCTTCCGAAAGTCCCCGCAGTGGAAGCGCGGTTCGGAGCATGGAACTTCAAAGCCAAGTGGAATGTTACATATCCCATTGTTACGCTTTAGAACTCAAGAATGCGTTTGAATAAATTACAAGAGTTTCGCCTCCTTTTCTTTCACCTCCCTGATCCAAGGAACAAATCTGGTAAGAGCCAACAACATCCTTCTGGCTTTCAGTAGTTGATTTCATGACATTTTGGAGATTAACTGTCCCCTTTCCCGAGGTAGCCAATTACAATTTAAATGTCATTAGGGACAATCAACCCATTATAGGGAGTAATTTCTATGGTTCCTTGGGGAGTCAGGCAGTCATACAGTATACACATACACTCGCTTTTATCCAGTCGCTGTATGAATGCTGTGGTGAATTCAGGGTTTTTCAAAAGAAGGGGCCCCAAAAATGTGTTTACCAGATTTTGGGATGCCATTTTACTTCAAGAATCTATTTCAAAATTCTTTAATTTATTTTATGTATTAATTCATTCATCCATTCATTTGTGTACACTGAAGCCCAATTTTGTGTCATACCCAATCGAATTGGATATCATGTATGTTAATTTTTCCCGGGTGGAAGCTTTTTATGCCTCCGCCACCGAAGGTGGTGCCGGAGGCATCATGTTTTCGGGTTGTCCGTCCGTACGTCCGTACGTCCGTCCCGCTTGACCGTTATCACAATATCTCAAGAACCATTTAAGATTTAAACTTAAGACTCGGGAATAGTATTTATCACCATAGGAAGACGATCTGATTAGATTTTGGAGTACGTAGGTCAAAGGTCACAGGTCACAGAGGTCAACTTATGAAATTCCTTGTATTGAGTTTGTTAGCGCGATATCTCAAGAACCATTTGAGATTTAAACTTAAAACTTAAGGATAGTATGTATCACCATAGGAAGACGATCTGATTAGATTTTGGAGCACGTATGTCAAAGGTCAAGGGTCACAGAGGTCAACTTATGAAATTCCATACATTGAGATTGTTATCATGATATCTCAAGAACCACTGGAGATTTAAACTTCAAACTTAGTGATAGTGTGTATCACTATAGGAAAACAATCTGATTACATTTTGGAGCACGTGGGTCAAAGGTCAAGGGTCATAGAGGTCAACTTATGAAATTCCATACATTGAGATTGTTATCATGATATCTCAAGAACCACTGGAGATGTAAAAACTTCAAACTTAAGGATAGTATGTATCACCATAGGAAGACAATCTGATTAGATTTTGGAGCACGTAGGTCAAAGGTCAAGGGTCACAGAGGTCAACTTATGAAATTCCATACAATGAGATTGTTATCATAATATCTCAAGAACCACTGGAGATTTAAACTTCAAACTTAATGATAGTGTGTATCACCATAGGAAGACAATCTGATTAGATTTTGGAGCACGTAGGTCAAAGGTCAAGGGTCACAGAGGTCAACTTATGAAATTCCATACATTGAGATCGTTATCGCGATATCTCAAGAACCACTGGAGAATTAAACTTCAAACTTAATGATAGTATGTATCACCATATCATAATATCTCAAGAACCACTGGAGATTTAAACTTCAAACTTAATGATAGTGTGTATCACCGTAGGAAGACAATCTGATTAGATTTTGGAGCACGTAGGTCAAAGGTCAAGGGTCACAGAGGTCAACTTATGAAATTCCATACATTGAGATTGTTATCATGATATCTCAAGAACCACTGGAGATTTAAACTCCAAACTTGTTTAAATTGCTCTATGGCGGAGGCATCATTTTCGACTGCGCGCAGTCAAAATTCCATCTAGTTTTTTTTTAATAGGCTAGTTTCCCCACAATGAATGAACATACATGCCATTAGATGGATCCTGACCCCCATATCCCTTTGAAAGGGGCGTAGCGGCAAATATTGTAAAAATTTGAATTATCACAACTTTCGTGCCGAAATTGTAAGGGCCGGGGTGGTTCAGCATTTTAGAGGAAATTTTTTTTTTAATAGGCTAGTTTCCCCACAATGAATGTACCTACATTCAATTAAATGGATTCTGACCCCCATATTCCTTTGAAAGGGGCGTAGTGGCAAATATTGTAAAAATTTGAATTATCACAACTTTCGGGCCGAAATTAGAAGTTCTGGGTGGTTCAGCATTTTGGGGGAAAATATTTTTTTTTTTTAATAGGTTAGGTTCCCCACAATGAATGTCTATACATGCCATTAGATGGATCCTCACCCCTATATCCCTTTGAAAGGGGCGTAGGGGCAAATAATGTGATAATTTGAATAAACACCAATTTCAGGCCAAAATGGTAAGGGTCGGGGTGGTTCAGCATTTTGGAGGAAAATATTATATTTTTTGAATAGGCTAGTTTCCCCACAATGAATGTCCATACATGCCATTAGATGGATCCTGACCCCATATCCCTTTGAAAGGGGCGTAGGGGCAAATATTGTAAAAATTTGAATTATCACATTTTTGGGGCCGAAATTGGAAGGGCCGGGGTGGTTCAGGATTTTGGTGGAAAATATTATATTTTTTGAATAGGCTAGTTTCCCCACAATGAATCTACATACATGCCATTAGATGGATCCTGACCCCCATATCCCATTGAAAAGGGCGTAGGGGCAAATATTGTAAAAATTTGAATTATCACAACTTTCGTAACGAAATTGTAAGGGCCGGGGTGGTTCAGGATTTTGGAGGAAAATATTATATTTTTTGAATAGGCTAGTTTCCCCACAATGAATGTACATACATGCCATTAGATGGATCCTGACCCCCATATCCCTTTGAAAGGGGCGTAGGGGCAAATATTGTAAAAATTTGAATTATCACATTTTTCAGGCCGAAATTAGAAGGTCCGGGGTGGTTTAGCATTTTGGAGGAAAATATTTTTTTTTTTTAATAGGTTAGGTTTTCTACAATGAATGTACATACATGCCATTAGATGGATCCTGACCCCCATATCCCTTTGAAAGGGGCGTAGGGGCAAATATTGTAAAAATTTGAATTATCACAACTTTCGTGCCGAAATTGTAAGGGCCGGGGTGGTTCAGCATTTTGGAGGAAAATATTTTTTTTTTTGAATAGGCTAGTTTTCCCACAATGAATGTACATACATGCCATTAGATGGATCCTGACCCCCATATCCCTTTGAAAGGGGCGTAGGGGCATATATTGTAAAAATTTGAATTATAACATTTTTCGGGCCGAAATTAGAAGGGCCGGGGTGGTTCAGGATTTTTGAGGAAAATATTATATTTCTTGAATAGGCTAGTTTCCCCACAATGAATGTACATACATGCCATTAGATGGATCCTGACCCCCATATCCCTTTGAAAGGGGTGTAGGGGCAAATATTGTAAAAATTTGAATTATCACATTTTTCGGGCCGAAATTGGAAGGGCCGAGGTGGTTCAGGATTTTGGAGGAAAATATTATATTTTTTGAATAGGCTAGTTTCCCCACAATGAATGTACATACATGCCATTAGATGGATCCTGACCCCCATATCCCTTTGAAAGGGGCGTAGGGGCAAATATTGTAAAAATTTGAATTATCACATTTTTGGGGCCGAAATTGGAAGGGCCGGGGTGGTTCAGGATTTTGGAGGAAAATATTATATTTTTTGAATAGGCTAGTTTCCCCACAATGAATGTACATACATGCCATTAGATGGATCCTGACCCCCATATCCCTTTGAAAGGGGCGTAGGGGCAAATATTGTAAAAATTTGAATTATCACATTTTTCGGGCCGGAATTGGAAGGGCCAGGGTGGTTCAGCATTTTGGAGGAAAATATTTTTTTTTTTTGAATAGGCTAGTTTCCCCACAAGGAATGTACATACATGCCATTAGATGGATCCTGACCCCCATATCCCTTTGAAAGGGGCGTAGGGGCAAATATTGTGATAATTTGAATAAACACCAATTTCAGGCCGAAATGGTAAGGGCCGGGGTGGTTCAGCATTTTGGAGGAAAATATTTTTTTTTTTTAATAGGCTAGTTTCCCCACAAGGAATGTACATACATGCCATTAGATGGATCCTGACCCCCATATCCCTTTGAAAGGGGCGTAGGGGCAAATATTGTAAAAATTTGAATTATCACATTTTTGGGGCCGAAATTGGAAGGGCCGGGGTGGTTCAGGATTTTGGTGGAAAATATTATATTTTTTGAATAGGCTAGTTTCCCCACAATGAATCTACATACATGCCATTAGATGGATCCTGACCCCCATATCCCATTGAAAGGGGCGTAGGTGCAAATATTGTAAAAATTTGAATTATCACAACTTTCGTAACGAAATTGTAAGGGCCGGGGTGGTTCAGGATTTTGGAGGAAAAATTATATTTTTTGAATAGGCTAGTTTCCCCACAATGAATGTACATACATGCCATTAGATGGATCCTGACCCCCATATCCCTTTGAAAGGGGCGTAGGGGCAAATATTGTAAAAATTTGAATTATCACATTTTTCAGGCCGAAATTAGAAGGTCCGGGGTGGTTTAGCATTTTGGAGGAAAATACTTTTTTTTTTTGAATAGGCTAGTTTCCCCACAAGGAATGTACATACATGCCATTAGATGGATCCTGACCCCCATATCCCTTTGAAAGGGGCGTAGGGGCAAATATTGTGATAATTTGAATAAACACCAATTTCAGGCCGAAATGGTAAGGGCCAGGGTGGTTCAGCATTTTGGAGGAAAATATTATATTTTTTGAATAGGCTAGTTTCCCCACAATGAATGTACATACATGCCATTAGATGGATCCTGACCCCCTTATCCCTTTGAAAGGGGCGTAGGGGCAAATATTGTAAAAATTTGAATTATCACAACTTTCGTGCCGAAATTGTAAGGGCCGGGGTGGTTCAGCATTTTGGAGGAAAATATTATATTTTTTGAAAAGGCTAGTTTCCCCACAATGAATGTACATACATGCCATTAGATGGATCCTGACCCCCATATCCCTTTGAAAGGGGCGTAGGGGCAAATATTGTGATAATTTGAATAAACACCAATTTCAGGCCGAAATGGTAAGGGTCGGGGTGGTTCAGCATTTTGGAGGAAAATATTATTTTTTTTGAAAAGGCTAGTTTCCCCACAATGAATGTACATACTGTACATGCCATTAGGTGGATCCTGACCCCCATATCTCTTCGAAAGGGGCGTAGGGGCAAATATTGTAAAATTTGAATTACCACATTTTTCAGGCCGAAATTAGAAGGTCCGGGGTGGTTTAGCATTTTGGAGGAAAATATATATATTTTTTAATAGGTGAGGTTTTCTACAATGAATGTACATACATGCCATTAGATGGATCCTGACCCCCATATCCCTTTGAAAGGGGCGTAGGGGCAAATATTGTGATAATTTGAATAAACACCAATTTCAGGCCGAAATGGTAAGGGCCGGGGTGGTTCAGCATTTTGAAGGAAAATATTTTTTTTTTTAATAGGCTAGTTTCCCCACAAGGAATGTACATACATGCCATTAGATGGATCCTGACCCCCATATCCCTTTGAAAGGGGCGTAGGGGCAAATATTGTAAAAATTTGAATTATCACATTTTTGGGGCCGAAATTGGAAGGGCCGGGGTGGTTCAGGATTTTGGTGGAAAATATTATATTTTTTGAATAGGCTAGTTTCCCCACAATGAATCTACATACATGCCATTAGATGGATCCTGACCCCCATATCCCATTGAAAGGGGCGTAGGGGCAAATATTGTAAAAATTTGAATTATCACAACTTTCGTAACGAAATTGTAAGGGCCGGGGTGGTTCAGGATTTTGGAGGAAAATATTATATTTTTTGAATAGGCTAGTTTCCCCACAATGAATGTACATACATGCCATTAGATGGATCCTGACCCCCATATCTCTTTGAAAGGGGCGTAGGGGCAAATATTGTAAAAATTTGAATTATCACATTTTTCAGGCCGAAATTAGAAGGTCCGGGGTGGTTTAGCATTTTGGAGGAAAATATTTTTTTTTTTGAATAGGCTAGTTTCCCCACAAGGAATGTACATACATGCCATTAGATGAATCCTGACCCCCATATCCCTTTGAAAGGGGCGTAGGGGCAAATATTGTGATAATTTGAATAAACACCAATTTCAGGCCGAAATGGTAAGGGCCAGGGTGGTTCAGCATTTTGGAGGAAAATATTATATTTTTTGAAAAGGCTAGTTTCCCCACAATGAATGTACATACATGCCATTAGATGGATCCTGACCCCCATATCCCTTTGAAAGGGGCGTAGGGGCAAATATTGTAAAAATTTGAATTATCACAACTTTCGTGCCGAAATTGTAAGGGCCGGGGTGGTTCAGCATTTTGGAGGAAAATATTATTTTTTTTGAAAAGGCTAGTTTCCCCACAATGAATGTACATACATGCCATTAGATGGATCCTGACCCCCATATCTCTTTGAAAGGGGCGTAGGGGCAAATATTGTAAAATTTGAATTACTACATTTTTCAGGCCGAAATTAGAAGGTCCAGGGTGGTTTAGCATTTTGGAGGAAAATATATATTTTTTTTAATAGGTGAGGTTTTCTACAATGAATGTACATACATGCCATTAGATGGATCCTGACCCCCATATCCCTTTGAAAGGGGCGTAGGGGCAAATATTGTAAAAATTTGAATTATCACAACTTTCGTGCCGAAATTGTAAGGGCCGGGGTGGTTCAGCATTTTGGAGGAAAATATTATATCTTTTGAATAGGCTAGTTTCCCCACAATGAATGTCCATACATGCCATTAGATGGATCCTGACCCCCATACCCCTTTAAAGGGGCGTAGGGGCAAATATTGTGATAATTTGAATAAGCACCAATTTCAGGCCGAAATGGAAAAAGCCGGGGTGGTTCAGCATTTTGGAGGAAAATATTATATTTTTTGAATAGGCTAGTTTCCCCACAATGAATGTACATACATGCCATTAGATGGATCCTGACCCCCATATCCCTTTGAAAGGGGCGTAGGGGCAAATATTGTAAAAATTTGAATTATCACATTTTTGGGGCCGAAATTGGAAGGGCCGGGGTGGTTCAGGATTTTGGTGGAAAATATTTTTTTTTTTTAATAGGTGAGGTTTTCTACAATGAATGTACATACATGCCCTTAGATGGATCCTCACCCCCATATCCCTTTGAAATATTGTAAAAATTTGAATTATCACAACTTTCGTGCCGAAATTGTAAGGGCCGGGGTGGTTCAGCATTTTGGAGGAAAATATTATATTTTTTTAATAGGCTAGTTTCCCCACAATGAATGTACATACATGCCATTAGATGGATCCTGACCCCCATATCCCTTTGAAAGGGGCGTAGGGGCAAATATTGTAAAATTTGAATTATCACAACTTTCGTGCCGAAATTGTAAGGGCCGGGGTGGTTCAGGATTTTGGTGGAAAATATTATATTTTTTGAATAGGCTAGTTTCCCCACAATGAATCTACATACATGCCATTAGATGGATCCTGACCCCCATATCCCTTTGAAAGGGGCGTAGGGGCAAATATTGTAAAAATTTGAATTATCACATTTTTGGGGCCGAAATTGGAAGGGCCAGGGTAGTTCAGCATTTTGGAGGAAAATATTATTTTTTTTGAATAGGCTAGTTTCCCCACAAGGAATGTACATACATGCCATTAGATGGATCCTGACCCCCATATCCCTTTGAAAGGGGCGTAGGGGCAAATATTGTAAAAATTTGAATTATCACATTTTTGTGGCCGAAATTGGAAGGGCCGGGGTGGTTCAGGATTTTGGAGGAAAATATTATATTTTTTGAATAGGCTAGTTTCCCCACAATGAATGTACATACATGCCATTAGATGGATCCTTACCCCCATATCCCTTTGAAAGGGGCGTAGGGCAAATATTGTAAAAATTTGAATTATCACAACTTTCGTAACGAAATTGTAAGGGCCGGGGTGGTTCAGCATTTTGGAGGAAAATATATATATTTTTTTAATAGGTTAGTTTCCTCACAATGAATGTCCATACATGCCATTAGATGGATCCTGACCCCCATATCCCTTTGAAAGGGGCGTAGGGGCAAATATTGTGATAATTTGAATAAGCACCAATTTCAGGCCGAAATGGAAAGGGCCGGGGTGGTTCAGCATTTTGGAGGAAAATATTATATTTTTTGAATAGGCTAGTTTCCCCACAATGAATGTACATACATGCCATTAGATGGATCCTGACCCCCATATCCCTTTGAAAGGGGCGTAGGGCAAATATTGTAAAAATTTGAATTATCACAACTTTCGTGCCAAAATTGTAAGGGCCGGGGTGGTTCAGCATTTTGGAGGAAAATATTATTTTTTTTGAAAAGGCTAGTTTCCCCACAATGAATGTACATACATGCCATTAGATGGATCCTGACCCCCATATCCCTTTGAAAGGGGCGTAGGGGCAAATATTGTAAAAATTTGAATTATCACAACTTTCGTAACGAAATTGTAAGGGCCGGGGTGGTTCAGCATTTTGGAGGAAAATATATATTTTTTTTTAATAGGTTAGTTTCCTCACAATGAATGTCCATACATGCCATTAGATGGATCCTGACCCCCATACCCCTTTAAAAGGGGCGTAGGGGCAAATATTGTGATAATTTGAATAAGCACCAATTTCAGGCCGAAATGGAAAGGGCCGGGGTGGTTCAGGATTTTGGAGGAAAATATTATATTTTTTGAATAGGCTAGTTTTCCCACAATGAATGTACATACATGCCATTAGATGGATCCTGACCCCCATATCCCTTTGAAAGGGGCGTAGGGGCAAATATTGTAAAAATTTGAATTATCACATTTTTCAGGCCGAAATTAGAAGGTCCGGGGTGGTTTAGCATTTTGGAGGAAAATATATATTTTTTTTAATAGGTTAGGTTTTCTACAATGAATGTACATACATGCCATTAGATGGATCCTGACCCCCATATCCCTTTGAAAGGGGCGTAGGGGCAAATATTGTAAAAATTTGAATTATCACAACTTTCGTGCCGAAATTGTAAGGGCCGGGGTGTTTCAGCATTTTGGAGGAAAATATTTTTTTTTTTGAATAGGCTAGTTTCCCACAATGAATGTACATACATGCCATTAGATGGATCCTGACCCCCATATCCCTTTGAAAGGGGCGTAGGGGCAAATATTGTAAAATTTGAATTATCACAACTTTCGTGCCGAAATTGTAAGGGCCGGGGTGGTTCAGGATTTTGGTGGAAAATATTATATTTTTTGAATAGGCTAGTTTCCCCACAATGAATGTACATACATGCCATTAGATGGATCCTGACCCCCATATCCCTTTGAAAGGGGCGTAGGGGCAAATATTGTAAAAATTTGAATTATCACATTTTTGGGGCCGAAATTGGAAGGGCCAGGGTGGTTCAGCATTTTGGAGGAAAATATTATTTTTTTGAATAGGCTAGTTTCCCCACAATGAATGTACATACATGCCATTAGATGGATCCTGACCCCCATATCCCTTTGAAAGGGGCGTAGGGGCAAATATTGTAAAAATTTGAATTATCACATTTTTGTGGCCGAAATTGGAAGGGCCGGGGTGGTTCAGGATTTTGGTGGAAAATATTATATTTTTTGAATAGGCTAGTTTCCCCACAATGAATGTACATACATGCCATTAGATGGATCCTGACCCCCATATCCCATTGAAAGGGGCGTAGGGGCAAATATTGTAAAAATTTGAATTATCACAACTTTCATAAAAAAATTGTAAGGGCCGGGGTGGTTCAGGATTTTGGAGGAAAATATTATATTTTTTGAATAGGCTAGTTTCCCCACAATGAATGTACATACATGCCATTAGATGGATCCTGACCCCCATATCCCTTTGAAAGGGGCGTAGGGGCAAATATTGTGATAATTTGAATAAGCACCAATTTCAGGCCGAAATGGAAAAAGCCGGGGTGGTTCAGGATTTTGGAGGAAAATATTATATTTTTTGAATAGGCTAGTTTCCCCACAATGAATGTCCATACATGCCATTAGATGGATCCTGACCCCCATACCCCTTTAAAAGGGGCGTAGGGGCAAATATTGTGATAATTTGAATAAGCACCAATTTCAGGCCGAAATGGAAAGGGCCGGGGTGGTTCAGCATTTTGGAGGAAAATATTATATTTTTTGAATAGGCTAGTTTCCCCACAATGAATGTACATACATGCCATTAGATGGATCCTGACCCCCATATCCCTTTGAAAGGGGCGTAGGGGCAAATATTGTAAAAATTTGAATTATCACAACTTTCGTAACGAAATTGTAAGGGCCGGGGTGGTTCAGCATTTTGGAGGAAAATATATATTTTTTTTTAATAGGTTAGTTTCCTCACAATGAATGTCCATACATGCCATTAGATGGATCCTGACCCCCATATCCCTTTGAAAGGGGCGTAGGGGCAAATATTGTGATAATTTGAATAAACACCAATTTCAGGCCAAAATGGTAAGGGCCGGGGTGGTTCAGCATTTTGTAGGAAAATATTATATTTTTTGAATAGGCTAGTTTCCCCACAATGAATGTACATACATGCCATTAGATGGATCCTGACCCCCATATCCCTTTGAAAGAGGCGTAGGGGCAAATATTGTAAAAATTTGAATTATCACATTTTTCGGGCCAAAATTGGAAGGGCCGGGGTGGTTCAGGATTTTGGAGGAAAATATTATATTTTTTGAATAGGCTAGTTTCCCCACAATGAATGTCCATACATGCCATTAGATGGATCCTGACCCCCATACCCCTTTAAAAGGGGCGTAGGGGCAAATATTGTGATAATTTGAATAAGCACCAATTTCAGGCCGAAATGGAAAGGGCCGGGGTGGTTCAGGATTTTGGAGGAAAATATTATATTTTTTGAATAGGCTAGTTTTCCCACAATGAATGTACATACATGCCATTAGATGGATCCTGACCCCCATATCCCTTTGAAAGGGGCGTAGGGGCAAATATTGTAAAAATTTGAATTATCACATTTTTCAGGCCGAAATTAGAAGGTCCGGGGTGGTTTAGCATTTTGGAGGAAAATATATATTTTTTTTAATAGGTTAGGTTTTCTACAATGAATGTACATACATGCCATTAGATGGATCCTGACCCCCATATCCCTTTGAAAGGGGCGTAGGGGCAAATATTGTAAAAATTTGAATTATCACAACTTTCGTGCCGAAATTGTAAGGGCCGGGGTGGTTCAGGATTTTGGAGGAAAATATTATATTTTTTGAATAGGCTAGTTTCCCCACAATGAATGTCCATACATGCCATTAGATGGATCCTGACCCCCATACCCCTTTAAAAGGGGCGTAGGGGCAAATATTGTGATAATTTGAATAAGCACCAATTTCAGGCCGAAATGGAAAGGGCCGGGGTGGTTCAGCATTTTGGAGGAAAATATTATATTTTTTGAATAGGCTAGTTTCCCCACAATGAATGTACATACATGCCATTAGATGGATCCTGACCCCCATATCCCTTTGAAAGGGGCGTAGGGCAAATATTGTAAAAATTTGAATTATCACAACTTTCGTGCCGAAATTGTAAGGGCCGGGGTGGTTCAGCATTTTGGAGGAAAATATTATTTTTTTTGAAAAGGCTAGTTTCCCCACAATGAATGTACATACATGCCATTAGATGGATCCTGACCCCCATATCCCTTTGAAAGGGGCGTAGGGGCAAATATTGTAAAAATTTGAATTATCACAACTTTCGTAACGAAATTGTAAGGGCCGGGGTGGTTCACCATTTTGGAGGAAAATATTATTTTTTTTGAATAGGCTAGTTTCCCCACAATGAATGTCCATACATGCCATTAGATGGATCCTGACCCCCATACCCCTTTAAAAGGGACGTAGGGGCAAATATTGTGATAATTTGAATAAACACCAATTTCAGGCCAAAATGGTAAGGGCCGGGGTGGTTCAGCATTTTGGAGGAAAATATTATATTTTTTGAATAGGCTAGTTTCCCCACAATGAATGTACATACATGCCATTAGATGGATCCTGACCCCCATATCCCTTTGAAAGGGGCGTAGGGGCAAATATTGTAAAAATTTGAATTATCACATTTTTCGGGCCGAAATTGGAAGGGCCGGGGTGGTTCAGGATTTTGGAGGAAAATATTATATTTTTTGAATAGGCTAGTTTCCCCACAATGAATGTACATACATGCCATTAGATTGATCCTGACCCCCATATCCCATTGAAAGGGGCGTAGGGGCAAATATTGTAAAAATTTGAATTATCACAACTTTCGTAACGAAATTGTAAGGGCCGGGTTGGTTCAGCATTTTGGAGGAAAATATATATTTTTTTTTAATAGGTTAGTTTCCTCACAATGAATGTCCATACATGCCATTAGATGGATCCTGACCCCCATATCCCTTTGAAAGGGGCGTAGGGGCAAATATTGTGATAATTTGAATAAACACCAATTTCAGGCCAAAATGGTAAGGGCCGGGGTGGTTCAGCATTTTGGAGGAAAATATTATATTTTTTGAATAGGCTAGTTTCCCCACAATGAATGTACATACATGCCATTAGATGGATCCTGACCCCCATATCCCTTTGAAAGAGGCGTAGGGGCAAATATTGTAAAAATTTGAATTATCACATTTTTCGAGCCAAAATTGGAAGGGCCGGGGTGGTTCAGGATTTTGGAGGAAAATATTATATTTTTTGAATAGGCTAGTTTCCCCACAATGAATGTCCATACATGCCATTAGATGGATCCTGACCCCCATACCCCTTTAAAAGGGGCGTAGGGGCAAATATTGTGATAATTTGAATAAGCACCAATTTCAGGCCGAAATGGAAAGGGCCGGGGTGGTTCAGCATTTTGGAGGAAAATATTATATTTTTTGAATAGGCTAGTTTCCCCACAATGAATGTACATACATGCCATTAGATGGATCCTGACCCCCATATCCCTTTAAAGGGGCGTAGGGGCAAATATTGTAAAAATTTGAATTATCACATTTTTGGGGCCGAAATTGGAAGGGCCGGGGTGGTTCAGGATTTTGGAGGAAAATATTATATTTTTTGAATAGGCTAGTTTCCCCACAATGAATGTACATACATGCCATTAGATGGATCCTGACCCCCATATCCCTTTGAAAGGGGCGTAGGGGCAAATATTGTAAAAATTTGAATTATCACATTTTTCGGGCCGAAATTGGAAGGGCCGGGGTGGTTCAGGATTTTGGAGGAAAATATTATTTTTATGCCTCCGCCACCGAAGGTGGTGCCGGAGGCATCATGTTTTCGGGTTGTCCGTCCGTACGTCCGTACGTCCGTCCGTCCGTACGTCCGTCCGTCCGTACGTCCCGTTTGACCGTTATCACAATATCTCAAGAACCATTTAAGATTTAAACTTAAGACTCGGGAATAGTATTTATCACCATAGGAAGACGATCTGATTAGATTTTGGAGTACGTAGGTCAAAGGTCACAGGTCACAGAGGTCAACTTATGAAATTCCTTGTATTGAGTTTGTTAGCGCGATATCTCAAGAACCATTTGAGATTTAAACTTCAAACTTAAGGATAGTATGTATCACTATAGGAAGACGATCTGATTAGATTTTGGAGCACGTATGTCAAAGGTCAAGGGTAACAGAGGTCAACTTATGAAATTCCATACATTGAGATTGTTATCATGATATCTCAAGAACCACTGGAGATTTAAACTTCAAACTTAGTGATAGTGTGTATCACTATAGGAAAACAATCTGATTAGATTTTGGAGCACGTATGCCAAAGGTCAAGGGTCACAGAGGTCAACTTATGAAATTCCATACATTGAGATTGTTATCATGATATCTCAAGAACCACTGGAGATTTAAACTTCAAACTTAGTGATAGTGTGTATCACTATAGGAAAACAATCTGATTAGATTTTGGAGCACGTATGTCAAAGGTCAAGGGTCACAGAGGTCAACTTATGAAATTCCATACATTGAGATTGTTATCATGATATCTCAAGAACCACTGGAGATTTAAACTTCAAACTTAGTGATAGTGTGTATCACCATAGGAAGACGATCTGATTAGATTTTGGAGCACGTAGGTCAAAGGTCAAAGGCCACAGCGCACATTATGAATGCAAAAACAGCTTGTGATCGCGTTATCTCAAGAACCGATTGATGGATTCATGCCAAAATTAGGTCATGTTTGTTACTTGCAGAGCCAATGAACTGAGTAGATTCTTGGTTCATAAGGTCAAAGGTCAAAGGTCATGGGCCCATTATGTATGCAAAAATAGCTTGTGAACGCATTCTCATTAGAACTGACAGATGGATTACTATTTAACTCAGAACATCTTGCAGAGCCAATGAACTGAGTAGATTTTATGGTCATGAGGTCAAAGATCAAAGGGTCATATATGTATATGAGAAATTGCTTGTAATCACAATATTCTGAGAACCTGTCAATGGATTACCATTGACCGTGAATTCAATTTTTTTTTCTGTTTTGGTTTGTAAAATTGCTCTTTAACGGAGGCATCATTTTCGACTGCGCGCAGTCGAATTCCATCTAGTTTTTGAATAGGCTAGTTTCCCCACAATGAATGTACATACATGCCATTAGATGGATCCTGACCCCCATATCCCTTTGAAAGGGGCGTTGGGGCAAATATTGTAAAAATTTGAATTATCACATTTTTCAGGCCGAAATTAGAAGGTCCGGGGTGGTTTAGCATTTTGGAGGAAAATATTTTTTTTTTTTAATAGGTTAGTTTTCTACAATGAATGTACATACATGCCATTAGATGGATCCTGACCCCCATATCCCTTGAAAGGGGCGTAGGGGCAAATATTGTAAAAATTTGAATTATCACAACTTTCGTAACGAAATTGTAAGGGCCGGGGTGGTTCAGGATTTTGGAGGAAAATATTATATTTTTTGAATAGGCTAGTTTCCCCACAATGAATGTACATACATGCCATTAGATGGATCCTGACCCCCATATCCCTTTGAAAGGGGCGTAGGGGCAAATATTGTAAAAATTTGAATTATCACATTTTTCAGGCCGAAATTAGAAGGTCCGGGGTGGTTAAGCATTTTGGAGGAAAATATATATTTTTTTGAATAGGCTAGTTTTCCCACAATGAATGTACATACATGCCATTAGATGGATCCTGACCCCCATATCCCTTTGAAAGGGGCGTAGGGGCAAATATTGTAAAAATTTGAATTATCACATTTTTAGGGCCAAAATTGGAAGGGCCGGGGTGGTTCAGGATTTTTGAGGAAAATATTATATTTTTTGAATAGGCTAGTTTCCCCACAATGAATGTACATACATGCCATTAGATGGATCCTGACCCCCATATCCCTTTGAAAAGGGCGTAGGGGCAAATATTGTAAAAATTTGAATTATCACATTTTTCGGGCCGAAATTGGAAGGGCCGGGGTGGTTCAGGATTTTGGAGGAAAATATTATATTTTTTGAATAGGCTAGTTTCCCCACAATGAATGTACATACATGCCATTAGATGGATCCTGACCCCCATATCCCTTTAAAAGGGGCGTAGGGGCAAATATTGTAAAAATTTGAATTTTCACATTTTTGGGGCCGAAATTGGAAGGGCCGGGGTGGTTCAGGATTTTGGAGGAAAATATTATATTTTTTGAATAGGCTAGTTTCCCCACAATGAATGTACATACATGCCATTAGATGGATCCTGACCCCCATATCCCTTTGAAAGGGGCGTAGGGGCAAATATTGTAAAAATTTGAATTATCACATTTTTTGGGCCGAAATTGGAAGGGCCGGGGTGGTTCAGGATTTTGGAGGAAAATATTATTTTTTTTGAATAGGCTAGTTTCCCCACAATGAATGTACATACATGCCATTAGATGGATCCTGACCCCCATATCCCTTTGAAAGGGGCGTAGGGGCAAATATTGTAAAAATTTGAATTATCACATTTTTCAGGCCGAAATTAGAAGGTCCGGGGTGGTTTAGCATTTTGGAGGAAAATATTTTTTTTTTTTAATAGGTTAGTTTTCTACAATGAATGTACATACATGCCATTAGATGGATCCTGACCCCCATATCCCTTTGAAAGGGGCGTAGGGGCAAATATTGTAAAAATTTGAATTATCACAACTTTCGTAACGAAATTGTAAGGGCCGGGGTGGTTCAGGATTTTGGAGGAAAATATTATATTTTTTGAATAGGCTAGTTTCCCCACAATGAATGTACATACATGCCATTAGATGGATCCTGACCCCCATATCCCTTTGAAAAGGGCGTAGGGGCAAATATTGTAAAAATTTGAATTATCACATTTTTCAGGCCGAAATTAGAAGGTCCGGGGTGGTTCAGCATTTTGGAGGAAAATATATATTTTTTTGAATAGGCTAGTTTCCCACAATGAATGTACATACATGCCATTAGATGGATCCTGACCCCCATATCCCTTTGAAAGGGGCGTAGGGGCAAATATTGTAAAAATTTGAATTATCACATTTTTAGGGCCAAAATTGGAAGGGCCGGGGTGGTTCAGGATTTTTGAGGAAAATATTATATTTTTTGAATAGGCTAGTTTCCCCACAATGAATGTACATACATGCCATTAGATGGATCCTGACCCCCATATCCCTTTGAAAGGGCGTAGGGGCAAATATTGTAAAAATTTGAATTATCACATTTTTCAGGCCGAAATTAGAAGGGCCGGGGTGGTTCAGCATTTTGGAGGAAAATATATATTTTTTTGAATAGGCTAGTTTTCCCACAATGAATGTACATACATGCCATTAGATGGATCCTGACCCCCATATCCCTTTGAAAGGGGCGTAGGGGCAAATATTGTAAAAATTTGAATTATCACATTTTTAGGGCCAAAATTGGAAGGGCCGGGGTGGTTCAGGTTTTTGAGGAAAATATTATATTTTTTGAATAGGCTAGTTTCCCCACAATGAATGTACATACATGCCATTAGATGGATCCTGACCCCCATATCCCTTTGAAAGGGGCGTAGGGGCAAATATTGTAAAAATTTGAATTATCACATTTTTCGGGCCGAAATTGGAAGGGCCGGGGTGGTTCAGGATTTTGGAGGAAAATATTATATTTTTTGAATAGGCTAGTTTCCCCACAATGAATGTCCATACATGCCATTAGATGGATCCTGACCCCCATATCCCTTTAAAAGGGGCGTAGGGGCAAATATTGTGATAATTTGAATAATCACCAATTTCAGGCCGAAATGGAAAGGGCCGGGGTGGTTCAGCATTTTGGAGGAAAATATTATATTTTTTGAATAGGCTAGTTTCCCCACAATGAATGTACATACATGCCATTAGATGGATCCTGACCCCCATATCCCTTTGAAAGGGGCGTAGGGGCAAATATTGTAAAAATTTGAATTATCACATTTTTGGGCCGAAATTGGAAGGGCCGGGGTGGTTCAGGATTTTGGAGGAAAATATTATATTTTTTGAATAGGCTAGTTTCCCCACAATGAATGTACATACATGCCATTAGATGGATCCTGACCCCCATATCCCTTTGAAAGGGGCGTAGGGGCAAATATTGTAAAAATTTGAATTATCACATTTTTTGGGCCGAAATTGGAAGGGCCGGGGTGGTTCAGGATTTTGGAGGAAAATATTATTTTTTTTGAATAGGCTAGTTTCCCCACAATGAATGTACATACATGCCATTAGATGGATCCTGACCCCCATATCCCTTTGAAAGGGGCGTAGGGGCAAATATTGTAAAAATTTGAATTATCACATTTTTCAGGCCGAAATTAGAAGGGCCGGGGTGGTTCAGCATTTTGGAGGAAAATATATATTTTTTTGAATAGGCTAGTTTTCCCACAATGAATGTACATACATGCCATTAGATGGATCCTGACCCCCATATCCCTTTGAAAGGGGCGTAGGGGCAAATATTGTAAAAATTTGAATTATCACATTTTTCGGGCCGAAATTGGAAGGGCCGGGGTGGTTCAGGATTTTGGAGGAAAATATTATATTTTTTGAATAGGCTAGTTTCCCCACAATGAATGTACATACATGCCATTAGATGGATCCTGACCCCCATATCCCTTTGAAAGGGGCGTAGGGGCAAATATTGTAAAAATTTGAATTATCACATTTTTTGGGCCGAAATTGGAAGGGCCGGGGTGGTTCAGCATTTTGGAGGAAAATATTATTTTTTTTGAATAGGCTAGTTTCCCCACAATGAATGTACATACATGCCATTAGATGGATCCTGACCCCCATATCCCTTTGAAAGGGGCGTAGGGGCAAATATTGTAAAAATTTGAATTATCACATTTTTCAGGCCGAAATTAGAAGGGCCGGGGTGGTTCAGCATTTTGGAGGAAAATATATATTTTTTTGAATAGGCTAGTTTTCCCACAATGAATGTACATACATGCCATTAGATGGATCCTGACCCCCATATCCCTTTGAAAGGGGCGTAGGGGCAAATATTGTAAAAATTTGAATTATCACATTTTAGGGCCAAAATTGGAAGGGCCGGGGTGGTTCAGCATTTTTGAGGAAAATATTATATTTTTTGAATAGGCTAGTTTCCCCACAATGAATGTACATACATGCCATTAGATGGATCCTGACCCCCATATCCCTTTGAAAGGGGCGTAGGGGCAAATATTGTAAAAATTTGAATTATCACATTTTTCGGGCCGAAATTGGAAGGGCCGGGGTGGTTCAGGATTTTGGAGGAAAATATTATATTTTTTGAATAGGCTAGTTTCCCCACAATGAATGTACATACATGCCATTAGATGGATCCTGACCCCCATATCCCTTTGAAAGGGGCGTAGGGGCAAATATTGTAAAAATTTGAATTATCACATTTTTCAGGCCGAAATTAGAAGGGCCGGGGTGGTTCAGCATTTTGGAGGAAAATATATATTTTTTTTAATAGGTTAGTTTTCCACAATGAATGTACATACATGCCATTAGATGGATCCTGACCCCCATATCCCTTTGAAAGGGGCGTAGGGGCAAATATTGTAAAAATTTGAATTATCACAACTTTCGTGCCGAAATTGTAAGGGCCGGGTGTGTTCAGCATTTTGGAGGAAAATATTTTTTTTTTGAATAGGCTAGTTTTCCCACAATGAATGTACATACATGCCATTAGATGGATCCTGACCCCCATATCCCTTTGAAAGGGGCGTAGGGGCAAATATTGTAAAAATTTGAATTATCACATTTTTCGGGCCAAAATTGGAAGGGCCGGGGTGGTTCAGCATTTTGGAGGAAAATATTATATTTTTTGAATAGGCTAGTTTCCCCACAATGAATGTCCATACATGCCATTAGATGGATCCTGACCCCCATATCCCTTTGAAAGGGGCGTAGGGGCAAATATTGTGATAATTTGAATAATCACCAATTTCAGGCCGAAATGGAAAGGGCCGGGGTGGTTCAGCATTTTGGAGGAAAATATTATATTTTTTGAATAGGCTAGTTTCCCCACAATGAATGTACATACATGCCATTAGATGGATCCTGACCCCCATATCCCTTTGAAAGGGGCGTAGGGCAAATATTGTAAAAATTTGAATTATCACAACTTTCGTGCCGAAATGTAAGGGCCGGGGTGGTTCAGCATTTTGGAGGAAAATATTATTTTTTTTGAATAGGCTAGTTTCCCCACAATGAATGTACATACATGCCATTAGATGGATCCTGACCCCCATATCCCTTTGAAAGGGGCGTAGGGGCAAATATTGTAAAAATTTGAATTATCACAACTTTCGTAACGAAATTGTAAGGGCCGGGGTGGTTCAGCATTTTGGAGGAAAATATTTTTTTTTTTTAATAGGCTAGTTTCCCCACAATGAATGTACATACATGCCATTAGATGGATCCTGACCCCCATATCCCTTTGAAAGGGGCGTAGGGGCAAATATTGTAAAAATTTGAATTATCACATTTTTCGAGCCGAAATTGGAAGGGCCGGGGTGGTTCAGCATTTTGGAGGAAAATATTATATTTTTTGAATAGGCTAGTTTCCCCACAATGAATGTACATACATGCCATTAGATGGATCCTGACCCCCATATCCCTTTGAAAGGGGCGTAGGGGCAAATATTGTGATAATTTGAATAATCACAATTTCAGGCCGAAATGGAAAGGGCCGGGGTGGTTCAGCATTTTGGAGGAAAATATTATATTTTTTGAATAGGCTAGTTTCCCCACAATGAATGTACATACATGCCATTAGATGGATCCTGACCCCCATATCCCTTTGAAAGGGGCGTAGGGGCAAATATTGTAAAAATTTGAATTATCACATTTTTGGGCCGAAATTGGAAGGGCCGGGGTGGTTCAGCATTTTGGAGGAAAATATTATATTTTTTGAATAGGCTAGTTTCCCCACAATGAATGTACATACATGCCATTAGATGGATCCTGACCCCCATATCCCTTTGAAAGGGGCGTAGGGGCAAATATTGTAAAAATTTGAATTATCACATTTTTGGGCCGAAATTGGAAGGGCCGGGGTGGTTCAGCATTTTGGAGGAAAATATTATATTTTTTTAATAGGCTAGTTTCCCCACAATGAATGTACATACATGCCATTAGATGGATCCTGACCCCCATATCCCTTTGAAAGGGGCGTAGGGGCAAATATTGTAAAAATTTGAATTATCACATTTTTCGGGCCGAAATTGGAAGGGCCGGGGTGGTTCAGGATTTTGGAGGAAAATATTATATTTTTTGAATAGGCTAGTTTCCCCACAATGAATGTACATACATGCCATTAGATGGATCCTGACCCCCATATCCCTTTGAAAGGGGCGTAGGGGCAAATATTGTAAAAATTTGAATTATCACATTTTTCAGGCCGAAATTAGAAGGGCCGGGGTGGTTCAGCATTTTGGAGGAAAATATTTTTTTTTTTAATAGGTTAGTTTTCCACAATGAATGTACATACATGCCATTAGATGGATCCTGACCCCCATATCCCTTTGAAAGGGGCGTAGGGGCAAATATTGTAAAAATTTGAATTATCACAACTTTCGTAACGAAATTGTAAGGGCCGGGGTGGTTCAGCATTTTGGAGGAAAATATTATATTTTTTGAATAGGCTAGTTTCCCCACAATGAATGTACATACATGCCATTAGATGGATCCTGACCCCCATATCCCTTTGAAAGGGGCGTAGGGGCAAATATTGTGATAATTTGAATAATCACCAATTTCAGGCCGAAATGGAAAGGGCCGGGGTGGTTCAGCATTTTGGAGGAAAATATTATATTTTTTGAATAGGCTAGTTTCCCCACAATGAATGTACATACATGCCATTAGATGGATCCTGACCCCCATATCCCTTTGAAAGGGGCGTAGGGGCAAATATTGTGATAATTTGAATAATCACAATTTCAGGCCGAAATGGAAAGGGCCGGGGTGGTTCAGCATTTTGGAGGAAAATATTATATTTTTTGAATAGGCTAGTTTCCCCACAATGAATGTACATACATGCCATTAGATGGATCCTGACCCCCATATCCCTTTGAAAGGGGCGTAGGGGCAAATATTGTAAAAATTTGAATTATCACAACTTTCGTGCCGAAATTGTAAGGGCCGGGGTGGTTCAGCATTTTGGAGGAAAATATTATTTTTTTTGAATAGGCTAGTTTCCCCACAATGAATGTACATACATGCCATTAGATGGATCCTGACCCCCATATCCCTTTGAAAGGGGCGTAGGGGCAAATATTGTAAAAATTTGAATTATCACATTTTTCAGGCCGAAATTAGAAGGGCCGGGGTGGTTCAGCATTTTGGAGGAAAATATATATTTTTTTTAATAGGCTAGTTTTCCACAATGAATGTACATACATGCCATTAGATGGATCCTGACCCCCATATCCCTTTGAAAGGGGCGTAGGGGCAAATATTGTAAAAATTTGAATTATCACAACTTTCGTGCCGAAATTGTAAGGGCCGGGGTGGTTCAGCATTTTGGAGGAAAATATTTTTTTTTTGAATAGGCTAGTTTTCCCACAATGAATGTACATACATGCCATTAGATGGATCCTGACCCCCATATCCCTTTGAAAGGGGCGTAGGGGCAAATATTGTGATAATTTGAATAATCACCAATTTCAGGCCGAAATGGAAAGGGCCGGGGTGGTTCAGCATTTTGGAGGAAAATATTATATTTTTTTAATAGGCTAGTTTCCCCACAATGAATGTACATACATGCCATTAGATGGATCCTGACCCCCATATCCCTTTGAAAGGGGCGTAGGGGCAAATATTGTAAAAATTTGAATTATCACAACTTTCGTAACGAAATTGTAAGGGCCGGGGTGGTTCAGCATTTTGGAGGAAAATATATATATTTTTTTAATAGGTTAGTTTCCCACAATGAATGTCCATACATGCCATTAGATGGATCCTGACCCCCATATCCCTTTGAAAGGGGCGTAGGGGCAAATATTGTGATAATTTGAATAAACACCATTTTCAGGCCAAAATGGTAAGGGCCGGGGTGGTTCAGCATTTTGGAGGAAAATATTATATTTTTTGAATAGGCTAGTTTCCCCACAATGAATGTACATACATGCCATTAGATGGATCCTGACCCCCATATCCCTTTGAAAGGGGCGTAGGGGCAAATATTGTAAAAATTTGAATTATCACATTTTTCGGGCCGAAATTGGAAGGGCCGGGGTGGTTCAGCATTTTGGAGGAAAATATTATATTTTTTGAATAGGCTAGTTTCCCCACAATGAATGTACATACATGCCATTAGATGGATCCTGACCCCCATATCCCTTTGAAAGGGGCGTAGGGGCAAATATTGTAAAAATTTGAATTATCACATTTTTCGGGCCGAAATTGGAAGGGCCGGGGTGGTTCAGGATTTTGGAGGAAAATATTATATTTTTTGAATAGGCTAGTTTCCCCACAATGAATGTACATACATGCCATTAGATGGATCCTGACCCCCATATCCCTTTGAAAGGGGCGTAGGGGCAAATATTGTAAAAATTTGAATTATCACATTTTTCGGGCCGAAATTGGAAGGGCCGGGGTGGTTCAGCATTTTGGAGGAAAATATTATTTTTTTTGAATAGGCTAGTTTCCCCACAATGAATGTACATACATGCCATTAGATGGATCCTGACCCCCATATCCCTTTGAAAGGGGCGTAGGGGCAAATATTGTAAAAATTTGAATTATCACATTTTTCAGGCCGAAATTAGAAGGGCCGGGGTGGTTCAGCATTTTGGAGGAAAATATTTTTTTTTTTAATAGGTTAGTTTCCACAATGAATGTACATACATGCCATTAGATGGATCCTGACCCCCATATCCCTTTGAAAGGGGCGTAGGGGCAAATATTGTAAAAATTTGAATTATCACAACTTTCGTGCCGAAATTGTAAGGGCCGGGGTGGTTCAGCATTTTGGAGGAAAATATTATATTTTTTGAATAGGCTAGTTTCCCCACAATGAATGTACATACATGCCATTAGATGGATCCTGACCCCCATATCCCTTTGAAAGGGGCGTAGGGGCAAATATTGTAAAAATTTGAATTATCACATTTTTCGGGCCGAAATTGGAAGGGCCGGGGTGGTTCAGCATTTTGGAGGAAAATATTATATTTTTTGAATAGGCTAGTTTCCCCACAATGAATGTACATACATGCCATTAGATGGATCCTGACCCCCATATCCCTTTGAAAGGGGCGTAGGGGCAAATATTGTAAAAATTTGAATTATCACATTTTTCGGGCCAAAATTGGAAGGGCCGGGGTGGTTCAGCATTTTGGAGGAAAATATTATATTTTTTGAATAGGCTAGTTTCCCCACAATGAATGTACATACATGCCATTAGATGGATCCTGACCCCCATATCCCTTTGAAAGGGGCGTAGGGGCAAATATTGTAAAAATTTGAATTATCACATTTTTCAGGCCGAAATTAGAAGGGCCGGGGTGGTTCAGCATTTTGGAGGAAAATATATATTTTTTTAATAGGCTAGTTTTCCCACAATGAATGTACATACATGCCATTAGATGGATCCTGACCCCCATATCCCTTTGAAAGGGGCGTAGGGGCAAATATTGTAAAAATTTGAATTATCACAACTTTCGTGCCGAAATTGTAAGGGCCGGGGTGGTTCAGGATTTTGGAGGAAAATATTATATTTTTGAATAGGCTAGTTTCCCCACAATGAATGTACATACATGCCATTAGATGGATCCTGACCCCCATATCCCTTTGAAAGGGGCGTAGGGGCAAATATTGTGAAAATTTGAATAAACACATTTTCAGGCCAAAATGGTAAGGGCCGGGGTGGTTCAGCATTTTGGAGGAAAATATTATATTTTTTGAATAGGCTAGTTTCCCCACAATGAATGTACATACATGCCATTAGATGGATCCTGACCCCCATATCCCTTTGAAAGGGGCGTAGGGGCAAATATTGTAAAAATTTGAATTATCACAACTTTCGTGCCGAAATTGTAAGGGCCGGGGTGGTTCAGCATTTTGGAGGAAAATATTATATTTTTTGAATAGGCTAGTTTCCCCACAATGAATGTACATACATGCCATTAGATGGATCCTGACCCCCATATCCCTTTGAAAGGGGCGTAGGGGCAAATATTGTAAAAATTTGAATTATCACAACTTTCGTGCCGAAATTGTAAGGGCCGGGGTGGTTCAGCATTTTGGAGGAAAATATTATTTTTTTTGAATAGGCTAGTTTCCCCACAATGAATGTACATACATGCCATTAGATGGATCCTGACCCCCATATCCCTTTGAAAGGGGCGTAGGGGCAAATATTGTAAAAATTTGAATTATCACAACTTTCGTAACAAAATTGTAAGGGCCGGGGTGGTTCAGCATTTTGGAGGAAAATATATATTTTTTTTAATAGGTTAGTTTCCCCACAATGAATGTACATACATGCCATTAGATGGATCCTGACCCCCATATCCCTTTGAAAGGGGCGTAGGGGCAAATATTGTGATAATTTGAATAAACACCAATTTCAGGCCAAAATGGTAAGGGCCGGGGTGGTTCAGCATTTTGGAGGAAAATATTATATTTTTTTAATAGGCTAGTTTCCCCACAATGAATGTACATACATGCCATTAGATGGATCCTGACCCCCATATCCCTTTGAAAGGGGCGTAGGGGCAAATATTGTAAAAATTTGAATTATCACATTTTTCGGGCCGAAATTGGAAGGGCCGGGGTGGTTCAGGATTTTGGAGGAAAATATTATATTTTTTGAATAGGCTAGTTTCCCCACAATGAATGTACATACATGCCATTAGATGGATCCTGACCCCCATATCCCTTTGAAAGGGGCGTAGGGGCAAATATTGTAAAAATTTGAATTATCACATTTTTCAGGCCGAAATTAGAAGGGCCGGGGTGGTTCAGCATTTTGGAGGAAAATATTTTTTTTTTTTAATAGGTTAGTTTTCCACAATGAATGTACATACATGCCATTAGATGGATCCTGACCCCCATATCCCTTTGAAAGGGGCGTAGGGGCAAATATTGTAAAAATTTGAATTATCACAACTTTCAGGCCGAAATTGTAAGGGCCGGGGTGGTTCAGCATTTTGGAGGAAAATATTATATTTTTTGAATAGGCTAGTTTCCCCACAATGAATGTACATACATGCCATTAGATGGATCCTGACCCCCATATCCCTTTGAAAGGGGCGTAGGGGCAAATATTGTAAAAATTTGAATTATCACATTTTTCAGGCCGAAATTGAAGGGCCGGGGTGGTTCAGCATTTTGGAGGAAAATATATTTTTTTTGAATAGGCTAGTTTTCCCACAATGAATGTACATACATGCCATTAGATGGATCCTGACCCCCATATCCCTTTGAAAGGGGCGTAGGGGCAAATATTGTAAAAATTTGAATTATCACATTTTTAGGGCCAAAATTGGAAGGGCCGGGGTGGTTCAGGATTTTGGAGGAAAATATTATATTTTTTGAATAGGCTAGTTTCCCCACAATGAATGTACATACATGCCATTAGATGGATCCTGACCCCCATATCCCTTTGAAAGGGGCGTAGGGGCAAATATTGTAAAAATTTGAATTATCACATTTTTCGGGCCGAAATTGGAAGGGCCGGGGTGGTTCAGGATTTTGGAGGAAAATATTATATTTTTTGAATAGGCTAGTTTCCCCACAATGAATGTACATACATGCCATTAGATGGATCCTGACCCCCATATCCCTTTGAAAGGGGCGTAGGGGCAAATATTGTAAAAATTTGAATTATCACATTTTTCAGGCCGAAATTAGAAGGGCCGGGGTGGTTCAGCATTTTGGAGGAAAATATATATTTTTTTTAATAGGTTAGTTTTCCACAATGAATGTACATACATGCCATTAGATGGATCCTGACCCCCATATCCCTTTGAAAGGGGCGTAGGGGCAAATATTGTAAAAATTTGAATTATCACAACTTTCGTGCCGAAATTGTAAGGGCCGGGGTGGTTCAGCATTTTGGAGGAAAATATTTTTTTTTTGAATAGGCTAGTTTCCCACAATGAATGTACATACATGCCATTAGATGGATCCTGACCCCCATATCCCTTTGAAAGGGGCGTAGGGGCAAATATTGTGATAATTTGAATAATCACAATTTCAGGCCGAAATGGAAAGGGCCGGGGTGGTTCAGCATTTTGGAGGAAAATATTATATTTTTTGAATAGGCTAGTTTCCCCACAATGAATGTACATACATGCCATTAGATGGATCCTGACCCCCATATCCCTTTGAAAGGGGCGTAGGGGCAAATATTGTAAAAATTTGAATTATCACAACTTTCGTGCCGAAATTGTAAGGGCCGGGGTGGTTCAGCATTTTGGAGGAAAATATATATATTTTTTTAATAGGCTAGTTTCCCCACAATGAATGTCCATACATGCCATTAGATGGATCCTGACCCCCATATCCCTTTGAAAGGGGCGTAGGGGCAAATATTGTGATAATTTGAATAAACACCATTTTCAGGCCAAAATGGTAAGGGCCGGGGTGGTTCAGCATTTTGGAGGAAAATATTATATTTTTTGAATAGGCTAGTTTCCCCACAATGAATGTACATACATGCCATTAGATGGATCCTGACCCCCATATCCCTTTGAAAGGGGCGTAGGGGCAAATATTGTAAAAATTTGAATTATCACATTTTTCGGGCCGAAATTGGAAGGGCCGGGGTGGTTCAGCATTTTGGAGGAAAATATTATATTTTTTGAATAGGCTAGTTTCCCCACAATGAATGTACATACATGCCATTAGATGGATCCTGACCCCCATATCCCTTTGAAAGGGGCGTAGGGGCAAATATTGTAAAAATTTGAATTATCACATTTTTCGGGCCGAAATTGGAAGGGCCGGGGTGGTTCAGCATTTTGGAGGAAAATATTATTTTTTTGAATAGGCTAGTTTCCCCACAATGAATGTACATACATGCCATTAGATGGATCCTGACCCCCATATCCCTTTGAAAGGGGCGTAGGGGCAAATATTGTAAAAATTTGAATTATCACATTTTTCAGGCCGAAATTAGAAGGGCCGGGGTGGTTCAGCATTTTGGAGGAAAATATTTTTTTTTTTTAATAGGTTAGTTTTCCACAATGAATGTACATACATGCCATTAGATGGATCCTGACCCCCATATCCCTTTGAAAGGGGCGTAGGGGCAAATATTGTAAAAATTTGAATTATCACAACTTTCGTGCCGAAATTGTAAGGGCCGGGGTGGTTCAGCATTTTGGAGGAAAATATTATATTTTTTGAATAGGCTAGTTTCCCCACAATGAATGTACATACATGCCATTAGATGGATCCTGACCCCCATATCCCTTTGAAAGGGGCGTAGGGGCAAATATTGTAAAAATTTGAATTATCACATTTTTCGGGCCAAAATTGGAAGGGCCGGGGTGGTTCAGCATTTTGGAGGAAAATATTATATTTTTTGAATAGGCTAGTTTCCCCACAATGAATGTACATACATGCCATTAGATGGATCCTGACCCCCATATCCCTTTGAAAGGGGCGTAGGGGCAAATATTGTAAAAATTTGAATTATCACATTTTTCGGGCCGAAATTGGAAGGGCCGGGGTGGTTCAGCATTTTGGAGGAAAATATTATATTTTTTGAATAGGCTAGTTTCCCCACAATGAATGTACATACATGCCATTAGATGGATCCTGACCCCCATATCCCTTTGAAAGGGGCGTAGGGGCAAATATTGTAAAAATTTGAATTATCACATTTTTCAGGCCGAAATTAGAAGGGCCGGGGTGGTTCAGCATTTTGGAGGAAAATATATATTTTTTTTAATAGGCTAGTTTTCCACAATGAATGTACATACATGCCATTAGATGGATCCTGACCCCCATATCCCTTTGAAAGGGGCGTAGGGGCAAATATTGTAAAAATTTGAATTATCACAACTTTCGTGCCGAAATTGTAAGGGCCGGGGTGGTTCAGCATTTTGGAGGAAAATATTTTTTTTTTTGAATAGGCTAGTTTTCCCACAATGAATGTACATACATGCCATTAGATGGATCCTGACCCCCATATCCCTTTGAAAGGGGCGTAGGGGCAAATATTGTAAAAATTTGAATTATCACATTTTTCGGGCCGAAATTGGAAGGGCCGGGGTGGTTCAGGATTTTGGAGGAAAATATTATATTTTTTGAATAGGCTAGTTTCCCCACAATGAATGTACATACATGCCATTAGATGGATCCTGACCCCCATATCCCTTTGAAAGGGGCGTAGGGGCAAATATTGTAAAAATTTGAATTATCACATTTTTCAGGCCGAAATTAGAAGGTCCGGGGTGGTTCAGCATTTTGGAGGAAAATATATTTTTTTTTAATAGGCTAGTTTTCCCACAATGAATGTACATACATGCCATTAGATGGATCCTGACCCCCATATCCCTTTGAAAGGGGCGTAGGGGCAAATATTGTAAAAATTTGAATTATCACAACTTTCGTGCCGAAATTGTAAGGGCCGGGGTGGTTCAGCATTTTGGAGGAAAATATTATATTTTTGAATAGGCTAGTTTCCCCACAATGAATGTACATACATGCCATTAGATGGATCCTGACCCCCATATCCCTTTGAAAGGGGCGTAGGGGCAAATATTGTAAAAATTTGAATTATCACAACTTTCGTGCCGAAATTGTAAGGGCCGGGGTGGTTCAGCATTTTGGAGGAAAATATTATATTTTTTGAATAGGCTAGTTTCCCCACAATGAATGTACATACATGCCATTAGATGGATCCTGACCCCCATATCCCTTTGAAAGGGGCGTAGGGGCAAATATTGTAAAAATTTGAATTATCACAACTTTCGTGCCGAAATTGTAAGGGCCGGGGTGGTTCAGCATTTTGGAGGAAAATATTATTTTTTTTGAATAGGCTAGTTTCCCCACAATGAATGTACATACATGCCATTAGATGGATCCTGACCCCCATATCCCTTTGAAAGGGGCGTAGGGGCAAATATTGTAAAAATTTGAATTATCACAACTTTCGGCCAAAATTGTAAGGGCCGGGGTGGTTCAGCATTTTGGAGGAAAATATATATTTTTTTTTAATAGGCTAGTTTCCCCACAATGAATGTCCATACATGCCATTAGATGGATCCTGACCCCCATATCCCTTTGAAAGGGGCGTAGGGGCAAATATTGTGATAATTTGAATAAACACAATTTCAGGCCAAAATGGTAAGGGCCGGGGTGGTTCAGCATTTTGGAGGAAAATATTATATTTTTTGAATAGGCTAGTTTCCCCACAATGAATGTACATACATGCCATTAGATGGATCCTGACCCCCATATCCCTTTGAAAGGGGCGTAGGGGCAAATATTGTAAAAATTTGAATTATCACATTTTTCGGGCCGAAATTGGAAGGGCCGGGGTGGTTCAGCATTTTGGAGGAAAATATTATATTTTTTGAATAGGCTAGTTTCCCCACAATGAATGTACATACATGCCATTAGATGGATCCTGACCCCCATATCCCTTTGAAAGGGGCGTAGGGGCAAATATTGTAAAAATTTGAATTATCACAACTTTCGTGCCGAAATTGTAAGGGCCGGGGTGGTTCAGCATTTTGGAGGAAAATATATATTTTTTTTTAATAGGCTAGTTTCCCCACAATGAATGTACATACATGCCATTAGATGGATCCTGACCCCCATATCCCTTTGAAAGGGGCGTAGGGGCAAATATTGTGAAAATTTGAATAAACACAATTTCAGGCCGAAATGGTAAGGGCCGGGGTGGTTCAGCATTTTGGAGGAAAATATTATATTTTTTGAATAGGCTAGTTTCCCCACAATGAATGTACATACATGCCATTAGATGGATCCTGACCCCCATATCCCTTTGAAAGGGGCGTAGGGGCAAATATTGTAAAAATTTGAATTATCACAACTTTCGTGCCGAAATTGTAAGGGCCGGGGTGGTTCAGCATTTTGGAGGAAAATATTATTTTTTTGAATAGGCTAGTTTCCCCACAATGAATGTACATACATGCCATTAGATGGATCCTGACCCCCATATCCCTTTGAAAGGGGCGTAGGGGCAAATATTGTAAAAATTTGAATTATCACAACTTTCGGCCGAAATTGTAAGGGCCGGGGTGGTTCAGCATTTTGGAGGAAAATATATATTTTTTTTAATAGGCTAGTTTCCCCACAATGAATGTACATACATGCCATTAGATGGATCCTGACCCCCATATCCCTTTGAAAGGGGCGTAGGGGCAAATATTGTGAAAATTTGAATTAACACAATTTCAGGCCAAAATGGTAAGGGCCGGGGTGGTTCAGCATTTTGGAGGAAAATATTATATTTTTTTAATAGGCTAGTTTCCCCACAATGAATGTACATACATGCCATTAGATGGATCCTGACCCCCATATCCCTTTGAAAGGGGCGTAGGGGCAAATATTGTAAAAATTTGAATTATCACATTTTTCGGGCCGAAATTGGAAGGGCCGGGGTGGTTCAGCATTTTGGAGGAAAATATTATATTTTTTGAATAGGCTAGTTTCCCCACAATGAATGTACATACATGCCATTAGATGGATCCTGACCCCCATATCCCTTTGAAAGGGGCGTAGGGGCAAATATTGTAAAAATTTGAATTATCACATTTTCAGGCCGAAATTAGAAGGCCGGGGTGGTTCAGCATTTTGGAGGAAAATATTTTTTTTTTTAATAGGTTAGTTTTCCACAATGAATGTACATACATGCCATTAGATGGATCCTGACCCCCATATCCCTTTGAAAGGGGCGTAGGGGCAAATATTGTAAAAATTTGAATTATCACAACTTTCAGGCCGAAATTGTAAGGGCCGGGGTGGTTCAGCATTTTGGAGGAAAATATTATATTTTTTGAATAGGCTAGTTTCCCCACAATGAATGTACATACATGCCATTAGATGGATCCTGACCCCCATATCCCTTTGAAAGGGGCGTAGGGGCAAATATTGTAAAAATTTGAATTATCACATTTTCAGGCCGAAATTGAAGGGCCGGGGTGGTTCAGCATTTTGGAGGAAAATATATATTTTTTGAATAGGCTAGTTTCCCACAATGAATGTACATACATGCCATTAGATGGATCCTGACCCCCATATCCCTTTGAAAGGGGCGTAGGGGCAAATATTGTAAAAATTTGAATTATCACATTTTTCGGGCCGAAATTGGAAGGGCCGGGGTGGTTCAGCATTTTGGAGGAAAATATTATATTTTTTGAATAGGCTAGTTTCCCCACAATGAATGTACATACATGCCATTAGATGGATCCTGACCCCCATATCCCTTTGAAAGGGGCGTAGGGGCAAATATTGTAAAAATTTGAATTATCACATTTTTCGGGCCGAAATTGGAAGGGCCGGGGTGGTTCAGGATTTTGGAGGAAAATATTATATTTTTTGAATAGGCTAGTTTCCCCACAATGAATGTACATACATGCCATTAGATGGATCCTGACCCCCATATCCCTTTGAAAGGGGCGTAGGGGCAAATATTGTAAAAATTTGAATTATCACATTTTTCAGGCCGAAATTAGAAGGTCCGGGGTGGTTCAGCATTTTGGAGGAAAATATATATTTTTTTTAATAGGTTAGTTTTCCACAATGAATGTACATACATGCCATTAGATGGATCCTGACCCCCATATCCCTTTGAAAGGGGCGTAGGGGCAAATATTGTAAAAATTTGAATTATCACAACTTTCGTGCCGAAATTGTAAGGGCCGGGGTGGTTCAGCATTTTGGAGGAAAATATTTTTTTTTTGAATAGGCTAGTTTTCCCACAATGAATGTACATACATGCCATTAGATGGATCCTGACCCCCATATCCCTTTGAAAGGGGCGTAGGGGCAAATATTGTGATAATTTGAATAATCACAATTTCAGGCCGAAATGGAAAGGGCCGGGGTGGTTCAGCATTTTGGAGGAAAATATTATATTTTTTGAATAGGCTAGTTTCCCCACAATGAATGTACATACATGCCATTAGATGGATCCTGACCCCCATATCCCTTTGAAAGGGGCGTAGGGGCAAATATTGTAAAAATTTGAATTATCACAACTTTCGTGCCGAAATTGTAAGGGCCGGGGTGGTTCAGCATTTTGGAGGAAAATATATATTTTTTTTAATAGGCTAGTTTCCCCACAATGAATGTACATACATGCCATTAGATGGATCCTGACCCCCATATCCCTTTGAAAGGGGCGTAGGGGCAAATATTGTAAAAATTTGAATAAACACCATTTTCAGGCCAAAATGGTAAGGGCCGGGGTGGTTCAGCATTTTGGAGGAAAATATTATATTTTTTGAATAGGCTAGTTTCCCCACAATGAATGTACATACATGCCATTAGATGGATCCTGACCCCCATATCCCTTTGAAAGGGGCGTAGGGGCAAATATTGTAAAAATTTGAATTATCACATTTTTCGGGCCGAAATTGGAAGGGCCGGGGTGGTTCAGCATTTTGGAGGAAAATATTATATTTTTTGAATAGGCTAGTTTCCCCACAATGAATGTACATACATGCCATTAGATGGATCCTGACCCCCATATCCCTTTGAAAGGGGCGTAGGGGCAAATATTGTAAAAATTTGAATTATCACATTTTTCGGGCCGAAATTGGAAGGGCCGGGGTGGTTCAGGATTTTGGAGGAAAATATTATTTTTTTTGAATAGGCTAGTTTCCCCACAATGAATGTACATACATGCCATTAGATGGATCCTGACCCCCATATCCCTTTGAAAGGGGCGTAGGGGCAAATATTGTAAAAATTTGAATTATCACATTTTTCAGGCCGAAATTAGAAGGGCCGGGGTGGTTCAGCATTTTGGAGGAAAATATTTTTTTTTTTTAATAGGTTAGTTTCCCACAATGAATGTACATACATGCCATTAGATGGATCCTGACCCCCATATCCCTTTGAAAGGGGCGTAGGGGCAAATATTGTAAAAATTTGAATTATCACAACTTTCGTAACGAAATTGTAAGGGCCGGGGTGGTTCAGCATTTTGGAGGAAAATATTATATTTTTTGAATAGGCTAGTTTCCCCACAATGAATGTACATACATGCCATTAGATGGATCCTGACCCCCATATCCCTTTGAAAGGGGCGTAGGGGCAAATATTGTAAAAATTTGAATTATCACATTTTTCGGGCCAAAATTGGAAGGGCCGGGGTGGTTCAGCATTTTGGAGGAAAATATTATATTTTTTGAATAGGCTAGTTTCCCCACAATGAATGTACATACATGCCATTAGATGGATCCTGACCCCCATATCCCTTTGAAAGGGGCGTAGGGGCAAATATTGTAAAAATTTGAATTATCACATTTTTCGGGCCGAAATTGGAAGGGCCGGGGTGGTTCAGGATTTTGGAGGAAAATATTATATTTTTTGAATAGGCTAGTTTCCCCACAATGAATGTACATACATGCCATTAGATGGATCCTGACCCCCATATCCCTTTGAAAGGGGCGTAGGGGCAAATATTGTAAAAATTTGAATTATCACATTTTTCAGGCCGAAATTAGAAGGGCCGGGGTGGTTCAGCATTTTGGAGGAAAATATATATTTTTTTTAATAGGCTAGTTTTCCACAATGAATGTACATACATGCCATTAGATGGATCCTGACCCCCATATCCCTTTGAAAGGGGCGTAGGGGCAAATATTGTAAAAATTTGAATTATCACAACTTTCGTGCCGAAATTGTAAGGGCCGGGGTGGTTCAGCATTTTGGAGGAAAATATTTTTTTTTTTGAATAGGCTAGTTTTCCCACAATGAATGTACATACATGCCATTAGATGGATCCTGACCCCCATATCCCTTTGAAAGGGGCGTAGGGGCAAATATTGTAAAAATTTGAATTATCACATTTTTCGGGCCGAAATTGGAAGGGCCGGGGTGGTTCAGCATTTTGGAGGAAAATATTATATTTTTTGAATAGGCTAGTTTCCCCACAATGAATGTACATACATGCCATTAGATGGATCCTGACCCCCATATCCCTTTGAAAGGGGCGTAGGGGCAAATATTGTAAAAATTTGAATTATCACATTTTTCAGGCCGAAATTAGAAGGGCCGGGGTGGTTCAGCATTTTGGAGGAAAATATATATTTTTTTTAATAGGCTAGTTTTCCACAATGAATGTACATACATGCCATTAGATGGATCCTGACCCCCATATCCCTTTGAAAGGGGCGTAGGGGCAAATATTGTAAAAATTTGAATTATCACAACTTTCGTGCCGAAATTGTAAGGGCCGGGGTGGTTCAGCATTTTGGAGGAAAATATTATATTTTTGAATAGGCTAGTTTCCCCACAATGAATGTACATACATGCCATTAGATGGATCCTGACCCCCATATCCCTTTGAAAGGGGCGTAGGGGCAAATATTGTAAAAATTTGAATTATCACAACTTTCGTGCCGAAATTGTAAGGGCCGGGGTGGTTCAGCATTTTGGAGGAAAATATTATATTTTTTGAATAGGCTAGTTTCCCCACAATGAATGTACATACATGCCATTAGATGGATCCTGACCCCCATATCCCTTTGAAAGGGGCGTAGGGGCAAATATTGTAAAAATTTGAATTATCACAACTTTCGTGCCGAAATTGTAAGGGCCGGGGTGGTTCAGCATTTTGGAGGAAAATATTATTTTTTTTGAATAGGCTAGTTTCCCCACAATGAATGTACATACATGCCATTAGATGGATCCTGACCCCCATATCCCTTTGAAAGGGGCGTAGGGGCAAATATTGTAAAAATTTGAATTATCACAACTTTCGGCCAAAATTGTAAGGGCCGGGGTGGTTCAGCATTTTGGAGGAAAATATATATTTTTTTTTAATAGGCTAGTTTCCCCACAATGAATGTACATACATGCCATTAGATGGATCCTGACCCCCATATCCCTTTGAAAGGGGCGTAGGGGCAAATATTGTGATAATTTGAATAAACACCAATTTCAGGCCAAAATGGTAAGGGCCGGGGTGGTTCAGCATTTTGGAGGAAAATATTATATTTTTTGAATAGGCTAGTTTCCCCACAATGAATGTACATACATGCCATTAGATGGATCCTGACCCCCATATCCCTTTGAAAGGGGCGTAGGGGCAAATATTGTGAAAATTTGAATAAACACCAATTTCAGGCCAAAATGGTAAGGGCCGGGGTGGTTCAGCATTTTGGAGGAAAATATTATATTTTTTGAATAGGCTAGTTTCCCCACAATGAATGTACATACATGCCATTAGATGGATCCTGACCCCCATATCCCTTTGAAAGGGGCGTAGGGGCAAATATTGTAAAAATTTGAATTATCACAACTTTCGTGCCGAAATTGTAAGGGCCGGGGTGGTTCAGCATTTTGGAGGAAAATATTATATTTTTTGAATAGGCTAGTTTCCCCACAATGAATGTACATACATGCCATTAGATGGATCCTGACCCCCATATCCCTTTGAAAGGGGCGTAGGGGCAAATATTGTAAAAATTTGAATTATCACATTTTCAGGCCGAAATTAGAAGGGCCGGGGTGGTTCAGCATTTTGGAGGAAAATATATATTTTTTTAATAGGCTAGTTTCCACAATGAATGTACATACATGCCATTAGATGGATCCTGACCCCCATATCCCTTTGAAAGGGGCGTAGGGGCAAATATTGTAAAAATTTGAATTATCACAATTTTCGTGCCGAAATTGTAAGGGCCGGGGTGGTTCAGCATTTTGGAGGAAAATATTATATTTTTTGAATAGGCTAGTTTCCCCACAATGAATGTACATACATGCCATTAGATGGATCCTGACCCCCATATCCCTTTGAAAGGGGCGTAGGGGCAAATATTGTAAAAATTTGAATTATCACAATTTTAGGCCAAAATGGTAAGGGCCGGGGTGGTTCAGCATTTTGGAGGAAAATATTATATTTTTTGAATAGGCTAGTTTCCCCACAATGAATGTACATACATGCCATTAGATGGATCCTGACCCCCATATCCCTTTGAAAGGGGCGTAGGGGCAAATATTGTAAAAATTTGAATTATCACATTTTTCGGGCCGAAATTGGAAGGGCCGGGGTGGTTCAGGATTTTGGAGGAAAATATTATATTTTTTGAATAGGCTAGTTTCCCCACAATGAATGTACATACATGCCATTAGATGGATCCTGACCCCCATATCCCTTTGAAAGGGGCGTAGGGGCAAATATTGTAAAAATTTGAATTATCACAACTTTCGGGCCGAAATTAGAAGGGCCGGGGTGGTTCAGCATTTTGGAGGAAAATATATATTTTTTTAATAGGTAGTTTCCCCACAATGAATGTACATACATGCCATTAGATGGATCCTGACCCCCATATCCCTTTGAAAGGGGCGTAGGGGCAAATATTGTGATAATTTGAATAAACACCAATTTCAGGCCGAAATGGTAAGGGCCGGGGTGGTTCAGCATTTTGGAGGAAAATATTTTTTTTTTAATAGGCTAGTTTTCCACAATGAATGTACATACATGCCATTAGATGGATCCTGACCCCCATATCCCTTTGAAAGGGGCGTAGGGGCAAATATTGTGAAAATTTGAATAAACACATTTTTCAGGCCGAAATTGAAGGGCCGGGGTGGTTCAGCATTTTGGAGGAAAATATATATTTTTTTAATAGGTTAGTTTTCCACAATGAATGTACATACATGCCATTAGATGGATCCTGACCCCCATATCCCTTTGAAAGGGGCGTAGGGGCAAATATTGTAAAAATTTGAATTATCACAACTTTCGTGCCGAAATTGTAAGGGCCGGGGTGGTTCAGCATTTTGGAGGAAAATATTTTTTTTTTTGAATAGGCTAGTTTTCCCACAATGAATGTACATACATGCCATTAGATGGATCCTGACCCCCATATCCCTTTGAAAGGGGCGTAGGGGCAAATATTGTAAAAATTTGAATTATCACATTTTTCGGGCCAAAATTGGAAGGGCCGGGGTGGTTCAGGATTTTGGAGGAAAATATTATATTTTTTGAATAGGCTAGTTTCCCCACAATGAATGTACATACATGCCATTAGATGGATCCTGACCCCCATATCCCTTTGAAAGGGGCGTAGGGGCAAATATTGTAAAAATTTGAATTATCACATTTTTCGGGCCGAAATTGGAAGGGCCGGGGTGGTTCAGCATTTTGGAGGAAAATATTATATTTTTTGAATAGGCTAGTTTCCCCACAATGAATGTACATACATGCCATTAGATGGATCCTGACCCCCATATCCCTTTGAAAGGGGCGTAGGGGCAAATATTGTAAAAATTTGAATTATCACATTTTTCAGGCCGAAATTAGAAGGGCCGGGGTGGTTCAGCATTTTGGAGGAAAATATATATTTTTTTTAATAGGCTAGTTTCCCACAATGAATGTACATACATGCCATTAGATGGATCCTGACCCCCATATCCCTTTGAAAGGGGCGTAGGGGCAAATATTGTAAAAATTTGAATTATCACAACTTTCGTGCCGAAATTGTAAGGGCCGGGGTGGTTCAGCATTTTGGAGGAAAATATTATATTTTTTGAATAGGCTAGTTTCCCCACAATGAATGTACATACATGCCATTAGATGGATCCTGACCCCCATATCCCTTTGAAAGGGGCGTAGGGGCAAATATTGTAAAAATTTGAATTATCACAACTTTCGTGCCGAAATTGTAAGGGCCGGGGTGGTTCAGCATTTTGGAGGAAAATATTATATTTTTTGAATAGGCTAGTTTCCCCACAATGAATGTACATACATGCCATTAGATGGATCCTGACCCCCATATCCCTTTGAAAGGGGCGTAGGGGCAAATATTGTAAAAATTTGAATTATCACAACTTTCGTGCCGAAATTGTAAGGGCCGGGGTGGTTCAGCATTTTGGAGGAAAATATTATTTTTTTTGAATAGGCTAGTTTCCCCACAATGAATGTACATACATGCCATTAGATGGATCCTGACCCCCATATCCCTTTGAAAGGGGCGTAGGGGCAAATATTGTAAAAATTTGAATTATCACAACTTTCGGCCAAATTGTAAGGGCCGGGGTGGTTCAGCATTTTGGAGGAAAATATATATTTTTTTTAATAGGTTAGTTTCCCCACAATGAATGTACATACATGCCATTAGATGGATCCTGACCCCCATATCCCTTTGAAAGGGGCGTAGGGGCAAATATTGTGATAATTTGAATAAACACAATTTCAGGCCAAAATGGTAAGGGCCGGGGTGGTTCAGCATTTTGGAGGAAAATATTATATTTTTTGAATAGGCTAGTTTCCCCACAATGAATGTACATACATGCCATTAGATGGATCCTGACCCCCATATCCCTTTGAAAGGGGCGTAGGGGCAAATATTGTAAAAATTTGAATTATCAAATTTTCGGGCCGAAATTGGAAGGGCCGGGGTGGTTCAGCATTTTGGAGGAAAATATTATATTTTTTGAATAGGCTAGTTTCCCCACAATGAATGTACATACATGCCATTAGATGGATCCTGACCCCCATATCCCTTTGAAAGGGGCGTAGGGGCAAATATTGTAAAAATTTGAATTATCACAACTTTCGTGCCGAAATTGTAAGGGCCGGGGTGGTTCAGCATTTTGGAGGAAAATATATATTTTTTTTTAATAGGCTAGTTTCCCCACAATGAATGTACATACATGCCATTAGATGGATCCTGACCCCCATATCCCTTTGAAAGGGGCGTAGGGGCAAATATTGTGAAAATTTGAATAAACACAAATTTCAGGCCAAAATGGTAAGGGCCGGGGTGGTTCAGCATTTTGGAGGAAAATATTATATTTTTTGAATAGGCTAGTTTCCCCACAATGAATGTACATACATGCCATTAGATGGATCCTGACCCCCATATCCCTTTGAAAGGGGCGTAGGGGCAAATATTGTAAAAATTTGAATTATCACAACTTTCGTGCCGAAATTGTAAGGGCCGGGGTGGTTCAGCATTTTGGAGGAAAATATTATTTTTTTTGAATAGGCTAGTTTTCCCACAATGAATGTACATACATGCCATTAGATGGATCCTGACCCCCATATCCCTTTGAAAGGGGCGTAGGGGCAAATATTGTAAAAATTTGAATTATCACATTTTTCGGGCCGAAATTGGAAGGGCCGGGGTGGTTCAGGATTTTGGAGGAAAATATTATATTTTTTGAATAGGCTAGTTTCCCCACAATGAATGTACATACATGCCATTAGATGGATCCTGACCCCCATATCCCTTTGAAAGGGGCGTAGGGGCAAATATTGTAAAAATTTGAATTATCACATTTTTCGGGCCGAAATTGGAAGGGCCGGGGTGGTTCAGGATTTTGGAGGAAAATATTATATTTTTTGAATAGGCTAGTTTCCCCACAATGAATGTACATACATGCCATTAGATGGATCCTGACCCCCATATCCCTTTGAAAGGGGCGTAGGGGCAAATATTGTAAAAATTTGAATTATCACATTTTTCAGGCCGAAATTAGAAGGGCCGGGGTGGTTCAGCATTTTGGAGGAAAATATATATTTTTTTTAATAGGCTAGTTTTCCCACAATGAATGTACATACATGCCATTAGATGGATCCTGACCCCCATATCCCTTTGAAAGGGGCGTAGGGGCAAATATTGTAAAAATTTGAATTATCACAACTTTCGTGCCGAAATTGTAAGGGCCGGGGTGGTTCAGCATTTTGGAGGAAAATATTATATTTTTTGAATAGGCTAGTTTCCCCACAATGAATGTACATACATGCCATTAGATGGATCCTGACCCCCATATCCCTTTGAAAGGGGCGTAGGGGCAAATATTGTAAAAATTTGAATTATCACAACTTTCGTGCCGAAATTGTAAGGGCCGGGGTGGTTCAGCATTTTGGAGGAAAATATTATATTTTTTGAATAGGCTAGTTTCCCCACAATGAATGTACATACATGCCATTAGATGGATCCTGACCCCCATATCCCTTTGAAAGGGGCGTAGGGGCAAATATTGTAAAAATTTGAATTATCACAACTTTCGTGCCGAAATTGTAAGGGCCGGGGTGGTTCAGCATTTTGGAGGAAAATATTATTTTTTTTGAATAGGCTAGTTTCCCCACAATGAATGTACATACATGCCATTAGATGGATCCTGACCCCCATATCCCTTTGAAAGGGGCGTAGGGGCAAATATTGTAAAAATTTGAATTATCACAACTTTCGTGCCGAAATTGTAAGGGCCGGGGTGGTTCAGCATTTTGGAGGAAAATATATATTTTTTTAATAGGTTAGTTTCCCCACAATGAATGTACATACATGCCATTAGATGGATCCTGACCCCCATATCCCTTTGAAAGGGGCGTAGGGGCAAATATTGTGATAATTTGAATAAACACCAATTTCAGGCCAAAATGGTAAGGGCCGGGGTGGTTCAGCATTTTGGAGGAAAATATTATATTTTTTGAATAGGCTAGTTTCCCCACAATGAATGTACATACATGCCATTAGATGGATCCTGACCCCCATATCCCTTTGAAAGGGGCGTAGGGGCAAATATTGTAAAAATTTGAATTATCACAACTTTCGTGCCGAAATTGTAAGGGCCGGGGTGGTTCAGCATTTTGGAGGAAAATATTATATTTTTTGAATAGGCTAGTTTCCCCACAATGAATGTACATACATGCCATTAGATGGATCCTGACCCCCATATCCCTTTGAAAGGGGCGTAGGGGCAAATATTGTGATAATTTGAATAAACACAATTTCAGGCCAAAATGGTAAGGGCCGGGGTGGTTCAGCATTTTGGAGGAAAATATTATATTTTTTGAATAGGCTAGTTTCCCCACAATGAATGTACATACATGCCATTAGATGGATCCTGACCCCCATATCCCTTTGAAAGGGGCGTAGGGGCAAATATTGTAAAAATTTGAATTATCACAACTTTCGTAACGAAATTGTAAGGGCCGGGGTGGTTCAGCATTTTGGAGGAAAATATATATTTTTTTTTAATAGGCTAGTTTCCCCACAATGAATGTCCATACATGCCATTAGATGGATCCTGACCCCCATATCCCTTTGAAAGGGGCGTAGGGGCAAATATTGTGATAATTTGAATAAACACCAATTTCAGGCCGAAATGGTAAGGGCCGGGGTGGTTCAGCATTTTGGAGGAAAATATTATATTTTTTGAATAGGCTAGTTTCCCCACAATGAATGTACATACATGCCATTAGATGGATCCTGACCCCCATATCCCTTTGAAAGGGGCGTAGGGGCAAATATTGTGAAAATTTGAATAATCACAATTTCAGGCCGAAATGGTAAGGGCCGGGGTGGTTCAGCATTTTGGAGGAAAATATTATTTTTTTTGAATAGGCTAGTTTCCCCACAATGAATGTACATACATGCCATTAGATGGATCCTGACCCCCATATCCCTTTGAAAGGGGCGTAGGGGCAAATATTGTAAAAATTTGAATTATCACATTTTTCGGGCCGAAATTGGAAGGGCCGGGGTGGTTCAGCATTTTGGAGGAAAATATTATATTTTTTGAATAGGCTAGTTTCCCCACAATGAATGTACATACATGCCATTAGATGGATCCTGACCCCCATATCCCTTTGAAAGGGGCGTAGGGGCAAATATTGTAAAAATTTGAATTATCACAACTTTCGGGCCGAAATTGGAAGGGCCGGGGTGGTTCAGCATTTTGGAGGAAAATATTTTTTTTTTTAATAGGCTAGTTTCCCCACAATGAATGTACATACATGCCATTAGATGGATCCTGACCCCCATATCCCTTTGAAAGGGGCGTAGGGGCAAATATTGTGATAATTTGAATATCACCAATTTCAGGCCGAAATGGTAAGGGCCGGGGTGGTTCAGCATTTTGGAGGAAAATATTTTTTTTTTTAATAGGTTAGTTTTCCACAATGAATGTACATACATGCCATTAGATGGATCCTGACCCCCATATCCCTTTGAAAGGGGCGTAGGGGCAAATATTGTGAAAATTTGAATAAACACAATTTCAGGCCGAAATGGTAAGGGCCGGGGTGGTTCAGCATTTTGGAGGAAAATATATTTTTTTTAATAGGCTAGTTTCCCCACAATGAATGTACATACATGCCATTAGATGGATCCTGACCCCCATATCCCTTTGAAAGGGGCGTAGGGGCAAATATTGTGAAAATTTGAATAAACACAATTTCAGGCCGAAATGTAAGGGCCGGGGTGGTTCAGCATTTTGGAGGAAAATATATTTTTTTTTAATAGGTTAGTTTTCCACAATGAATGTACATACATGCCATTAGATGGATCCTGACCCCCATATCCCTTTGAAAGGGGCGTAGGGGCAAATATTGTAAAAATTTGAATTATCACAACTTTCGTGCCGAAATTGTAAGGGCCGGGGTGGTTCAGCATTTTGGAGGAAAATATTTTTTTTTTGAATAGGCTAGTTTTCCCACAATGAATGTACATACATGCCATTAGATGGATCCTGACCCCCATATCCCTTTGAAAGGGGCGTAGGGGCAAATATTGTAAAAATTTGAATTATCACATTTTTCGGGCCAAAATTGGAAGGGCCGGGGTGGTTCAGCATTTTGGAGGAAAATATTATATTTTTTGAATAGGCTAGTTTCCCCACAATGAATGTACATACATGCCATTAGATGGATCCTGACCCCCATATCCCTTTGAAAGGGGCGTAGGGGCAAATATTGTAAAAATTTGAATTATCACATTTTTCGGGCCGAAATTGGAAGGGCCGGGGTGGTTCAGCATTTTGGAGGAAAATATTATATTTTTTGAATAGGCTAGTTTCCCCACAATGAATGTACATACATGCCATTAGATGGATCCTGACCCCCATATCCCTTTGAAAGGGGCGTAGGGGCAAATATTGTAAAAATTTGAATTATCACATTTTCAGGCCGAAATTAGAAGGGCCGGGGTGGTTCAGCATTTTGGAGGAAAATATATATTTTTTTAATAGGCTAGTTTTCCACAATGAATGTACATACATGCCATTAGATGGATCCTGACCCCCATATCCCTTTGAAAGGGGCGTAGGGGCAAATATTGTAAAAATTTGAATTATCACAACTTTCGTGCCGAAATTGTAAGGGCCGGGGTGGTTCAGCATTTTGGAGGAAAATATTATATTTTTTGAATAGGCTAGTTTCCCCACAATGAATGTACATACATGCCATTAGATGGATCCTGACCCCCATATCCCTTTGAAAGGGGCGTAGGGGCAAATATTGTAAAAATTTGAATTATCACAACTTTCGTGCCGAAATTGTAAGGGCCGGGGTGGTTCAGCATTTTGGAGGAAAATATTATATTTTTTGAATAGGCTAGTTTCCCCACAATGAATGTACATACATGCCATTAGATGGATCCTGACCCCCATATCCCTTTGAAAGGGGCGTAGGGGCAAATATTGTAAAAATTTGAATTATCACAACTTTCGTGCCGAAATTGTAAGGGCCGGGGTGGTTCAGCATTTTGGAGGAAAATATTATTTTTTTTGAATAGGCTAGTTTCCCCACAATGAATGTACATACATGCCATTAGATGGATCCTGACCCCCATATCCCTTTGAAAGGGGCGTAGGGGCAAATATTGTAAAAATTTGAATTATCACAACTTTCGGCCAAAATTGTAAGGGCCGGGGTGGTTCAGCATTTTGGAGGAAAATATATATTTTTTTTAATAGGTTAGTTTCCCCACAATGAATGTCCATACATGCCATTAGATGGATCCTGACCCCCATATCCCTTTGAAAGGGGCGTAGGGGCAAATATTGTGATAATTTGAATAAACACCAATTTCAGGCCGAAATGGTAAGGGCCGGGGTGGTTCAGCATTTTGGAGGAAAATATTATATTTTTGAATAGGCTAGTTTCCCCACAATGAATGTACATACATGCCATTAGATGGATCCTGACCCCCATATCCCTTTGAAAGGGGCGTAGGGGCAAATATTGTAAAAATTTGAATTATCAAATTTTTCGGGCCGAAATTGGAAGGGCCGGGGTGGTTCAGCATTTTGGAGGAAAATATTATATTTTTTGAATAGGCTAGTTTCCCCACAATGAATGTACATACATGCCATTAGATGGATCCTGACCCCCATATCCCTTTGAAAGGGGCGTAGGGGCAAATATTGTAAAAATTTGAATTATCACAACTTTCGTAACGAAATTGTAAGGGCCGGGGTGGTTCAGCATTTTGGAGGAAAATATATATTTTTTTTAATAGGCTAGTTTCCCCACAATGAATGTACATACATGCCATTAGATGGATCCTGACCCCCATATCCCTTTGAAAGGGGCGTAGGGGCAAATATTGTGATAATTTGAATAAACACCAATTTCAGGCCAAAATGGTAAGGGCCGGGGTGGTTCAGCATTTTGGAGGAAAATATTATATTTTTTGAATAGGCTAGTTTCCCCACAATGAATGTACATACATGCCATTAGATGGATCCTGACCCCCATATCCCTTTGAAAGGGGCGTAGGGGCAAATATTGTAAAAATTTGAATTATCACAACTTTCGTGCCGAAATTGTAAGGGCCGGGGTGGTTCAGCATTTTGGAGGAAAATATTATTTTTTTTGAATAGGCTAGTTTTCCCACAATGAATGTACATACATGCCATTAGATGGATCCTGACCCCCATATCCCTTTGAAAGGGGCGTAGGGGCAAATATTGTAAAAATTTGAATTATCACATTTTTCGGGCCAAAATTGGAAGGGCCGGGGTGGTTCAGCATTTTGGAGGAAAATATTATATTTTTTGAATAGGCTAGTTTCCCCACAATGAATGTACATACATGCCATTAGATGGATCCTGACCCCCATATCCCTTTGAAAGGGGCGTAGGGGCAAATATTGTAAAAATTTGAATTATCACATTTTTCGGGCCGAAATTGGAAGGGCCGGGGTGGTTCAGCATTTTGGAGGAAAATATTATATTTTTTGAATAGGCTAGTTTCCCCACAATGAATGTACATACATGCCATTAGATGGATCCTGACCCCCATATCCCTTTGAAAGGGGCGTAGGGGCAAATATTGTAAAAATTTGAATTATCACATTTTTCAGGCCGAAATTAGAAGGGCCGGGGTGGTTTAGCATTTTGGAGGAAAATATATATTTTTTTTAATAGGTTAGTTTTCCACAATGAATGTACATACATGCCATTAGATGGATCCTGACCCCCATATCCCTTTGAAAGGGGCGTAGGGGCAAATATTGTAAAAATTTGAATTATCACAACTTTCGTGCCGAAATTGTAAGGGCCGGGGTGGTTCAGGATTTTGGAGGAAAATATTATATTTTTTGAATAGGCTAGTTTCCCCACAATGAATGTACATACATGCCATTAGATGGATCCTGACCCCCATATCCCTTTGAAAGGGGCGTAGGGGCAAATATTGTAAAAATTTGAATTATCACAACTTTCGTGCCGAAATTGTAAGGGCCGGGGTGGTTCAGCATTTTGGAGGAAAATATTATATTTTTTGAATAGGCTAGTTTCCCCACAATGAATGTACATACATGCCATTAGATGGATCCTGACCCCATATCCCTTTGAAAGGGGCGTAGGGGCAAATATTGTAAAAATTTGAATTATCACAACTTTCGTGCCGAAATTGTAAGGGCCGGGGTGGTTCAGCATTTTGGAGGAAAATATTATTTTTTTTGAATAGGCTAGTTTCCCCACAATGAATGTACATACATGCCATTAGATGGATCCTGACCCCCATATCCCTTTGAAAGGGGCGTAGGGGCAAATATTGTAAAAATTTGAATTATCACAACTTTCGTGCCAAAATTGTAAGGGCCGGGGTGGTTCAGCATTTTGGAGGAAAATATATATTTTTTTTTAATAGGTTAGTTTCCCCACAATGAATGTCCATACATGCCATTAGATGGATCCTGACCCCCATATCCCTTTGAAAGGGGCGTAGGGGCAAATATTGTGATAATTTGAATAAACACCAATTTCAGGCCAAAATGGTAAGGGCCGGGGTGGTTCAGCATTTTGGAGGAAAATATTATATTTTTTGAATAGGCTAGTTTCCCCACAATGAATGTACATACATGCCATTAGATGGATCCTGACCCCCATATCCCTTTGAAAGGGGCGTAGGGGCAAATATTGTAAAAATTTGAATTATCACATTTTTCGGGCCGAAATTGGAAGGGCCGGGGTGGTTCAGCATTTTGGAGGAAAATATTATATTTTTTGAATAGGCTAGTTTCCCCACAATGAATGTACATACATGCCATTAGATGGATCCTGACCCCCATATCCCTTTGAAAGGGGCGTAGGGGCAAATATTGTAAAAATTTGAATTATCACAACTTTCGTAACGAAATTGTAAGGGCCGGGGTGGTTCAGCATTTTGGAGGAAAATATATATTTTTTTTTAATAGGTTAGTTTCCCCACAATGAATGTCCATACATGCCATTAGATGGATCCTGACCCCCATATCCCTTTGAAAGGGGCGTAGGGGCAAATATTGTGATAATTTGAATAAACACCAATTTCAGGCCAAAATGGTAAGGGCCGGGGTGGTTCAGCATTTTGGAGGAAAATATTATATTTTTTGAATAGGCTAGTTTCCCCACAATGAATGTACATACATGCCATTAGATGGATCCTGACCCCCATATCCCTTTGAAAGGGGCGTAGGGGCAAATATTGTAAAAATTTGAATTATCACAACTTTCGTGCCGAAATTGTAAGGGCCGGGGTGGTTCAGCATTTTGGAGGAAAATATTATATTTTTTGAATAGGCTAGTTTCCCCACAATGAATGTACATACATGCCATTAGATGGATCCTGACCCATATTTGAAAGGGGCAAATATTGTAAAAATTTGAATTATCACAACTTTCGTAACCGAAATTGTAAGGGCCGGGGTGGTTCAGCATTTTGGAGGAAAATATATATTTTTTTTTAATAGGCTAGTTTCCCCACAATGAATGTACATACATGCCATTAGATGGATCCTGACCCCCATATCCCTTTGAAAGGGGCGTAGGGGCAAATATTGTGATAATTTGAATAAACACCAATTTCAGGCCAAAATGGTAAGGGCCGGGGTGGTTCAGCATTTTGGAGGAAAATATTATATTTTTTGAATAGGCTAGTTTCCCCACAATGAATGTACATACATGCCATTAGATGGATCCTGACCCCCATATCCCTTTGAAAGGGGCGTAGGGGCAAATATTGTGAAAATTTGAATAAACACCAATTTCAGGCCGAAATGGTAAGGGCCGGGGTGGTTCAGCATTTTGGAGGAAAATATTATTTTTTTTGAATAGGCTAGTTTCCCCACAATGAATGTACATACATGCCATTAGATGGATCCTGACCCCCATATCCCTTTGAAAGGGGCGTAGGGGCAAATATTGTAAAAATTTGAATTATCACAACTTTCGTGCCGAAATTGTAAGGGCCGGGGTGGTTCAGCATTTTGGAGGAAAATATATATTTTTTTTTAATAGGTTAGTTTCCCCACAATGAATGTACATACATGCCATTAGATGGATCCTGACCCCCATATCCCTTTGAAAGGGGCGTAGGGGCAAATATTGTGATAATTTGAATAAACACCAATTTCAGGCCAAATGGTAAGGGCCGGGGTGGTTCAGCATTTTGGAGGAAAATATTATATTTTTTGAATAGGCTAGTTTCCCCACAATGAATGTACATACATGCCATTAGATGGATCCTGACCCCCATATCCCTTTGAAAGGGGCGTAGGGGCAAATATTGTAAAAATTTGAATTATCACAACTTTCGTGCCGAAATTGTAAGGGCCGGGGTGGTTCAGCATTTTGGAGGAAAATATTATTTTTTTGAATAGGCTAGTTTCCCCACAATGAATGTACATACATGCCATTAGATGGATCCTGACCCCCATATCCCTTTGAAAGGGGCGTAGGGGCAAATATTGTAAAAATTTGAATTATCACATTTTTCGGGCCGAAATTGGAAGGGCCGGGGTGGTTCAGCATTTTGGAGGAAAATATTATATTTTTTGAATAGGCTAGTTTCCCCACAATGAATGTACATACATGCCATTAGATGGATCCTGACCCCCATATCCCTTTGAAAGGGGCGTAGGGGCAAATATTGTAAAAATTTGAATTATCACATTTTTCGGGCCGAAATTGGAAGGGCCGGGGTGGTTCAGGATTTTGGAGGAAAATATTATATTTTTTGAATAGGCTAGTTTCCCCACAATGAATGTACATACATGCCATTAGATGGATCCTGACCCCCATATCCCTTTGAAAGGGGCGTAGGGGCAAATATTGTAAAAATTTGAATTATCACATTTTTCAGGCCGAAATTAGAAGGGCCGGGGTGGTTTAGCATTTTGGAGGAAAATATATATTTTTTTTAATAGGTTAGTTTTCACAATGAATGTACATACATGCCATTAGATGGATCCTGACCCCCATATCCCTTTGAAAGGGGCGTAGGGGCAAATATTGTAAAAATTTGAATTATCACAACTTTCGTGCCGAAATTGTAAGGGCCGGGGTGGTTCAGCATTTTGGAGGAAAATATTATATTTTTTGAATAGGCTAGTTTCCCCACAATGAATGTACATACATGCCATTAGATGGATCCTGACCCCCATATCCCTTTGAAAGGGGCGTAGGGGCAAATATTGTAAAAATTTGAATTATCACAACTTTCGTGCCGAAATTGTAAGGGCCGGGGTGGTTCAGCATTTTGGAGGAAAATATTATATTTTTTGAATAGGCTAGTTTCCCCACAATGAATGTACACATGCCATTAGATGGATCCTGACCCCCATATCCCTTTGAAAGGGGCGTAGGGGCAAATATTGTAAAAATTTGAATTATCACAACTTTCGTGCCGAAATTGTAAGGGCCGGGGTGGTTCAGCATTTTGGAGGAAAATATTATTTTTTTTGAATAGGCTAGTTTCCCCACAATGAATGTACATACATGCCATTAGATGGATCCTGACCCCCATATCCCTTTGAAAGGGGCGTAGGGGCAAATATTGTAAAAATTTGAATTATCACAACTTTCGTGCCAAAATTGTAAGGGCCGGGGTGGTTCAGCATTTTGGAGGAAAATATATATTTTTTTTAATAGGCTAGTTTCCCCACAATGAATGTCCATACATGCCATTAGATGGATCCTGACCCCCATATCCCTTTGAAAGGGGCGTAGGGGCAAATATTGTGATAATTTGAATAAACACCAATTTCAGGCCAAAATGGTAAGGGCCGGGGTGGTTCAGCATTTTGGAGGAAAATATTATATTTTTTGAATAGGCTAGTTTCCCCACAATGAATGTACATACATGCCATTAGATGGATCCTGACCCCCATATCCCTTTGAAAGGGGCGTAGGGGCAAATATTGTAAAAATTTGAATTATCACATTTTTCGGGCCGAAATTGGAAGGGCCGGGGTGGTTCAGCATTTTGGAGGAAAATATTATATTTTTTGAATAGGCTAGTTTCCCCACAATGAATGTACATACATGCCATTAGATGGATCCTGACCCCCATATCCCTTTGAAAGGGGCGTAGGGGCAAATATTGTAAAAATTTGAATTATCACAACTTTCGGGCCGAAATTGTAAGGGCCGGGGTGGTTCAGCATTTTGGAGGAAAATATATATTTTTTTTAATAGGTTAGTTTCCCCACAATGAATGTACATACATGCCATTAGATGGATCCTGACCCCCATATCCCTTTGAAAGGGGCGTAGGGGCAAATATTGTGATAATTTGAATAAACACCATTTCAGGCCAAAATGGTAAGGGCCGGGGTGGTTCAGCATTTTGGAGGAAAATATTATATTTTTTGAATAGGCTAGTTTCCCCACAATGAATGTACATACATGCCATTAGATGGATCCTGACCCCCATATCCCTTTGAAAGGGGCGTAGGGGCAAATATTGTAAAAATTTGAATTATCACAACTTTCGGCCGAAATTGTAAGGGCCGGGGTGGTTCAGCATTTTGGAGGAAAATATTATATTTTTTGAATAGGCTAGTTTCCCCACAATGAATGTACATACATGCCATTAGATGGATCCTGACCCCATATTTTGAAAGGGGCAAATATTGTAAAAATTTGAATTATCACAACTTTCGGCCGAAATTGTAAGGGCCGGGGTGGTTCAGCATTTTGGAGGAAAATATATATTTTTTTTAATAGGTTAGTTTCCCCACAATGAATGTACATACATGCCATTAGATGGATCCTGACCCCCATATCCCTTTGAAAGGGGCGTAGGGGCAAATATTGTGATAATTTGAATAAACACAATTTCAGGCCGAAATGGTAAGGGCCGGGGTGGTTCAGCATTTTGGAGGAAAATATTATATTTTTTGAATAGGCTAGTTTCCCCACAATGAATGTACATACATGCCATTAGATGGATCCTGACCCCCATATCCCTTTGAAAGGGGCGTAGGGGCAAATATTGTGATAATTTGAATAAACACAATTTCAGGCCGAAATGGTAAGGGCCGGGGTGGTTCAGCATTTTGGAGGAAAATATTATTTTTTTTGAATAGGCTAGTTTCCCCACAATGAATGTACATACATGCCATTAGATGGATCCTGACCCCCATATCCCTTTGAAAGGGGCGTAGGGGCAAATATTGTAAAAATTTGAATTATCACATTTTTCGGGCCGAAATTGGAAGGGCCGGGGTGGTTCAGGATTTTGGAGGAAAATATTATATTTTTTGAATAGGCTAGTTTCCCCACAATGAATGTACATACATGCCATTAGATGGATCCTGACCCCCATATCCCTTTGAAAGGGGCGTAGGGGCAAATATTGTAAAAATTTGAATTATCACATTTTCAGGCCGAAATTAGAAGGTCCGGGGTGGTTCAGCATTTTGGAGGAAAATATATTTTTTTTTTAATAGGTTAGTTTTCCCACAATGAATGTACATACATGCCATTAGATGGATCCTGACCCCCATATCCCTTTGAAAGGGGCGTAGGGGCAAATATTGTAAAAATTTGAATTATCACAACTTTCGTGCCGAAATTGTAAGGGCCGGGGTGGTTCAGCATTTTGGAGGAAAATATTATATTTTTTGAATAGGCTAGTTTCCCCACAATGAATGTACATACATGCCATTAGATGGATCCTGACCCCCATATCCCTTTGAAAGGGGCGTAGGGGCAAATATTGTAAAAATTTGAATTATCACAACTTTCGGCCGAAATTGTAAGGGCCGGGGTGGTTCAGCATTTTGGAGGAAAATATTATATTTTTTGAATAGGCTAGTTTCCCCACAATGAATGTACATACATGCCATTAGATGGATCCTGACCCCCATATCCCTTTGAAAGGGGCGTAGGGGCAAATATTGTAAAAATTTGAATTATCACAACTTTCGTGCCGAAATTGTAAGGGCCGGGGTGGTTCAGCATTTTGGAGGAAAATATTTTTTTTTTTGAATAGGCTAGTTTCCCCACAATGAATGTACATACATGCCATTAGATGGATCCTGACCCCCATATCCCTTTGAAAGGGGCGTAGGGGCAAATATTGTAAAAATTTGAATTATCACAACTTTCGGCCGAAATTGTAAGGGCCGGGGTGGTTCAGCATTTTGGAGGAAAATATATATTTTTTTAATAGGTTAGTTTCCCCACAATGAATGTACATACATGCCATTAGATGGATCCTGACCCCCATATCCCTTTGAAAGGGGCGTAGGGGCAAATATTGTGATAATTTGAATAAACACCAATTTCAGGCCAAAATGGTAAGGGCCGGGGTGGTTCAGCATTTTGGAGGAAAATATTATATTTTTTGAATAGGCTAGTTTCCCCACAATGAATGTACATACATGCCATTAGATGGATCCTGACCCCCATATCCCTTTGAAAGGGGCGTAGGGGCAAATATTGTAAAAATTTGAATTATCACATTTTTCGGGCCGAAATTGGAAGGGCCGGGGTGGTTCAGCATTTTGGAGGAAAATATTATATTTTTTGAATAGGCTAGTTTCCCCACAATGAATGTACATACATGCCATTAGATGGATCCTGACCCCCATATCCCTTTGAAAGGGGCGTAGGGGCAAATATTGTAAAAATTTGAATTATCACAACTTTCGTGCCGAAATTGTAAGGGCCGGGGTGGTTCAGCATTTTGGAGGAAAATATATATTTTTTTTAATAGGCTAGTTTCCCCACAATGAATGTACATACATGCCATTAGATGGATCCTGACCCCCATATCCCTTTGAAAGGGGCGTAGGGGCAAATATTGTGATAATTTGAATAAACACCAATTTCAGGCCAAATGGTAAGGGCCGGGGTGGTTCAGCATTTTGGAGGAAAATATTATATTTTTTGAATAGGCTAGTTTCCCCACAATGAATGTACATACATGCCATTAGATGGATCCTGACCCCCATATCCCTTTGAAAGGGGCGTAGGGGCAAATATTGTAAAAATTTGAATTATCACAACTTTCGTGCCGAAATTGTAAGGGCCGGGGTGGTTCAGCATTTTGGAGGAAAATATTATATTTTTTGAATAGGCTAGTTTCCCCACAATGAATGTACATACATGCCATTAGATGGATCCTGACCCCCATATCCCTTTGAAAGGGGCGTAGGGGCAAATATTGTGATAATTTGAATAAACACAATTTCAGGCCAAAATGGTAAGGGCCGGGGTGGTTCAGCATTTTGGAGGAAAATATTATATTTTTTGAATAGGCTAGTTTCCCCACAATGAATGTACATACATGCCATTAGATGGATCCTGACCCCCATATCCCTTTGAAAGGGGCGTAGGGGCAAATATTGTAAAAATTTGAATTATCACAACTTTCGTAACGAAATTGTAAGGGCCGGGGTGGTTCAGCATTTTGGAGGAAAATATATTTTTTTTTTAATAGGTTAGTTTCCCCACAATGAATGTCCATACATGCCATTAGATGGATCCTGACCCCCATATCCCTTTGAAAGGGGCGTAGGGGCAAATATTGTGATAATTTGAATAAACACCAATTTCAGGCCAAAATGGTAAGGGCCGGGGTGGTTCAGCATTTTGGAGGAAAATATTATATTTTTTGAATAGGCTAGTTTCCCCACAATGAATGTACATACATGCCATTAGATGGATCCTGACCCCCATATCCCTTTGAAAGGGGCGTAGGGGCAAATATTGTAAAAATTTGAATAAACACCAATTTCAGGCCGAAATGGTAAGGGCCGGGGTGGTTCAGCATTTTGGAGGAAAATATTATTTTTTTGAATAGGCTAGTTTCCCCACAATGAATGTACATACATGCCATTAGATGGATCCTGACCCCCATATCCCTTTGAAAGGGGCGTAGGGGCAAATATTGTAAAAATTTGAATTATCACATTTTTCGGGCCGAAATTGGAAGGGCCGGGGTGGTTCAGCATTTTGGAGGAAAATATTATATTTTTTGAATAGGCTAGTTTCCCCACAATGAATGTACATACATGCCATTAGATGGATCCTGACCCCCATATCCCTTTGAAAGGGGCGTAGGGGCAAATATTGTAAAAATTTGAATTATCACAACTTTCGGGCCAAAATTAGAAGGGCCGGGGTGGTTCAGCATTTTGGAGGAAAATATTTTTTTTTTTTAATAGGCTAGTTTCCCCACAATGAATGTACATACATGCCATTAGATGGATCCTGACCCCCATATCCCTTTGAAAGGGGCGTAGGGGCAAATATTGTAATAATTTGAATAAACACAATTTCAGGCCGAAATGGTAAGGGCCGGGGTGGTTTAGCATTTTGGAGGAAAATATTTTTTTTTTAATAGGTTAGTTTCCCCACAATGAATGTCATACATGCCATTAGATGGATCCTGACCCCCATATCCCTTTGAAAGGGGCGTAGGGGCAAATATTGTGATAATTTGAATAATCACAATTTCAGGCCGAAATGGTAAGGGCCGGGGTGGTTCAGCATTTTGGAGGAAAATATTTTTTTTTTTAATAGGCTAGTTTCCCCACAATGAATGTACATACATGCCATTAGATGGATCCTGACCCCCATATCCCTTTGAAAGGGGCGTAGGGGCAAATATTGTAAAAATTTGAATAATCACAATTTCAGGCCGAAATGTAAGGGCCGGGGTGGTTCAGCATTTTGGAGGAAAATATTTTTTTTTTTTAATAGGTTAGTTTTCCCACAATGAATGTACATACATGCCATTAGATGGATCCTGACCCCCATATCCCTTTGAAAGGGGCGTAGGGGCAAATATTGTAAAAATTTGAATTAACACCAATTTCAGGCCGAAATGGTAAGGGCCGGGGTGGTTCAGCATTTTGGAGGAAAATATTTTTTTTTTTTTAATAGGCTAGTTTCCCCACAATGAATGTACATACATGCCATTAGATGGATCCTGACCCCCATATCCCTTTGAAAGGGGCGTAGGGGCAAATATTGTGATAATTTGAATAAACACCATTTCAGGCCGAAATGGTAAGGGCCGGGGTGGTTCAGCATTTTGGAGGAAAATATTATTTTTTTTGAATAGGCTAGTTTCCCCACAATGAATGTACATACATGCCATTAGATGGATCCTGACCCCCATATCCCTTTGAAAGGGGCGTAGGGGCAAATATTGTAAAAATTTGAATTATCACATTTTTCGGGCCGAAATTGTAAGGGCCGGGGTGGTTCAGCATTTTGGAGGAAAATATATATTTTTTTTAATAGGCTAGTTTCCCCACAATGAATGTACATACATGCCATTAGATGGATCCTGACCCCCATATCCCTTTGAAAGGGGCGTAGGGGCAAATATTGTAAAAATTTGAATAATCACAATTTCAGGCCGAAATGGTAAGGGCCGGGGTGGTTCAGCATTTTGGAGGAAAATATTATTTTTTTGAATAGGCTAGTTTCCCCACAATGAATGTACATACATGCCATTAGATGGATCCTGACCCCCATATCCCTTTGAAAGGGGCGTAGGGGCAAATATTGTAAAAATTTGAATTATCACATTTTTCGGGCCGAAATTGGAAGGGCCGGGGTGGTTCAGCATTTTGGAGGAAAATATTATATTTTTTGAATAGGCTAGTTTCCCCACAATGAATGTACATACATGCCATTAGATGGATCCTGACCCCCATATCCCTTTGAAAGGGGCGTAGGGGCAAATATTGTAAAAATTTGAATTATCACATTTTTCGGGCCGAAATTGGAAGGGCCGGGGTGGTTCAGCATTTTGGAGGAAAATATTATATTTTTTGAATAGGCTAGTTTCCCCACAATGAATGTACATACATGCCATTAGATGGATCCTGACCCCCATATCCCTTTGAAAGGGGCGTAGGGGCAAATATTGTAAAAATTTGAATTATCACATTTTCGGGCCGAAATTGGAAGGGCCGGGGTGGTTCAGCATTTTGGAGGAAAATATTATATTTTTTGAATAGGCTAGTTTCCCCACAATGAATGTACATACATGCCATTAGATGGATCCTGACCCCCATATCCCTTTGAAAGGGGCGTAGGGGCAAATATTGTAAAAATTTGAATTATCACATTTTTCGGGCCGAAATTGGAAGGGCCGGGGTGGTTCAGCATTTTGGAGGAAAATATTATATTTTTTGAATAGGCTAGTTTCCCCACAATGAATGTACATACATGCCATTAGATGGATCCTGACCCCCATATCCCTTTGAAAGGGGCGTAGGGGCAAATATTGTAAAAATTTGAATTATCACATTTTTCGGCCGAAATTGGAAGGGCCGGGGTGGTTCAGGATTTTGGAGGAAAATATTATTTTTTTTGAATAGGCTAGTTTCCCCACAATGAATGTACATACATGCCATTAGATGGATCCTGACCCCCATATCCCTTTGAAAGGGGCGTAGGGGCAAATATTGTAAAAATTTGAATTATCACATTTTTCAGGCCGAAATTGAAGGGCCGGGGTGGTTTAGCATTTTGGAGGAAAATATATATTTTTTTAATAGGCTAGTTTTCCCCACAATGAATGTACATACATGCCATTAGATGGATCCTGACCCCCATATCCCTTTGAAAGGGGCGTAGGGGCAAATATTGTAAAAATTTGAATTATCACAACTTTCGTGCCGAAATTGTAAGGGCCGGGGTGGTTCAGCATTTTGGAGGAAAATATTATATTTTTTGAATAGGCTAGTTTCCCCACAATGAATGTACATACATGCCATTAGATGGATCCTGACCCCCATATCCCTTTGAAAGGGGCGTAGGGGCAAATATTGTAAAAATTTGAATTATCACATTTTTCGGGCCAAAATTGGAAGGGCCGGGGTGGTTCAGCATTTTGGAGGAAAATATTATATTTTTTGAATAGGCTAGTTTCCCCACAATGAATGTACATACATGCCATTAGATGGATCCTGACCCCCATATCCCTTTGAAAGGGGCGTAGGGGCAAATATTGTAAAAATTTGAATTATCACATTTTTCGGGCCGAAATTGGAAGGGCCGGGGTGGTTCAGGATTTTGGAGGAAAATATTATATTTTTTGAATAGGCTAGTTTCCCCACAATGAATGTACATACATGCCATTAGATGGATCCTGACCCCCATATCCCTTTGAAAGGGGCGTAGGGGCAAATATTGTAAAAATTTGAATTATCACATTTTTCGGGCCGAAATTGGAAGGGCCGGGGTGGTTCAGCATTTTGGAGGAAAATATTATATTTTTTGAATAGGCTAGTTTCCCCACAATGAATGTACATACATGCCATTAGATGGATCCTGACCCCCATATCCCTTTGAAAGGGGCGTAGGGGCAAATATTGTAAAAATTTGAATTATCACATTTTCGGGCCAAAATTGTAAGGGCCGGGGTGGTTCAGCATTTTGGAGGAAAATATATATTTTTTTTAATAGGTTAGTTTCCCCACAATGAATGTACATACATGCCATTAGATGGATCCTGACCCCCATATCCCTTTGAAAGGGGCGTAGGGGCAAATATTGTAATAATTTGAATAAACACCAATTTCAGGCCGAAATGGTAAGGGCCGGGGTGGTTTAGCATTTTGGAGGAAAATATTATTTTTTTTGAATAGGCTAGTTTCCCCACAATGAATGTACATACATGCCATTAGATGGATCCTGACCCCCATATCCCTTTGAAAGGGGCGTAGGGGCAAATATTGTAAAAATTTGAATTATCACAACTTTTCGGGCCGAAATTGGAAGGGCCGGGGTGGTTCAGCATTTTGGAGGAAAATATTATATTTTTTGAATAGGCTAGTTTCCCCACAATGAATGTACATACATGCCATTAGATGGATCCTGACCCCCATATCCCTTTGAAAGGGGCGTAGGGGCAAATATTGTAAAAATTTGAATTATCACATTTTTCGGGCCGAAATTGGAAGGGCCGGGGTGGTTCAGCATTTTGGAGGAAAATATTATATTTTTTGAATAGGCTAGTTTCCCCACAATGAATGTACATACATGCCATTAGATGGATCCTGACCCCCATATCCCTTTGAAAGGGGCGTAGGGGCAAATATTGTAAAAATTTGAATTATCACATTTTTCGGGCCAAATTGGAAGGGCCGGGGTGGTTCAGGATTTTGGAGGAAAATATTATATTTTTTGAATAGGCTAGTTTCCCCACAATGAATGTACATACATGCCATTAGATGGATCCTGACCCCCATATCCCTTTGAAAGGGGCGTAGGGGCAAATATTGTAAAAATTTGAATTATCACATTTTTGGGGCCGAAATTGGAAGGGCCGGGGTGGTTCAGCATTTTGGAGGAAAATATTATATTTTTTGAATAGGCTAGTTTCCCCACAATGAATGTACATACATGCCATTAGATGGATCCTGACCCCCATATCCCTTTGAAAGGGGCGTAGGGGCAAATATTGTAAAAATTTGAATTATCACATTTTTCGGGCCGAAATTGGAAGGGCCGGGGTGGTTCAGCATTTTGGAGGAAAATATTATTTTTTTTGAATAGGCTAGTTTCCCCACAATGAATGTACATACATGCCATTAGATGGATCCTGACCCCCATATCCCTTTGAAAGGGGCGTAGGGGCAAATATTGTAAAAATTTGAATTATCACATTTTTCAGGCCGAAATTAGAAGGTCCGGGGTGGTTTAGCATTTTGGAGGAAAATATTTTTTTTTTTAATAGGTTAGGTTTTCTACAATGAATGTACATACATGCCATTAGATGGATCCTGACCCCCATATCCCTTTGAAAGGGGCGTAGGGGCAAATATTGTAAAAATTTGAATTATCACAACTTTCGTGCGAAATTGTAAGGGCCGGGGTGGTTCAGGATTTTGGAGGAAAATATTATATTTTTTGAATAGGCTAGTTTCCCCACAATGAATGTACATACATGCCATTAGATGGATCCTGACCCCCATATCCCTTTGAAAGGGGCGTAGGGGCAAATATTGTAAAAATTTGAATTATAACATTTTTCGGGCCAAATTGGAAGGGCCGGGGTGGTTCAGGATTTTTGAGGAAAATATTATATTTTTTGAATAGGCTAGTTTCCCCACAATGAATGTACATACATGCCATTAGATGGATCCTGACCCCCATATCCCTTTGAAAGGGGCGTAGGGGCAAATATTGTAAAAATTTGAATTATCACATTTTTCGGCCGAAATTGGAAGGGCCGGGGTGGTTCAGGATTTTGGAGGAAAATATTATATTTTTGAATAGGCTAGTTTCCCCACAATGAATGTACATACATGCCATTAGATGGATCCTGACCCCCATATCCCTTTGAAAGGGGCGTAGGGGCAAATATTGTAAAAATTTGAATTATCACATTTTTCAGGCCGAAATTAGAAGGTCCGGGGTGGTTCAGCATTTTGGAGGAAAATATATATTTTTTTTTAATAGGTTAGTTTTCCCACAATGAATGTACATACATGCCATTAGATGGATCCTGACCCCCATATCCCTTTGAAAGGGGCGTAGGGGCAAATATTGTAAAAATTTGAATTATCACAACTTTCGTGCCGAAATTGTAAGGGCCGGGGTGGTTCAGGATTTTGGAGGAAAATATTATATTTTTGAATAGGCTAGTTTCCCCACAATGAATGTACATACATGCCATTAGATGGATCCTGACCCCCATATCCCTTTGAAAGGGGCGTAGGGGCAAATATTGTAAAAATTTGAATTATCACAACTTTCGTGCCGAAATTGTAAGGGCCGGGGTGGTTCAGCATTTTGGAGGAAAATATTATATTTTTTGAATAGGCTAGTTTCCCCACAATGAATGTACATACATGCCATTAGATGGATCCTGACCCCCATATCCCTTTGAAAGGGGCGTAGGGGCAAATATTGTAAAATTTGAATTATCACAACTTTCGTGCCAAAATGGTAAGGGCCGGGGTGGTTCAGCATTTTGGAGGAAAATATTATATTTTTTGAATAGGCTAGTTTCCCCACAATGAATGTACATACATGCCATTAGATGGATCCTGACCCCCATATCCCTTTGAAAGGGGCGTAGGGGCAAATATTGTAAAAATTTGAATTATCACAACTTTCGTGCCGAAATTGTAAGGGCCGGGGTGGTTCAGCATTTTGGAGGAAAATATATATTTTTTTTAATAGGTTAGTTTCCTCACAATGAATGTCCATACATGCCATTAGATGGATCCTGACCCCCATACCCTTTAAAAGGGGCGTAGGGGCAAATATTGTGATAATTTGAATAAACACCAATTTCAGGCCAAATGGTAAGGGCCGGGGTGGTTCAGCATTTTGGAGGAAAATATTATATTTTTTGAATAGGCTAGTTTCCCCACAATGAATGTACATACATGCCATTAGATGGATCCTGACCCCCATATCCCTTTGAAAGGGGCGTAGGGGCAAATATTGTAAAAATTTGAATTATCACAACTTTCGTGCCGAAATTGTAAGGGCCGGGGTGGTTCAGCATTTTGGAGGAAAATATTATATTTTTTGAATAGGCTAGTTTCCCCACAATGAATGTCCATACATGCCATTAGATGGATCCTGACCCCCATATCCCTTTGAAAGGGGCGTAGGGGCAAATATTGTGATAATTTGAATAAACACAATTTCAGGCCAAATGGTAAGGGCCGGGGTGGTTCAGCATTTTGGAGGAAAATATTATATTTTTTGAATAGGCTAGTTTCCCCACAATGAATGTACATACATGCCATTAGATGGATCCTGACCCCCATATCCCTTTGAAAGGGGCGTAGGGGCAAATATTGTAAAAATTTGAATTATCACAACTTTCGTAACGAAATTGTAAGGGCCGGGGTGGTTCAGCATTTTGGAGGAAAATATATATTTTTTTTAATAGGTTAGTTTCCCCACAATGAATGTCCATACATGCCATTAGATGGATCCTGACCCCCATATCCCTTTGAAAGGGGCGTAGGGGCAAATATTGTGATAATTTGAATAAACACCAATTTCAGGCCAAAATGGTAAGGGCCGGGGTGGTTCAGCATTTTGGAGGAAAATATTATATTTTTTGAATAGGCTAGTTTCCCCACAATGAATGTACATACATGCCATTAGATGGATCCTGACCCCCATATCCCTTTGAAAGGGGCGTAGGGGCAAATATTGTAAAAATTTGAATTATCACAACTTTCGTGCCGAAATTGTAAGGGCCGGGGTGGTTCAGCATTTTGGAGGAAAATATTATATTTTTTGAATAGGCTAGTTTCCCCACAATGAATGTACATACATGCCATTAGATGGATCCTGACCCCCATATCCCTTTGAAAGGGGCGTAGGGGCAAATATTGTAAAATTTGAATTATCACATTTTTCAGGCCGAAATTAGAAGGGCCGGGGTGGTTTAGCATTTTGGAGGAAAATATATATTTTTTTTAATAGGTAGTTTCCCTACAATGAATGTACATACATGCCATTAGATGGATCCTGACCCCCATATCCCTTTGAAAGGGGCGTAGGGGCAAATATTGTAAAAATTTGAATTATCACAATTTTCGTGCCGAAATTGTAAGGGCCGGGGTGGTTAGCATTTTGGAGGAAAATATTATATTTTTTGAATAGGCTAGTTTCCCCACAATGAATGTCCATACATGCCATTAGATGGATCCTGACCCCCATATCCCTTTGAAAGGGGCGTAGGGGCAAATATTGTGATAATTTGAATAAACATCAATTTCAGGCCAAATGTAAGGGCCGGGGTGGTTCAGCATTTTGGAGGAAAATATTATATTTTTTGAATAGGCTAGTTTCCCCACAATGAATGTACATACATGCCATTAGATGGATCCTGACCCCCATATCCCTTTGAAAGGGGCGTAGGCGCAAATATTGTTAAAATTTGAATTATCACATTTTCGGGCCGAAATTGGAAGGGCCGGGGTGGTTCAGGATTTTGGAGGAAAATATTATATTTTTTGAATAGGCTAGTTTCCCCACAATGAATGTACATACATGCCATTAGATGGATCCTGACCCCCATATCCCTTTAAAAGGGCGTAGGGGCAAATATTGTAAAAATTGAATTATCACAACTTTCGGCCAAAATTAGAAGGTCGGGGTGGTTCAGCATTTTGGAGGAAAATATATTTTTTTTAATAGGTTAGTTTCCCCACAATGAATGTCCATACATGCCATTAGATGGATCCTGACCCCATATCCCTTTGAAAGGGGCGTAGGGGCAAATATTGTGATAATTTGAATAAACACCAATTTCAGGCCGAAATGGTAAGGGCCGGGGTGGTTCAGCATTTTGGAGGAAAATATTTATTTTTTTAATAGGTTAGTTTCCCTACAATGAATGTACATACATGCCATTAGATGGATCCTGACCCCCATATCCCTTTAAAGGGGCGTAGGGGCAAATATTGTGATAATTTGAATAAACACATTTTTCAGGCCGAAATTAGAAGGTCCGGGGTGGTTTAGCATTTTGGAGGAAAATATATATTTTTTTTTAATAGGTTAGTTTTCTACAATGAATGTACATACATGCCATTAGATGGATCCTGAACCCCATATCCCTTTGAAAGGGGCGTAGGGGCAAATATTGTAAAAATTTGAATTATCACAACTTTCGTGCCGAAATTGTAAGGGCCGGGGTGGTTCAGCATTTTGGAGGAAAATATATTTTTTTTTGAATAGGCTAGTTTTCCCCACAATGAATGTACATACATGCCATTAGATGGATCCTGACCCCCATATCCCTTTGAAAGGGGCGTAGGGGCAAATATTGTAAAAATTTGAATTATCACAATTTTCGGGCCAAATTGGAAGGGCCGGGGTGGTTCAGGATTTTGGAGGAAAATATTATATTTTTTGAATAGGCTAGTTTCCCCACAATGAATGTACATACATGCCATTAGATGGATCCTGACCCCCATATCCCTTTGAAAGGGGCGTAGGGGCAAATATTGTAAAAATTTGAATTATCACATTTTTGGGCCGAAATTGGAAGGGCCGGGGTGGTTCAGCATTTTGGAGGAAAATATTATATTTTTTGAATAGGCTAGTTTCCCACAATGAATGTACATACATGCCATTAGATGGATCCTGACCCCCATATCCCTTTGAAAGGGGCGTAGGGGCAAATATTGTAAAAATTTGAATTATCACATTTTCGGGCCGAAATTGGAAGGGCCGGGGTGGTTCAGCATTTTGGAGGAAAATATTATTTTTTTTTTGAATAGGCTAGTTTCCCCACAATGAATGTACATACATGCCATTAGATGGATCCTGACCCCCATATCCCTTTGAAAGGGGCGTAGGGGCAAATATTGTAAAAATTTGAATTATCACATTTTTCGGCCGAAATAGAAGGGCCGGGGTGGTTCAGCATTTTGGAGGAAAATATTATTTTTTTTAATAGGTTAGTTTCCCACAATGAATGTACATACATGCCATTAGATGGATCCTGACCCCCATATCCCTTTGAAAGGGGCGTAGGGGCAAATATTGTAAAAATTTGAATATCACAACTTTCGGGCCGAAATTGTAAGGGCCGGGGTGGTTCAGCATTTTGGAGGAAAATATTATATTTTTTGAATAGGCTAGTTTCCCCACAATGAATGTACATACATGCCATTAGATGGATCCTGACCCCCATATCCCTTTGAAAGGGGCGTAGGGGCAAATATTGTAAAAATTTGAATTATCACATTTTTCGGGCCGAAATTGGAAGGGCCGGGGTGGTTCAGGATTTTGGAGGAAAATATTATATTTTTTTGAATAGGCTAGTTTCCCCACAATGAATGTACATACATGCCATTAGATGGATCCTGACCCCCATATCCCTTTGAAAGGGGCGTAGGGGCAAATATTGTAAAAATTTGAATTATCACATTTTTCGGCCGAAATGGAAGGGCCGGGGTGGTTCAGCATTTTGGAGGAAAATATTATATTTTTTTGAATAGGCTAGTTTCCCCACAATGAATGTACATACATGCCATTAGATGGATCCTGACCCCCATATCCCTTTGAAAGGGGCGTAGGGGCAAATATTGTAAAATTTGAATTATCACATTTTTCAGGCCGAAATTAGAAGGCCGGGGTGGTTCAGCATTTTGGAGGAAAATATATATTTTTTTTTAAGGTTAGTTTCCCCACAATGAATGTACATACATGCCATTAGATGGATCCTGACCCCCATATCCCTTTGAAAGGGGCGTAGGGGCAAATATTGTAAAAATTTGAATTATCACAACTTTCGTGGCCGAAATTGTAAGGGCCGGGGTGGTTCAGCATTTTGGAGGAAAATATTATATTTTTGAATAGGCTAGTTTCCCCACAATGAATGTACATACATGCCATTAGATGGATCCTGACCCCCATATCCCTTTGAAAGGGGCGTAGGGGCAAATATTGTAAAAATTTGAATTATCACAACTTTCGGGCCGAAATTGTAAGGGCCGGGGTGGTTCAGCATTTTGGAGGAAAATATTATATTTTTTGAATAGGCTAGTTTCCCCACAATGAATGTACATACATGCCATTAGATGGATCCTGACCCCCATATCCCTTTGAAAGGGGCGTAGGGGCAAATATTGTAAAAATTTGAATTATCACAACTTTCGGCCGAAATGGTAAGGGCCGGGGTGGTTCAGCATTTTGGAGGAAAATATTATATTTTTTGAATAGGCTAGTTTCCCCACAATGAATGTACATACATGCCATTAGATGGATCCTGACCCCATATCCCTTTGAAAGGGGCGTAGGGGCAAATATTGTAAAAATTTGAATTATCACAACTTTCGGCCGAAATGTAAGGGCCGGGGTGGTTCAGCATTTTGGAGGAAAATATATATTTTTTTTTTAATAGGTTAGTTTCCCACAATGAATGTCCATACATGCCATTAGATGGATCCTGACCCCCATATCCCTTTGAAAGGGGCGTAGGGGCAAATATTGTAAAAATTTGAATTATCACCAATTTCAGGCCGAAATGGTAAGGGCCGGGGTGGTTCAGCATTTTGGAGGAAATATTATATTTTTTGAATAGGCTAGTTTCCCCACAATGAATGTACATACATGCCATTAGATGGATCCTGACCCCCATATCCCTTTGAAAGGGGCGTAGGGGCAAATATTGTAAAAATTTGAATTATCACAACTTTCGTGCCGAAATTGTAAGGGCCGGGGTGGTTCAGCATTTTGGAGGAAAATATTATATTTTTGAATAGGCTAGTTTCCCCACAATGAATGTACATACATGCCATTAGATGGATCCTGACCCCCATATCCCTTTGAAAGGGGCGTAGGGGCAAATATTGTAAAATTTGAATAAATCAATTTCACAACGGCCAAAAGGTAAGGGCCGGGGTGGTTCAGCATTTTGGAGGAAAATATTATATTTTTTGAATAGGCTAGTTTCCCCACAATGAATGTACATACATGCCATTAGATGGATCCTGACCCCCATATCCCTTTGAAAGGGGCGTAGGGGCAAATATTGTAAAAATTTGAATTATCACAACTTTCGGCCGAAATTGTAAGGGCCGGGGTGGTTCAGCATTTTGGAGGAAAATATATATTTTTTTTTTAATAGGCTAGTTTCCTCACAATGAATGTCCATACATGCCATTAGATGGATCCTGACCCCCATATCCCTTTGAAAGGGGCGTAGGGGCAAATATTGTAATAATTTGAATTATCACAATTTCGGGCCAAATGGTAAGGGCCGGGTGGTTCAGCATTTTGGAGGAAAATATTATATTTTTTGAATAGGCTAGTTTCCCCACAATGAATGTACATACATGCCATTAGATGGATCCTGACCCCATATCCCTTTGAAAGGGGCGTAGGGGCAAATATTGTAAAAATTTGAATTATCACAACTTTCGTGGCCGAAATTGTAAGGGCCGGGTGGTTCAGCATTTTGGAGGAAAATATTATATTTTTTGAATAGGCTAGTTCCCCACAATGAATGTACATACATGCCATTAGATGGATCCTGACCCCCATATCCCTTTGAAAGGGCGTAGGGGCAAATATTGTAAAAATTTGAATTATCACAATTTTCAGGCCGAAATTAGAAGGGCCGGGGTGGTTTGCATTTTGGAGGAAAATATATATTTTTTTTAATAGGTAGTTTCCCCACAATGAATGTACATACATGCCATTAGATGGATCCTGACCCCCATATCCCTTTGAAAGGGGCGTAGGGGCAAATATTGTAAAAATTTGAATTATCACAATTTTCAGGCCGAAATTGTAAGGGCCGGGGTGGTTTCAGCATTTTGGAGGAAAATATTATTTTTTTTTAATAGGCTAGTTTCCCCACAATGAATGTCCATACATGCCATTAGATGGATCCTGACCCCCATATCCCTTTAAAAGGGGCGTAGGGGCAAATATTGTGATAATTTGAATAAACACCAATTTCAGGCCAAAATGGTAAGGGCCGGGGTGGTTCAGCATTTGGAGGAAAATATTATATTTTTTGAATAGGCTAGTTTTCCCCACAATGAATGTACATACATGCCATTAGATGGATCCTGACCCCCATATCCCTTTGAAAGGGGCGTAGGGGCAAATATTGTAAAATTTGAATTATCACAATTTCGGCCGAAATTGGAAGGGCCGGGGTGGTTCAGCATTTTGGAGGAAATATTATATTTTTTGAATAGGCTAGTTTCCCCACAATGAATGTACATACATGCCATTAGATGGATCCTGACCCCCATATCCCTTTGAAAGGGGCGTAGGGGCAAATATTGTAAAAAATTTGAATTATCACATTTTTCGGGCCGAAATGGTAAGGGCGGGGGGTGGTTCAGCATTTTGGAGGAAATATTATATTTTTTTAATAGG